>NW_004524659.1:4343453-4354591 GCF_000260255.1 Octodon degus | reverse complement strand
GCACTACTGGGGCAGGGGACGAGAGAGAGAGAGAGAGAGAGAGAGAGAGAGAGAGAGAGAGAGAGAGAGAGAGAGAGAGAGAGAGAGAGAGGAGACAGAGACAGAGGAGGGTCGGGTCAGCAGGGCGAGCTCCAGTGAAGGGGCACTTGGAGAGCTCTGCCAAGCCAGCTTGCTCATGGACTGTGATTTGAAGCCACTGAAGCCCTGTTCTTGCATGTTAGGGCAGAGACGCACCCTCCTGCATCCCCACTGAAGACAAAGGCGCACTGAGATCTTAGTTCCATTGCCAAGCATCTCCCTTTGGACATGCAGGCCAACAGTTGAGCTCTGCAGAGTGGATGCATGGGGTTGCCTTTGCTCCTCCAAAGGCTCCCCACACTGCACAAAGGCTGCTGAGCAGACGCTTTTCCAACTAGCTTCTTTGTGTGGAGCCCCCACACTGATGTTTATAAAACTTCTCCAGACACGGGAGAGAGCCTTTTCCTGGGATGAGGATTAACCATGGCTATTAGTGCTCGCGGGGAGGGAGAACCTCCTCTTCCTTCAGCAGTGTGCGCTTCCTGGGGATTACAAGTTAATGCATCTGGAATGTTGTTGGCTGGCCCAGGTTTTGTGGTCTTCCTGGAAGTTAGACTCCAGGGCTCCCATGAGCCACCTGGCTGTGGTTCCACTTGGATCTGGGTTTGCCATTACATGCAACGAGGCACTCAGGCCATTTATCACAGTGAGACTGGTGCCTAAATCTAGAGGAAATAGTCAATGCTCCAAATCAGAGTGGAGTTCCCTGCCAGGAGCTGGGAAGGGCAAGCATTGCCGGGCTTAGAGGATGAGTTGTCTGTTTGGAGATACGAATACTGTTCTTTCCTTGGGCTTCTCCTTTGGATCTTGTCTTTGGGGCAACCAATCCCACAGATTCACAGGCTCCTTTACTCACCTATTAAAGGCCTACAGGAGTCTTACTAGACAGTAGGCTTATTCTAGGTGCTGGAATCAGATAACATTTTATCTCATACCCTAAGGGAGAAGAGAAACCAAAGGTTACACGATTTCAGAAAGGCTTATGGCTTCCAAAGGAAAAATAAGAGACTGTCAGGATAGAGAAGACTTGGGGTACTTGTCAGAGAGAACAGTTAGGGAAGGACCACTAATGCAAGTGGAATCTGAGTGCATCTGAAGCCATTCAGAGTTGGGAGTCAGGAAATTATTTCAGGAAGAGTTCACAGCAAAGGGCAGAGTTTGGGGCAGCAGAACACTAGGCACATTTGAGAAACCAAAAGATCATTGAGTCTGAAACAAAGTGAGCATGGCAAGCCCAGATAAAGTTGAGATTGAAGTCAGCAAAGGAATGGAAAATAAGATCAGCAGGGGAAGTAGTCAGAGCACTAGGCAAAATAGGATGAGGTTGTTTTTAAAGTGAAAGTTATTTTTCTCATTGCTGAGACAAAATACCTGACTCTGAAAATTAAGGAAGGAAAGGTTTGTCTAACTCTGTGGAGGGTTCAGATCCTATTCAGCTGGCTCCAGGGCAGGGTGGCATGTCTGAGGGGCAACTGGTCATGGGAGTGGATACAAAAAAAATCAACAGGAGCAAAGTGGGCAGCAGTGGGCAGCAAGCATCTTTCCCTCCCTTATAATGTATGCAGGTTACCCGACCTAGGGTGGGTGCAGCACTCACACCTCTCAATCCCAGAACTAGACCATGAGCTAATCACAAACGAGATACAGGTGCCTCCAAAGTCCCTCCCACTATGACTAGATGGCGCTTATTGGAGGACGTCCCATCACAAACCATAACAGGTTGAAAGGCAGTTAGAAATCTGATCGTGCACACATTGGAGGTTGTAATGATTTGAGATTGTATTATAGTTGCCAAGGAAACCATAGAAAGACTATAAGCAGAGGTGTGGGGTATCCACCAGGATAGGAGAAGTTGTACTACACTAACAAGCAGCCCTAGAATGCGAGAGCTTAAAACAATCTCTCCCTCTAATTACAGATGTACCTGCAGTTAGTGAAGGAGGTGGGCTCTGTGCTTCACTCTGCTCATCTGCAGCCTCAGGTTGATAGATGGTCCTCGCTAAGGAGACTGGCTTGACCACAGGCACAAAGAAGGACGGGTAGCAAATCATGCATTGTCTTTTAAAGGCCATCCATCTGGAAGTGACAGGTAGCTTCTGTCATGTTTCATTCACAGATTTAGTCACACATTCTTGCCTATCAGAAATATTTGTTGCTCATCTTAATGACAACAACCTAGGGTAGTGCTAGGACAGGGAAAACTCAGAGACACACCCAGCACTGGGGTCATAGGGCTGTCTGGCTGGGTCTCTTTTCTCTTACCACCCCCCCCCCCCGCCAGGTAGCACATGCTGAGATGAACTGCCAAGATCCTCCTGAGGAAGACAGGACTTATTGCCCAGCTGCCATGACAGCCCCCAGCAGACTGTCTCTGTCTCAACCTCTTGTGGAAATGCCTTGTGTAAAAGCCACAGCCCCACTCTGGATATCCCATAAGTGCTCATCAGTAGGCTCTGGGATGCTAATTTCCTCCACATGAGTTTGCTTTCTAGGAAACTCAGCCTGAGTGCCCCACAAGTGGCCTACATAAAGGAGAGGAGATGAGGCAAGGAAGAGAGGTAGGGAAAAGTGAAAAACTAAAGAAAGGTCACACAGCCTCACTCTGTCCCCACTTCTCACTGCTAGCATCCTATGATCTGGCTGGGGCAAGCCCTCCTCAGTGGGTGTCTGCCATCCTGGCTTTAGATGACCAAAGCTCATTGATGTTCCTCAGTCTAACAAGTGGTTGACAAAAGAACTTTGGCTTTCATCAGGTGTGCAACATTCTAGACAGAGCAAACTTTTAAAACTGTTCCTTAGCTCCTTTTCACCTAAAGGGAGATAGGACATGAGGGAAGATAAAAGGAGTCAGTGTCCAGTGGCCTCTGAAGCTCAAAAGAAGATATGTGGAGCTCTTTCCCTCTTGTCCTCTCCTGTCCCTTCCCTTCACATTGTTTTTTTTTTTTTTTTTCTTTTGGGATTCATGATTCTAATGATATAGAGAGTCTTGTTCATTTGTCTTGAAACCAGGCACTGTGTAGGCCACAGGAAGCTCAAAGGAGAGGGAAAAAAATGCCCTTTGTAGAAGCACACACGGTCCAGTGCAGAGACAGATGATGTTCTATGGGTCTGATGGTACTGAGAAGTGTCTGGAAGCCCATTGTAGGACCTTACTCCAAAAGCGGGAACAGCAAAGGCTGCTGGGAGCAGCAAAGGTTTCTGGGATGGGGTACATTTGGGCTGGGTCTGGAGAGTGAAGCAACTGCTCTTCAGGTTGGTCATCTTTCAGAGTTGTCGCAGCTCTGGAGCTTCTCCAGATGCAACAAGTCAAGGACAGTTTGCTCTTTCCTCTGTGTCACTTCCTGTTTTTGTAGGTTGGCCCTCTGTTTGACACTTGTCCAGGCTTCTTGTCCGCAATCCAACCATGTGCAAGTAAGCTCTTTTGGGGCAGATACTAAGAATAAAAGGAGCAATCAGGGCTGAGAGTAGTAAGAGGAATTGTCTCTACCTTTCTGCTGGGAGGTGCTGAAGGTCTGCTCTTGGGACTTGGCCTCCTAACAGGCCATCCTTGTAACCAGAGTGTGTAGGGCTCCTGAGACATTGGGCAGCACCTTTAGCTGGGGCTCAGTGAACTCTGCATTGGCCTAAGCCTTGCAGCTCAGAAGTCAGCGTCTGAAAACAAATCTCCCTCTGTCCTGAGACCTTGCATCTCAATTGGGGACCATGATCCAAATGATAAAATCTTCAGAAGAGTTTTTTTTTTTATGTTCTGCTTTGATAAACAATGCACAGCAAACAGGGTCACTCTGTCCATTGCCACACTGGGGAAATATAAAGACGGTTTTGCCAATTCATTCACCACTCATTTTGTCTTTCATTCATAAATTCATTCAACAGTTCTACTATACATGCCAGGTTCAGGTCCAGGCATTGGGGATTGCAGGGATGAGAAAATACACAGGTCCCTATCCCTGCATGCTGGTGGAGGGAGACATAAAAATGAGTTAACAAACAAAGTGAAATCTCTCTGCCCTTCTTCCCTCAACCTCAAGAGTCTCTACAGGAGCTAATGAGGACTCCATCTTTGTGCTCCCCAAGGAAGCCAAATCCTTTAATTGGACTTAACTTTCTCTCAAGTTTAATAGGAAAACAAGAGTTTGGTTTTAATTATAAAGAGATAATAGACCCTGAATGCACCTATTCCAAGAATGCTGTCCTTCCCCACTGATAAAGATTTGTTGTGATCCCTGTTAAAGATTCTTTTGGGTAAAGAGACAAAGGAAAACATCCTGATTTTTCAAAAAGGAAACTGAGGCAGCTAAACAGGGAACTTCTTCATGACCTCTTACTGGCATTGTTTTGAGAGCACCTCATTTCTGAGAAGTTTAGGGATAGGGTCAGGCTGGTCTGGACTATCACTTCTCTTTTGCCTACCTGCCTCAAACCTAGGGAAAGCAGGGAAGGGAGATTCTTGTGGAATGGATATCATCATGATTTGGAGAGTCAGAAAACTAAGTGGTCTTTGTGGTACCCAGCTAATGAGCATATTTGTCTTATTTGATTCTTGTGTGTCTTTTATTTTTGTCTCAACAGCACAGGTTGACTTGATGTCATCCAATGACCAGTTTTCTCTCTCTCCTTCCCTCCAGCCTCAGTTCAGTGTGCTCCAGTCTAGAAATTATTTCTCAGTTTTTCACTTGATAGACTTCAAGATGTCAGGGGAAGCTGAACTGATAGTCATCCTAGCTGAGAGGTCTTCTCTGGAATACCAGGGTGGATTCTGAAATGCGTGGGGGCTGAAAGCCCTGGGGCAAACCCAGCTGGATCAATGGCAGGAACAAACATCTGCTTGAAAATTGAAATCAGTCGCTAGCCCAGCTTCGTGCAAAGAGAAATAACCCTGCTTCCTTAAAAGTTTCTACTGGGACATAAAGAGACACTTTCATTTACCCAGCTGCCTTAGAAAATTTGATAAAACCTGAAAGGTGTTCGGGTAATACATTTAACTACAAAGCATGGAGCCCAAGCTATAGATTGACTTTTTCAGGTGAAAAGCTGGGAAGTGCGCTCACATCTGATTCAGAAAGCATTTGTCCAAACTATCTGACATGTCCATGCACCACACTTGGGCAAGGCCTGGTGCTTGGCACTAGAGCTCCAGCAATTGGCAGGACATAGTTTCTGCCCTGACCCAGTGTGCTGTACCTGGGTGGGGGCTGGTGTACCAACAAACATGTAAACTGGACCACATGTGATGTGAGCTGCAGCATCTGGCTGCTGTACTATCACAGGAAGGGACTCCAGGTGAGTTTGGGAGGTAGGGGCAGACATTAAGAAGAGCCAAATGCAGTAAGCAACATTGGAGCTTAAAACAGGAGAGGTCAATAGTAGACAAAGGTGTGATAGGCATAGGGAATACCATGGACAAAGGTTCACACATGATAGAAAAATGAGTAAATTTGGACTTTGTGCAGTATAACCTGCACAAAGTGGTATGAATGGAAGGTAATGACCAGCTCTCAGGAAGGAAAGTGAGTCCCATAATGAAATTTCTTGAAAACCATATGAAGGATGAAGAGATTCTGCAGCAGTGTTAAGGCACACGTGCTACAAAACCAAATCTGCATTGAGAAGGAGGATTCGGGTTGCAGTGTGGGTGATACATTACATGCACTGGTGGATGGGGGGATGGAAGCTGCTGTGTTATTCATGTGAGAGAAAGACCTAAAACTTGGGTCATGGCAGAAGAAATGGTAAGAATGGGTAGATGTGGGAATCAGTGTATTTGGTGATGGAATCTATAGTGGCTGTATGGAGAAGGAACATAGGATGACCTCTGGTAGATGAAAACAGGGAGAGATATTAGCGTAACGGAGAGATGCTACTGAGGTGGCCATGAGTAGATGCTCAACGTGGTTAGATTTGAGCTCTTATTTGAAGCCAAAGAACAGAAGATACGGTTGTCTGGAGGTAGGAACCAGAGTGAAAAGAGGAAATAATGAAATCACAAAGGAATTAGACATTCATAAAGAGGAAAATGATGAGAGATAAATCTGTGAAGGACACAGAAAACATGGTCATAAAGGAAGGACATATGCATATTTGTGTGGCATGTGCACGCACACACAGATACACACACTCACACACACACACACACACACAGGATATGGTACTTTATAAATAAAAATTCTAAAAAATAGACATGGCCTCTTGCCTATAGAAAAGAGAATTCATGTCAACTGAAGTTCAACAGCATTCTTCGTCTTTAAGCAAATTGATAGTCTTGGTGAGAGTATCTGCCCTGAGATAAAGGGCTCAGAAATCAAACTGTGGTGATTTAAAGAGTGAATGGTGTGTTGGTGATGGGAACAGCAAAGGGAGATGATTTGGTCAGAAACTTGGACAAGAACTTCAAGTCTGCAGAAATGTATCTACTTGTTTGTTGATTAATACAATAAGTTAGATGATGTTTAAAACATGTTTTGAAAGGGAAGAGCAAGGAGAAGACACTGAGAGAGTTGTAGATTGGTGGGTTCAACTGGGGTGCAAGGTACCTGTAGCTAAAGGAGAAGGGTGAAGTTCAGGTTGCTGAGCTGGATACATTAGTCACCTGAGAGGCATCAGTGATAGGTGATAGACGATCTATGTTAAGCTTGACAGAATTTTTGATCACAACTTTGTGTAACAGGGCATAGAAGAAGACCTTGACCCACTTCTCTTGTCATCTGATGAATGAGACAAGAGACTGGAAGATGGATCAATGCTGAGAATCTCAAGAGGGAGATGAAAGCACAGCCAGGTCTTAGTCATCCCAAGGTTGTAGGAGTAGAAATTGCTTCCAAAAGTTTTTGGATAAGAAAGAAAAACACAAACTGCTGATGCTGATATTCCACCACAGAACAGCCCAGGGGATGCCTGTTCCTGAAGCACCATGGCTTCCATGACAGCAGAAGAAGAACACTGAATGTATAAAGCAGATTTAATGAGATTTGTTGATCAAAGAAAAGGGCATCTATATATACCATGTTGAAAGAGACAGGAACACAAAGGAACCAGTCGTGAAAAAGCATCACAAAAGTGGGAAAATCTGGAGGGTACATGATTAGAAGGCAAGTAGAGCAGGGGTGGGGGCGTGGGACATCAGCATGTGCCCTGACATATTCAGTAACTATGAAGAGCAAGTGTTTGCCCTGGAGCACCAAACAAGAGGATACAAGTTTCACTGGTCTTTCGAATTCTCACTAAGTGATGGTCACTGAGTCTTAGAAACACTTCATGAATTAAACTCCATTGTTTCCTCCTACATCTGACCCAATGTGTCCTGTTCCACAGAGGTCCACATAGACCAGTCAAGTGCCCCATGCCCTTGGTGAGCCTGGTTGGTCATGAAATTTCTAAATGCCCCCATTGCTGTTTCTGGGAAGCTTACACTGCACTACTGTCAAGCTAAGTCTCTACCAGAAGGCTTGTTCCACATCATGGAATGGATAAATTATATTTTTCTTAAATTAGGACTCAGCAGAATAATTGTAAAATTGGTATTTTGCTCAAAAGTCCTTTCCTGAGATTACAAAGATGACATTAGAGGGAAACTTTCTCTGCAGATCTTTATATAAAATTTAGCACTGTATTTAAATATATTGAATACATATGAGTTTTAACAAGTGAAAAGGAAAAAAAATAATTATCTTATTTCCAAAAGATTTCGGTGACTTTCACATTAGCAAGAGTTCATTACTCTATCTTTTCTAATGGCCAATGCCAGGATGGCAGTTTTGTATCTCTGAAAATTGGCATCACCGTTCTCAGGAAAGAGAATGAACATCTAGAAAGTCTGTATGTCTGTATGCCTCCATGCAATGGGTGTAGGTCTCTCTCTCTCTCTCTCTCTCTCTCTCTCTCTCTCTCTCTCTCTCCCTCTCTCTCTTTCTCTCCCTCCCTGTCTCTGTCTATGTCTCTGTCTCTCTGTCTCTCTCTCTCTTTCTCTGTCCCTTTCTGAAAATTGCCATAATTTTTCTCAAAAGTTCCTATTTTTTAAGGCTATAAATACTAGTTTATTAAATTCTTCTTTCCTAACCAGGGTCTAGTACATAGTAGCCCTAGGAATGTGCAAAATAAACTGAATTAATTGATAAATTCAGTTTTCAAGTGGCCAAATAAGAACTCAGCACAAAAAAACTATCAGAGTTGGTCTTGGGGAAAGCATCCCTTGAGAGCAAGATGGCAGACAGAGCAACCATGGTGGTCACACCTGCGGAAAGTGGAGCTTTCCGTGCTTGGACATTTCCCCAAGGGGCTATTTGGTGTAGAAAGAGAGGGGCTAATTATAATGAAAGTTTCTCTAAAGCTGTGGTTTCTTTTATGCATCCTATCATGGAATAGATTAGGAGATCTCATGCCCATCTCCTCTTCCCTGTGTCTGTCCCTCTTGTTTGTGTGCTGGGCTCATGCCCTACAGCTCATGTAAAGCAAAATGATGATGGCTTGGTGGCTGAATCAATGGAAGGATGAATGGATGGATGGATGGATGGATGGATGGATGGATGGATGAGTAAATGGGCGGGTGGGTGGATAAATGGATGGATGGACAGATTATACATGGGTAAATTACTAAAGAGTGCATAGATGAATGAAGGCAAACATAAAGGGGAAATTTGTACCTGAAATCCTGTCACCCATAAATCCAGTATTAGTTTATAATATCCAAGATAATACGCTGTCATGACCTTGAGAAGATGTGTTTCCAAGTGAAGACATCACTAACTCCCCGCTGAAACCAAATTGAAAAGACAAGGTTTTGTCCGTCCAGAAAGGACCTAGTTAGGAAGGAAAAAGTTCCTTCTCCCTTCTGCGTTCACAGAAGAAATGCGGAGAACACTGAGCTGTTTGCCTGCTCTCAGAGCCTGAAACCAAAGCCCATCTTGTGATATGCGTCCCTTTGCTCTTCCCTATACTCTCTCCTTCCCAGAGCCCATTAGCAATCGAGGTTAGGATGCACCCGTGATAATTCTGTGTGGCTTAGTTGGGAATAAAGTCCCACAATTTATGACATCCTCAGGCCCAGCTGCCACTATAAAGTCATTTAGACAAAGGATCAAAGCCTTTATGGATGATCCATACATAGTGAACTGTGAATGACATTAGATAGGTTGGGGACAGGGAGGTTCCAGAATTCACATCCCTTCCCCTGTGCCTGCCTACTCCCTTTCCATTCCTTTATTTTGCTTCTCTTCCTTGAGTCCTTCAGGAAAGGAAGACCTCTCCTTTGACCCGGTTGGAATCACTGACCCTCACCCCTCCCCCAGCTGCCCTCAACACCTCCTCCACCTCCTCTCAGCCACAACTTGCGCAAATGACACTTGAAGTTCCACCTTCGCTGGCACGTCGGATGAGGAAATGACTGGAAATCTGACAGTCTATCACTACCAGGGAGTGACAATTTAAAAAAAAAAATTCCAGTTATGAGTGTAAGTTTAAAAATGTAACTAAAAGCCTTCATCAAAGTTTAAAGAGCTTCTTGCGCTTTTAGCATTTGCTTATTCTGATTTATTGACGATGACACACCTAGGAACAGACGTCAGTGCTGAAGCAGGGAAGTAATGGACTTTAAGGGGAGAGAGGAAAGAAGGAAGGGAGAGAGAGAGAGAGAGAGAGAGAGAGAGAGAGAGAGAGAAGCTCACAGAAGAGAGGCCGCTGATTACAGCCCACTAATTTGTTATGCACTCCGGCAAATCAGCGGTGATTCATATGACAAATAAGGAGAAAAAATTAACAGCTGTCATGTTGTGATGTGTTAATTTCCTGACAGTCTCTGCACTGAAGCCAATTACTGATTTAAGGGCAGGGAGAGAGAGCCCTGTTCAAGCTTCTAATTAGGCTTCTTCAAGACTAAAAGGATAAAAGCAAAAATAAGAGCAAGAGAATGAGGCAGGTAGCTGGGCTCCACGAAGCTCACATGCTTTTAAAGCCCCAGTTAAATAGCTTTAAGCTTAAGTGTGTTTAAGATAAGAATTTAGAAACATTTATTCACTTTTATCCCTGACCTGGTGGTTTAGGCTTTTGTGGAGTAATTGGGAGTTGAGCGAGGCCCAGGGCTCTTGTTGGCTGTTTCTACAAGAGCTCAGCCTCTCAGATGTAATCTACTAATAATACCTTTGTTTAGTCATGTCAACAACCATTCATCACTGTGGTAGACAAAGGCTGGTGAGCGCCCCACCAGCTCCCTACTTGGAGATTTTGTGGAGAGCACATGGTCCATGACTGCACCTTGCTTGCACTAAATGACTCTCGTTAGCCCTTAAACAGAGGGCCAGAATCAGGAGAAGCTTCTGGGGTCTGGGCGTTTAGATAGTTGAGGCAGCTTTCTTATAGACCTAAGGGAAAGGGAAAGTTAAGTATTGTATTAGGTTGATCTGAGTTTTTCCCCACATTTTGTTGGGCCTGGTTCCAGTTCTCTTTGATGTCATCTCCATAGACCTTGTTATCCTGAATATGAACAGATCTACTCTAGAGACCCAAAAGGTCTTTTGTGAGGAGAGTTCGGAGGAGCTGGGTGGTCCTAGGCTCCTTTTGACCATTCTAGGCACATTGGGATATCAGCACAGTTATCCCCCTAGCAGAAGGTCCTTCCTGGCACCATCATCCTGATCCACTTGAAAAAGATGCATAAGCATCACATGTCTCTGAAAATGGGCTTCAACATATCCATCTCTTTTTATTCTGATTTCCCAGAAGGGCAGTTTCACTACTATCTTTGTTCTTCATTCTTGCCAATGGATTGTTCAAAGGCTTTTTGTAAAATGTTTTTTTTTAAAGTACTTTAAACATGTACAGCCTCACGAATGGATGCCATGACCACTGGGGTCCTTCCCCAGTGGGTTTCTGGGAGAGGTTTCCTTCTTAGACAGACAGAAGCTTTATCTCCCAGTGTTTGTGTGTGACTTTTTCCTTTTAGGTGGGTAAATCCATTAGGGTACTTGGTTGCTAGTGAGAACGAGAGAGGGAAAGAGGCAGGAAGGCAGGGAAAGCAGGAAATCAAGAGGGAAGGAAAGAAGAGAAGAGGAAGGAAGGAAGGAAGGAAG
>NW_004524659.1:4277164-4343353 GCF_000260255.1 Octodon degus | reverse complement strand
GGAGGGAGGGAGAGAAGAAGGAAGGAAGAAAGGAAGGGAAAAAAGGAAGGAAGGAAGTTACACAGAACCCAACTTAAGAGGCCATAGTGAATAGTGAACTTCTTGGTTCATGAATAAGAATCCAGAAAGGTCTCATTTGAAGGTAGCAGATCACTAGCACAAAACTCTGCTAGTGAGCATGGAGTGTAGGATCACTGCTTTAGGCTCCAGGCCCGTCTTCCTGGGTGCAGTTCCTTTTCAGAGGCACTTCCTCTGCTAATGAACGACCAGAAGTGCATCCTGTGGGTCCCTGTTCAGTTGCAAACAGGAAATCAGCCTCTCTGGGTTTGTCACCCAAGAGTTCTGAGCATCACTGTGGTGGACAGGATGAGCCTGATTGGGGAATTGGCTGTGCTAAATAGATCTGAGACCAGGATCCTGTGAGGGAGAGGATGATTCAGGGACAGGGGTGAGGGAAGGATGGATTTCCAAAGAAAATCAGGGATAGTCCCCTAAAGGAGGTGCAGCAGTAAATGTGTCCCAGAGTGAATAAGTGGACAAAAAGAGCATCTTGCAGAGAGATTCTAGCTCAAGTTCGATGTTTCCAAACTTCCTTGCACATCTTAAGAATTGGATGTATTTAAAGTGATACTTATCAGGTTTCCAGAGAGATGCAGGTATGGGAGGTGGGAATGCAGGAGGTAAGAGCTGGAGGCAGGAAGACAGAAGTCTATTAGCTGGCAGTCACATGTGTAGCCAGCTCCTATTTTTGCAACGCTGACCCTGGAATTCAGATATAGAGCAGGGCCTCATTTATTGCTGGGCTTTCTTTCAATAGAGATTTATCACGTGCCTGGGAGTAAGACAGGCCCCTAACCTGGAGGCACCCGCATGGCCCCTGATGATGCAGCCCTGCTGGGGGACCTGTGTAGCCCCAGCTGAGGTCACACCAACTCTCTGCCCCAAAGGATTGCTGCCTTCTGCTGCCCCAGTGTCTGGGTCCTGGGTAAGCGCATCATTACTACAATTAAAGAATCACTCATGCGTTGACCGGTGAGGGGAAAATAGATCCCCAGAGTCCCAGCTTCCTCCTGGATGGCTTCCTCCTTTTAGGCAGGTGGTCTGATTAAAAGGCTTCAATGGTTTATTTCATTAAGAGTCACTGTAGGTATTGCCTGAGACAACAAGAATCCTTCGACATTGATTTTGTTGGTGACTGCAACCCTAAACTTGAAGGGATGGCTAAAAGGTAATTCACTCTCTAAGCTTTGCTCAATCCTGACCCATTATCAATTGAGTTGAAATATGTCAGCGCGGTGAGATATTGAGTGTATTATCTTTTTTAGGAAGGTACGCTGAGTGAATAACATACATGCATTTACCTATCTAAGTGCTGTCCAACAGACTTATGATTTATTGATTCATACAGCACCCTTCATCTGCATCAAGATGTTCTGCAAGTAAGTGCCATGTCCCAGGAGAGCACTGTGTGACTGCGATGGCCGTGGGGACAGAAGGCTAACACCAGGGTGGGGGCTTCTGCCTGTGTGCCCCCTTGGGGCTCTGCAGTACTTTCACCTTACAGAGCCCTAACCAGCCAGCTAGCAGAAAGCAGGAACCTTCTCCTCCACATGCAAGACTCCCTCTCCTTTATGTCCATTGGTCAGTGAAAAAATGCTTCCAACCCAGTGGCTTTGGTGCCAACTTGGGGACCCTAGAAAAGTCCATGCATGCAAGCTGCATTCATCTTGTTCAACCTCATGACTTTTCCATCTAAAATATTTCAAGGTAGTTTTTCTTTTATCTCCTCCCTCTGTAAATACCTGTACACATTTTTTTTTCTGGTGCTTTGATTTGGCTCCAGAGCAAGGTGCCTGTTGTGTTGAGGAGGCATAATTTTCTGATGTGCATGTGGTCTTATCAGCTCTCTTTCTCCTGCGCTGCTGAGCGTTATCAGCACAGCTCTGGGAAGCCAGCTTCACATGAGAGGTGCTATGTTACTACAAAGCTGCAGATGATGGAGTGGCTGGTGCTGAAAGACACATCAAGATACCAGGAATCCTGAGAATGTTCTCTGCAAGATTAAACTGCAAGAACAGGTCAAACCAGGGGCCCACGGGCTGAATGAACAGGGAGAGAAGAAATGGAATCATAGGAGGCCCTTAGATAGGAAGGAGCCACAGCCTTTCCAGCTATGCAGCAGTATTGAGGAAGAGTTCTTTCCTTATACAGATGAGCCAGCTGAGGCTTTCTGAATTTCTGCCCAGCACATAACCTGTCTGAGCTCTTGACAGGACAACCTCAGGACCTTGGAGATGATCTAAGAGCATTATAGTCATACCTGGGTACTCAACTCCTTTGGAGCCCAAGGAAGTTGGTATTTGAGACATTGTGATGTGTATTCAGCATTTCTTTATATTTGTTGCACACGCCTCTTCCAGGTGAAACCATGTGTTCTGTATTCTTTGTTTTTCATACCCCTGGGATCTATTAACAATGTGTGCTAAGGTACCACTGTACCTCTTCTTCTACTGAAAGGCCGTGTCGGGCAGGAGGGAAGTCGCTGAGTGCACCGGAGTATCAGAAGGCCAAACACAAGCTCTTTATCCTCCAAATCCTCAAGGACTTACAGAAAACCAGGTCTTGGACTTGGGACACAGGACCTGTTCTGGTCCCTGGTGGGCTACAGACAGTCTGGGAAGGCTGCATGGTGACAGGCACAATACCACTCCTGTAGGTAACGTGTAGTCTTTTAGAAAGTGGCCACAGATTTCATCAAATTCTCAATGGAGACTGTGCCTTAGGGCTGCAGATGGAGCCCCTCACTGGCTCTGAACAGGACTCTGAAATCAGAGAGATCCAGGCTGAACCTCAGCTCTTGTTCTGAGTGCTACTAAGGACAGTTCCATTAAAAATGAAAATAAGGATTATAATACTGCTACCTCAGCAACTGCTGTTAGGATCAACTAAGACCTTGATAAATGAGGCAAGAACTGGTACTCAGCAGCCTCCAGGCAGCATGACAGTGATGATGGCGGTGGTGGTGGAAGACCCAACCTGCAAGTCTCTTCTTTGGGGATCCATTTCTCATCTGCAACATGGGCACTGTAGACCCAACCTAGTTCCTTCGAGGACCGCTATGATGATGACGAGAGAGAACGCTGAGAGAGAAGCTGTGACAGGTGATGCTAATAGCCTTGCTCATTGCCACAGCTCACGAGGGGGTTGCTGCACCCCAGCTGCAAGCGTGGGGGCTGGGCTGGCCTAGGCCTCAGCAAGGCAGAGGGTCTGTAACCTGGATTACAGGTGACTTCTCTGCCATCCCTATCTCCAGACCTTCACCTTAGAAAAGCTCAAGGGTAGCCGGGGGAGGGGAGATTGTCTTTTAATTTAATAGGGAAAATAATTCACATGCTTATAATGAAATGCGACAAGCAGAACATAACAAGTAAATACAATACAAACTACGTTGCAAGCCTCTAAGGTAACAGAAAATAACTAGTTTTAGTTGCTTTTTATCTATTATGAGGAATGTCAAGCATTTGACAACAGAGTATTTAATAAAAAATACTATAATTTGTGTTTAAGCGATAGCAATAGATATTACATTTATTTTATTTCTATCCAAGGAGACAGGTTTGGGATTTCTTAAAGGAATTAGGAAATACAAAGTGAGAGGTTTAATGGGCCTGGGATGAGCAGGCTGTGGGCTGGGGCTCCCTGGGGCTTCCATGTGGGGACTCGGCCAGCTGGAGGGGGGTTGTGTGCCCAGCCCATGCCAGCTGCCTTGGGGGACTGAGGGAAAGATTTTACTGTGCACTCCATGAAAAACGCCCTGAAGTAGTGGCAGGGGGGCTGTGCCAGGCACTTTCACGAAACCTGATCACAATGGGCTCCAAGAAGGTCTCAGTCCCATTGTATCTTGTGACACCTTTAGGGAACGAGTGGAAGTCTAGATAGTCATCATTAATGCATCCCAGGAGAGGAGCAGGGTGCTGTTCAGTTCAGTGGCTGGTGATGAGGAAGATTAGGAACAACATGAACGTCCATCCAAAGCGGAGCAGGGAAACAAGAGTGGGGGAGCAGGGAAACAAGACCATATACCCCTCATAGAATGTCATTTGGCTCACGTGAATTTATAGGTATGGGTGAAAATAGAGCAAAAAGAAATCCACAACAATGTTTGAAAGCAGAAGACAGCTTGTATGTAGATTCCAACCCATACATGTAACCATAAACCATACATAATTTAGTTGGGTGGTAGCAGGAAGTTAAGCCATCTGGGAGGCAAAGGAAGGAGGATCACAAGTTCAAACCCATTCTGGGAAAGTTAACAACTTAGTGAGACCCTGCTTCAAGACAGAGAATAAAAAACTGATTGGATACAGAAATCAGTGGGAAGGCCCTGAGTTCAATCTCCAGTACTGATATGTGTAGATTAGATAAAATTAAACAGAAATGTAAGAAAGTCACATTTTTGGCCACTTCTTCTTTTAAAAATTAATTTTACTGAGAAAGAAATAGCAATGTGACAGTTTCAAAACTGGTTAGTAGGACAGTTACAGTAATTAATACATTGCATATTGTTGTCGTTGTAGTACTTATTCATAGTTTTGGCCACTTCTGAAAGAAGGCTACAGAGTGGTGTGGAGAGAGCTTAAATATACAACTAAGCTAGCTCCCTCGATGGGGCTCAAAAGCTTTGATATGTGCATTTCCAGCGAATATGACAAATGTTAGGATTCTAAGCCTTGGGACTTCTGTGTACTTCCCTGTGTTATATTTTCCCAAGAGAATAAAAACAGGGTGTTCAGATACCAGTGTAGTCAGGAAGGTCTCTGGGGAAGAAGAAGGTCTGGAGGTAGAGTTAGGAGAGTAGTAGGTCAGGAAGCTCTAGCCTGAATTTCTTTAAAAAGAAAAAATATTGGCACATGTTCTGAATACTTAGTAAACATAGTCATCATAGGTATTCAATATAAGTATATCTATATGTCTATATCTATCTATCTGTATCTGTATTTATAGCTATATAGTGTATCTTGATCCTTTTTATTTGCCCTGCTCTGCTATCTATCATCATCCCTAGATTGGCCATACTTTCCTTAATGTGAAGTATTAAGTATGGGTTAACCCATACTTATAACCCATATGAAGTATGGGTTGGGTATCTTCAAGGATGGCTGTGGCCTTTCTAACAACTTGGAGCTTAGGAAGGAGGAGCCTAAGTAAGCCAGGAGTGGAGCTGAGGAACCAGCTTGGCTGGATGTAAAGGCCAAGAAGGACCCTGATAAGGAGAAAAAAAGTGGTTATCTATAACAGGGATGCACAGGCAGCTGGAGAGGAGGAAACGGCAGAAAGGCTGGGTCACCAGACCACTGAGTATAGAGAGTGAGACCTTCCTTGAGTAACCAGTGGTAGACTTGTCATAGGGAATCTCTTGCAGCTAGGAAGAGCTCAGGTCCCTCTGATCAGGAGTTTCTGCTCAACACCAAATAGCCTAACACCACCACAGTGAAATGTCCATCTAATTGACAGATTTCAGGGTTTCAAGAGAAGTTGAAATGCCATCTTTCCATGAAAGCTCCTAACTTTCAGATATTGACCTAGCTTATTTCTGTTGAAGCACAGTGCATAGATCTGGGGCCAAGTTAGGTTTCCAGAGAATCCAGGGCAGTGGGATTGGTAGGTACAACAGGAAGAGAGCCTTAAAGGAATCTCTAGGCTACCACATCCTCTCTGTACTGAGCAGTTGGTTCTTAGGGCCATAGATCCACTTTCCAACAATTTAAGCACAGCTAAGCCCTTTTGATTTTTAGAGCCTCAGTTTGCTTTTGCATCAGTCACAAGGGGAATATCCGGGTCCTGCTCCTGGGCCAAGGGGAAAGTGAAACAATATCACATAAGCACAAGAAAGCATTCAGCAAGGAGTGCTGTACATGCACACCAAGCGTGGATTCTACTGCTCATGTTGGGCACCCTGAATTTTTATAATCCAAAAATCAGTGTCAAACCACTTCGGTAGCCAACTGTTCCTGAGTCTCTCTTGAGTGACTGAAGGCAGGCAATGCCAGAGATCGAGCTCCTCTGAGAGGCTGAAGGCAGGCAAAGCTAGAGATTAGACTCCTTTGAGAAGCTGATTTTGTGGGTGGTAGGACATTACTTACTCATGAGTGAGACCAGATCTCCTGCACTCTCCAGTGCCCAGGTAGCAGGCAATGAGAAAGTCACTCACTTCTCTCAGTTCTTGTCTTCTGCAGCCCCATTAGGATCTACCTCTATCGCTGTTCTCACCTGGCCGGGGCCACACTACAGAAAAAAAGGCCAAGGACAATGATGTAGTTGCTAGAGATCCTCTCTGAAGGATGTCTGGGAAAAAAACAGCTCCTATTTTCACGTGTCTCAGTGGCATGGAGTCCATTGTGCAGATCAGAGTTGTGCTACGCAACTGGCACTTTTGATAGTAGAGAGCTTCCTCTCATCTAAGGTGTGCGAGCCATGGTCTGCAGCCCTTGCAGAGGCATCAGTTTCCTGAAATGCAATCTGATTACATCCTCTATGCAAAGACACCTTCTAGGCTAGGCTTGCAGGATCCTCCAGGAACTAGGCCTCACAGGCACTCCTGTGTGTGCAGCCTCAGGTCTCTTCTGCAGCCCACATAAGCAGCGTCTTCCTCTTTGGGCTGCTGGTCTTTGGAGCAGAACAGAACTGAACACATGTGTAGACCACCCCAGTGCCCTCACCCCAGGCTCTGCCCAGGTAGCCTGTGGCATAACCAGAGCAATTAATAACCTTGGCACCTGGATGAGAAACCCTGGCAGGTTCCTCCCATTCTCTGTTTCCCTTCCCAGTGCCTGTGAATAAATTAATCCCCTAATACATAATTAACTCGAAGTTGAAAGGTGAAGTCAAACTTAACCAATTTACTGTTCTGGAGCTGGTTTAGTTCAGATCATGTGATTTTAATTCTTTCCGTATGACCAGGTGATGGGGAAGGAAAAAGGGGGAGAGGAAAATGCACAGATTAATTTCATTCCTTAACCTCCCTAATGCGCCTGCTTGCTTGCATCGTGTTGCAGACAGCAGATCATCACATGATTTATGGGACTGACCGCTGCCTGCATCTCTCAGGCTAATGACACACACACTAGAGTCATTGATTTGTATGAGTAGCCCCCACTCTTCATTTATCACAATTTAATGTAAGAGTTTGCAATGCAGAAAAAAAATCCACATGGGAAACACGGACCCATAGGCCCAGCCGCTAACCAGTTATGAATCATTTGCTGCCTTTTAATATATAGACTATTCTATTCTGGAAAATGCCCCGTAAGGTCATATTCTTCTCTTGAACATCCCGACAATTAAGGTCCCCCAAGAAGCTGTTTTAAGATGCATGACCCACCAGCACCTTTGTTAGCTCACGAGCTCTTGTAATGCATGTTATCGATTTGTGTCTGAACTCTCCGGAACCCTTCATAAGCCATAACCCACGAAAGTTTCCGAAGGCAGCACTGTCTAAGATGAGTATGGGATGCCTGGGAGCTCTTGGGATGGGCCAGCCAGGCCGCATGTGGGCAGAGGGCATGGCCTCTTCCCACACAAACACTGTGGGCAAGACCAAAGGGGCTCACTGCTCTGAGGCCCAGGCCAACCCCCCAAATTAAGAGCATTTGGAAATAGAGCATTTAATTGCTGATCATAGAAAGTGGCCAAGAGTTAGTAATTTGGAAGACTCACAAAAACAACTAAAGATGTGTTGAAAAGCACTGAGACAGTCCTGCATTTCCGACGTTGGAGAGAAGCCACTTTAAGATAATGCAACCAGGACACTCAAACCTCAGGACAGCTGAGCACATCTTCCTGCCGGGACACATTTATTCCATGCTAAAGGGGAAAAACTGTTACTTAAAACATACATTAAAATATGCACCTTAACCTGTTCTTTTGCTATAACAAATACGTAAGACTACCTTTTATAAAGAAAAAGAATTAACTGGCTCATGGTTCTCAAGCGTGGAAAGCCCAAACTTGGGCAGCTGCCTCTGATGAAGTCCTGCTTGCTGGTGGGGACTCTGCAGAGTCCTGATGTGATACAGAGGACATGGGACAAGAGGAACACAACAAAAGGCAGAGCCACACAGGCTTTTATAACAGACTCACTCGCAAGATAACCCATTGAATGGATCAGTCCATTCACAAGGGTTTGAGAGCTCATGACATGATTACCTTAAAGGACCCACATGGTCCCACCTCCTAATCTTCAAACTGGGCATTCACTTTCAACATAAGCCTTGATGGAGGGTTAGGAACCATAGCACTATGCTATACAATGAAGCTGAAGATACGTTTTACAGGGTAAAATATAAGAAATGTATCCTTGCAAGAAATTTGACCATGGCCCAAGGCTGACTGATTGTGGAGGAGAGACCTCTCATCCAAAGTGTTTAAAACCTAAGAGGGCCGGCCAAAAAAAAGAAAAGTGAGGGATGCACGGTTCTTGTAAAACCAGATCCTAGATGCAGATGCTTACTGGCTAAGATGGATAGTAAGGACCCAAACCAGCAGGACCCAGGAGCTCATCTGCTAGGAAGAATACTTCTTAATCTGGTTGGAGAACAATAGGAACAGTGTTGCCCTACCTTTTAATTTTTCTTTAAAGTAAGTACAAAATCTATTTTTTTTTCCAAATGGAAAACCTATATTCTTAGGTTTTATTTATTTTGTTTTATTTATATTTAATACAGGGTCTACAGGGTCTTACTACGTAGATAAGACTCATAGTGATCCTCCTGTTTTCAGCCTCCCAAGTGCTGGGATTACAGACACAAGCCAACACCCCTGGTCTCAATTACAGTCTCAGCACGCCCCGGGGTCAGGGCACACACGGCACACTAGGGATCGAATCCGGCTCCTGAATCAGCCTAAGCAGGTGCTTTAATCTGCTGAGCTATTTGGCCAGCCCTCTTAGGTTTTAAAATAAGGAAAAGAACACAGTTTAGCCCAGCCTGAATTCTAGAGTCAAGACTCTGGTGCTGACTACTATAATCTGCCTAACACACACATGCGAACTACACAGTTCATCCAGACATGCCCCCTCTCTCAGGATGTCACTCACCTCCACATCTGGAAGGGAACTGGCTTCACACAACACAGCACTTCAGAAGTTGTTCTATTACCTTAGCAGCATAAAAGGAGAACGCTTGAGGATTCCAGCATGGGTGGGAGGTCAGGTTCAATCCCAAAGTTAAGAATCCCACAGTAGAAGCTCTGGGTGTAAAGTAAGGCGGAAATAATTAACTATTTCATCATATTTTTGAAAAAGAAATCAATGAGTCTAAAAGTTCAGCTATGCTAGCTGAGTAAGTTCTAGAAATTTACTGCCCAGGTGCAACACAGCAGCCACAGCTAGCAATAAGGTATTATAAACTTTGGTTAAGAGGGTGGATCTCATGTCGAGTAGTCTTATTTAAAAATTAAAGAAGGGAATCAAGGCAACTCTGCAGGGTGTTGGGTGTGTCCATGCTACTGTTTGGATCTGGAATGCCTTTCATAGGCCCATGTGTTAAAGGATTGGTCACCAGCCTGTGATGTCATGGGGAGGGGGTGGAATCTTCAAGGGGAAGCATCTAATAAAGGAAGTGAGGTCATTTGGGGGTGTGTCCTTGAAGGGGATATTAGGCGTCCTTCCTTTCTTCCCACACTTTTTGCTTTCTTGCCATGGTGGGCATAAAGTCGTAACTCCCACCATCATATATTCTGCTGCCATGGGCCCCAAGTGATAGAATTAATCAACCGAGGTGAAAATTGTGAGCCAAAATAAGTTTCTCCTTCCTGTAAGTTAGATGTTTGGGTATTTCATCACTGAGACGGACGGCTGACTAGAACACTCTGCAGGGATCATGGCCACAGTATCATGAAGTGTCAGCACACAGACCAGAGTGAGGAGGCCAGTGTCATCAGCGAGCCGGTTACTTTCCCTGGTGGCTTTCTTTGGTCTTTGTACCTCATATGGTGCTTGAGATCAAAATGCCTGTCCTGCCTTGAAGGTGTTGCAGGATATATATGTCACTCTTTTCTCCCTGGTTGGCTCACTCATTCATAAATTCATTCAACAAATGTGTATAACCACATCCTACCAGCCAGGCTCTGTGCCCACAGCTGTAGGTAACAGAATAGGATAGGGGAGGTCCTGGTCCCCACGAAACTAATGCTGTGCAGTAGAGGCAGGGGTATACCATGAAGAAGAAAATATGGCTGACATTTTCTGATGGAGGGAGAGAAGCATTCGAGTGAGTGGCCAGGGCCTTTCTCTAAAGCAGTGACTCATGATCCACGACTTGAATGGTGAGGAGAGCTTAAGGACTCAAGAGAAGGGCCTTCCCCACAGAATAAAGTGAACATCAGTGCAAAGGCCCTGAGGCAGCAATCAGTGTGACATGACTGGGAAATCATCCCCATTCTCGTGTGTTCCAAATGAGATTTTGAAGTTTGATTCATCCCATATCAAACTTCAGGCTCCTCAAGCCAACCTCAGAGGAGAGCTGCATGAACTCACATGGAGCCAATAGCAGTAATGATACCCACAGGTAGTGCTGACTCCTAACCGATCTACTATAGCCCAGATAGCTGACAGACCCTGTACTGTGCCCTGTAGAAATTCACAGCCCATAAGAAGGAAGCAAAGGTGCAGGTCACAACCATATAACACAAGGGAGTCAGGGACAGGAGTGGGGTGTCCATATATCCAATGGTGGGATCTCCCTATCCAAGCAAACAAGGCCCCCAAAATCTGGAGATATAGGCAGACTGCTGGCTGTGACTGGAGCTCCAGCTACATGGGCAGGGAGACTGGAGTGGACACCTGGAGGGAGCTGGATCGGGGAAGGGCGCAGACCAGAGCAGCTAACGTCCTCATCAAGGGTGAGTCAGGGCTGTAATCATCAGTGGTCTCAGGAGCCACCAGGCAAGGAGACTCAAAAAATCATTTGTCATTCAGAGCACGCCCAGAAGCTGGCCATGTGAACACCTCCAACAATACAAACTGCTGGGCCTAGATGTTGAAGGCAGCTGGATGGGCGTTGGCCCAGGCAGATGTTGGCTTCTTGCCTGTTTGCTTGGCAGGCCCAGGTGGCATCTCACCTGTCAGCATCCACGATACCAGGGGCTCCGAGCTTTCCGGTTCCTTAGGCTGGTCAGTGCACGCCATCAGCTCATGAAGTCCTCCAGTCTGCCTGGCAAGGGAAGCACTATTCTAAGCACTGTTCACACAAAGAGCTGGCCCTGGTCACACAGCCTGCTCGAGGTCATGGGCCAGAGCTGGGGGACCCAGGCTGTTGTGTCGCACATGACGGCTTTAGATACTACAAGGATAACGCTTTGCTTTGTGTTTTCCTGAAAGCACAGTCTGTGAGATAGACTCATGCACCGATGTTGGACAGGATGGTGTGGTGTCCCCAGGCACAGGACAAGGGATTGGGGAGGTAGGATGGCACAGGGAAAAGCTGAGCCAAGTCCTAAGCTGTGGTGCCTGGGCAGGACCCGGGCTGCTGCAGAGCTAGGAGTTGCACGCAACAGCAGTCAAAGGCAAGTATAAAGCATAGGCTTACGCATCAGATATCAAAATACATTCCCTTCCATGATGAGGAAATGTGGTTTTTGTTTTGTTTTTCTTTATCTTCTGTGCTCAATCCCGAGGCTGTCCATTAAATGAAACCTACCTCGGGTCACTTGGGGTAGAAAACTGCATCTAACTATAACTTCTAAATATTGTTTTGTTATTTTACTATTTTATTGCTATTGGCTCTTCTGTCAAATGATGGGATTTCTTTTCTACAATAGCTATAGAATGTTTCTTTTCTTTGGTTTTTTTTTTTCTTTTCTTTTATTTCTGGTACTGGGAGTTGCACCCGGGGCTCCTGTACTCCCTCAGCTCTGTATACCAGCCCCTTTTATCTTTAATTTTGAAACAGGGTCTTGTTAAGTCACTGAATGGCCCAGGCTAGGCTTGAACTTGTGATCCTCTTCCTTGATTTGCAGGAATTCTGGTCATGTGTCATGATGTGTTGGTTAGAGTGTTGCTTTTAGAAACATAATTGCAGGTGAGAAAGAAGCTAGTGGAAGTGATGAACACAGACGTGAGTGGTGGAGGAGGGGCCCAGAAACGTGGTGCGTGTCAGGAAGGAAACAGCAGTGACCAGAGGCAGAGGCTCCACACTAGGCTCACTGTGCCTCTCACACCCTGCTGTGTGCCTGCAAACAGGACCTGTTGTCGAATCAGGCTGCCATCTCCTCTGTGATAAGGGATGTTTATATTTAAGATGGTGATGAAAACAATGGCAGTAATAACAGTAATCATAGGAGCAGAAAGCAGAGTGCTTGGAAGAAGCCCCTAGTTCGCAGCTTGTCTGTGCACCTGCTACAGCACCTGGATTGGGTCCTTGCATCTGCATCTGCCACGGGGACCACTTTGGCCAAGAGCTGTGTTGTGCTCACTGATCAGCTAAGAATTGACTGACTGACTGCTGTTCTTCTTCAAGGAAGTCACAGCCTGCATCTCTGCATGCCCATTGGTACTCACTGCTTGGGTAGAGACTTCTGTCTTTAACTGATTGATGTCTGACTACTGTAGTGGGCTGTCATCCCCATGAGTTGAGGCCAAGACACACATTGCCTCGTTGACCTGTGTCATGTCCCAGTATACAGCAGAGGCTCCTGTAAATACCGAAGCAAAACTATTACTATTGAAAGAAGACAATTTCTTCTTTCTACTAAAGTCTTATGAGGAGGCCAAGGAGAGGAAAGAGTCTCAGTTCTCATCAGCTTTCTTGGTCGCCAGTCCCACATGCCTGGTACAATGTAAGGAGGATCAATTGCAGTTGTGGGCATGACTGAGCTCATCTCCTTGCAAAGCGGAGGCCTTGATGCCCACTGTGTTGTTGTTATGGCTGGGGCTCAGGGTGAAGTTCAAACTTCCTTTTGCTTCTGCTAATCCAGCACCATGCACCTGACAGAGAGAGAAGTCACAGAGAAACATTCCCATCCCACCTTCCAGCCTTGCAAGTTCTGGTCACCTCCACAGCAGCTTTGGTTTTGTCGCCAAGTTCCATCAGCTGTGGCAATCTGAATGGCTGAGGTGAGGAGACCATGCTGCTGGTCCTCCTCCACTGTGAGCATTCCCAAGGAAGCTGGGTGCCAGCCAGAGTGACTCAAGGCTGCTCTAGCAGCCCTTTCTGTCCCTGGTCTTTAGTGCATCCTGCAACACCTTCTGGGGAAAGGCAGCATCTTGAGGCCTGGGCTGGAAACATTCATTTCTCAGGCCCCTGCCCTCCTAGACTCCCTCCTCTCTTCTTGCCCCTCACTACTGCAGTTCAGTGCATTTACCTCTTGGGCAGCATATGTTCCTTCTTCTTCATTATCCCCACTCCCCCAAACCTGTATTCTGCATCCTGCCCCTCCCTTCAGCCTAGGCATCTGGAATTATAAAATGAGAAAAAGATGCCTTCTGTGTCTGATTTTTGCTGCTCTATTTCTTCCCTGGACTTGGCTGGTGAAAGTGGATGGACTGAGGAATAAGCAAAAGGAGGTAGGTATCGGTTAATGTTCTAGAGTATTGCCTAGTTGCTCTCTTCCACCAAAACACATTGCAGCCATTCTCCATATCCACGAGCTCCTTGTTGATAGATTCAGATGTACTTGAGTCGAAAATATTTTAACAAAAACAACATCTGTACCGAACATGTACAGACTTCTTCTCCTTGTTATTCCTTGGAATAAACAATATGGTAGACCCCTGATTTACACAACATTTACCTTGCATTAGATGTTATAAATAATCTAGAGATGATTTAAAGTGTGCAGGAGGATTGTGGGAGTTCTATGCAAATACTTCACTTATAGAGACTTGAGCATCTCAAAATTTTGACATCTACATAGGATCTTACAACTCATCCACCATAGATACCAGGGATTATTCTATTTTATTTAGCTTCTCAAAGTAATATCTTGCAACAGCTTCACATTTTTTCTTCTTTTGCATATTAGTAAACTAAGATAGTGGTGAAAAAATGGAGTTATATAAAATAAAATTGATTCAAAAGGAGCTAGGAAAAAAGAACAAAGAACAAATGTGATGAACACAAACAAATAGCAAGATGATAAACTTAACTATATTGAAAATTATACTAAATGTAAATAGTCTAAACATTACTAATAAAAGACTAAGAATATTTGGGTGGATTTGAAGACATAATCGATTTCTACATTGTCTAAAAAACTCCACTGAAAAATAAAGAAGCCAGATATAGGGCACATGTCTTTGTTCCCAGCACTTAGGAAGGCTGAGGCAAAATGATCTCAAGTTCCAGTTGGGTGATTTAGTCCTTATCTGTACAATAAAAAAAATAAAAAATAAAAAAGAAGTGTGGATGCAGTAGAACTGAATTCCTTCCATCAATGTGCAAACTTGGCAGCTTACTTCTAATTAATTAACAGAATTCAGCAAGGGAGAAAATAGTAAGTTCACAGTGGAGGGAGCAAGCAAAATGAATAAAGCAATCAAAGATGATATGACCAATAACGTCACTTTATTTCATTACCACCTTATATGATGGCATAAGAAGGGTACTTTACCTTCTACAGCAATAATGGGCTTGTGAGACTATATCAAACAAACCCAAATCGAGAAACAACCTACAAGACGCCTGACTGCCACTCATCAAAACTGTGAACATAAAGACAATAGGAAGCAAACAAACAAAGATACAGAAAAATTATCACTGCTAGAAGAAGTCTGGCGAAACCTGACAACTCGGTACAAATCTGCACAGTGGGATCAGATCTTACAGTGGAAAAATGCATTACTGGAAAAGCTCAAGAAAGACAAATAAAATCTATAGTTTTGTTGGTAATAATGCAAAAATTTACCATAATAATATGAGATTTTAACACTGAGAGATAAAGTGAAGGATGCTCAGGAAATCTCGGTAAGGTCTTTGTAAGTCACTGGCAAGTCTAAAAATATTTCAAAATATTTTTTCTGAAAAGTAAGAAAAGGAAAATCACTGAATCCTGTAAATGCAATCAAAAGAACACTGGGGTAGCTATATCACTTCTAAACAAGGAATCTTCAGTTAAGGAACATTGCCTGTGATAAGAGGTAGATTTTGTAGTGATGTAGGAATTGATTTGTCGAGACAACATAACACACGAAATGCATATACACGTAATAATAAAGCCTGGGAGAGCCGGCCAGACAGCTCAGCAGATTAAAGTGCCTACTTAGGCACACTTAGGGATGGGGTTTGATCCTTGGCGTGTCATGCTGGCTCCGCCCCCGGGGCCCACTGAGATGGCGATTAAGACTGGGTGTGGTGGTGCGCGGCTGTAATTGCAGCACTTGGGAGGCTGAAAACAGGAGAATCACTATGAGTCTGGTCTGTGTAGTGAGACCCCGTAGACCCTGTGCTAAATACATTGAAATAAATAGATAAACCATAAAGCCTGGGGGTGAGGATGCACCACACTGGTAGAGCCCTTACCTAGCATCTGCAAAGCTCTCAGTTTCAATCACCAGCGCAGCAATAATAATAGTAACAGCAATGAAATTTAAAATCTACTGCAGCATGGAGTTAAAGAACTAAAAAGAAAAATGGAGAAATCAATAATTATTGTTAAAGACTCAAATACTCATCTCACAGTCTTTGAAAGAACTTGAAAGAACAGAAAAGATGTAAAAGATTTGAAGAAGACTGTCACAGCAATATACTAGAGCCAACTTACACTGATTAGTGAAAGTGATCTATATTCATGCCTTCCCAAGACCACATTCAACGATAGCACGTTGCAATCTTAAAATCAGACTCTACAGGATTCTTATACTGCAGAAGTTATCAAATTCTTCAAACAAGGGCCTTTTTTCTCTGAATATTTAGTTAAATGCTTACTGGCACACTACCAATCAACCAAAACTAAATGACATTTAGTGACATTCGGAGAACTCATTTATCCCTATGTCTATGTGGGTGATTTACCAAGAAAACCTGTATTCTGGGTCATGAAACAAGTTTCAACAAGAGTTGAAATTGTAGGAAGGTGGTCATTAGCACTATGGAACTAAACTAGAAATCCACAAAAAGTATGTGAAAATCCACAAGTATCTAAAAATTAAACAAATATTTGCAAATAACTCATGATTAAAAGAAGAAAATATTAAGGTGTAGAAATATCAGCTGATTAATATCAAATATATCAAAATGTGTGTGTTTTTAAAATAAGAAATAAGCTCCAAAAATCTGTATATCCCCCCAAAAATCTGTATATCCCATGTGTATGTTAGAAAATACCAAAATCAATGATTTTACTTTTGCTTGAAGAAATTAGAAAAAAGAACAATTGAAATCCCAATAGGCAGAATTAAACCAAATAATAAAGGTCAGTCACTAATGAAAGAGAAAACAGGTACATGATTAAGAAAATCTGTAAAACAAATTCTTATTAGCCAAAGGATCAATAAAATTATCAAAGTTCTAAAAAGACTAGTCAGCTACAAAAGGAATATACAAATTATTACTGGGAGAAATTAAGAAAAGACACCACTACATATGCTACCGATATTAAGAGAAGAATAACAGGATGTGAGAAATGACTTCATGCCCAAAAGTTCATCAACTAATGTGAAATTTATGAATTTCTTTAAACATAGTGGGTCATGCCCATGAGGAAATAGATAACCCAAGTAGCCCTACTTAGACAAAACTAAATTCAGAATTTGAAAACATCTAAGATCAGCTGATTAAAGTCTGCAATCTATTTATAGAACAAGCAATATCAATTCTACACAACACTCCAGGAAATAGATCATTTTATGCAGACTGTATTAACCCAATATCAAAACTCAGGAGAAGAACATATTAGCATGGACAGGTACACAATAACGCTTCATCACAGAAATAGGTTGAAATTCCCCTAAATTTCACCAAATCCAATCCAACATCATACAAATATGACAATGTAATATGACTATATGGGCTTATCCAGGAATAGTAGATTCATCTCGAATTCAAAAATTAATGAATGTGATTCACTTTGTCAAAATATTTTAAAACAGTACGAAAGACCATATACCAATTCTACCAGAATACTCTTTTCAAATATGAATTTGTCTCAACACAAAGGGGTATACTGGGGTAACTTTTGAATTTTATGTTTGCTCATGCAAAATTTTTCTATGAAAAACAGTTAAGTGACTGCAGATTATGCACCTAGATGAAAAGAACCAAGTAGTGCCGCACAAAGGGCACATAGCCACACAGTGCCAGCTTCTATTCCTTACTTCAGCTGACCGCACATGATGAGCCACGCCCATCGTCCTCTATCAACGTAGTTCAGCCATCCTGCCTCCATTTCATATTAATTCGTATACCATTACCTGTCTGATACCCACTTTCAAAGCAAAGTTTGAGTCCTTTTCAGAAAAATTGTGTTTTATTTATTGTCATGTTCATGTATTTCCTAACCTAAAATTATGCACTCACCCTAATTTTTTTCCATAGGCACAAATATTGACAAATTTTAAATAGCTTAGTGCCTGTTAGGAACATATGTATCATATTATAGCAAAACTGATCATGCTTATCTCAATAGACTGAGAAAAGTCATTGGATTAAACTGCTAATTCAGGATAAAATCTCTTAGCTAGCAAGGAATGCTGATAGTTCCTGACTTAACTACAGTTTAATTTACAATTTTTCAACTTCATAATTATGGGAAAGCAATGCATATTCAGTAGAAACTGTACTTCAACCTTTGAATCTTGATCTTTTCCTGGGCTAGGTACATGCTCTGTGACATTCTCTGGCAGGGTGAGGCATTGGCAGGGGGCTCAGCTCCCAGTCAGACAGGCGATCACAGGGTTAGCCAACTGTCACCATATAGTGGTTTGTGTTACTAGGTTATGATAGTTTTTCAGGTTTGGTGTATTAAATGAATATTTGACTTGATGATATTTTCAATTTGCAGTAGGCTTCTCTGGACCTAACCTGTTAGCATTATTTTAACATCCCTGGGACACAACATCTGACACCCACAACTTAAAAGTTGTTTCAGTCCATGGTTGGCTGACTCCAAGGCAGAAATGGCAAGGTGGCAAGGCCTGGGTGGGGAGAAGCTGCCAGGAAACAGAGAACAAAGGGTGGAGGCTGAAAGTGAGGCATAGTCTTCCAGGTGATCCCCCCCCCAGGGACACATGTCCAACCAGTGCCACCTTCTCAGAGCAACTCAACTGTATCGACACCTTAACCCAATCACTTCCTGTGGAATTGAATCGAAAGAATAACATAGCCCCATTGTAACTGCAAGAACCTTTGTACAAGGCAACTTTCTAAACCAGGTGAGAACGTTTGTGAAAATCCTATAGCCAGCGTAATATTTAATGATGAAAGATTGAAAGTGTCCCATATGATTTGGAAAAAGGCAAGAATGTCCACTTTCATCATCTCAAATAAAAGTTTTAGTTAAGTTGTCATCCTTAAGTACATCTTGGCTATTAATGAGCCAAGAAAAAAATAAAAACTGATAAAGAAAATGAAATAAATCTACAAAATAAGATAGAATTAATAGTGGATTTAAGAATGGAGCAGAATATATGGGGTCTTTATATATAAAGACATGTAACACACATATGAAGTCTTAAAAATAGTATAAAATTTTAAATAATCAAAACTTTGATGCTAGTATCAAAAATATTACACATAAAAGGACGGCATTCAAAAGATTCATACACTGAGAACTATAAACTCTTCCTGAGATAAGTTAGAAAAGACATATACATTGAGAACTATATCATGTGTAAGGTTGAAAACCCAATGATATTAATTTCTAATTTCTCTTGAAATTGATGTATGGATTTACTGCAAGTTCAATAAAAATATTTCAGGTAAAAACTGACATAAACCTGGACATGGTAGTGGCCACCTATAATCCCAGTGCTCATGGAGGCTGAGACAGAATTACAAGCTTAAGGACAGAGTGGGTAGTTTAGTAATTGGGGAAGACCTGGTCTCCTCTAAATTATTTTAAAAGGGGTTGGGAGCATACCTCAGTGTGAAGGTCCTGAGTTTATAATTAATTAATTAATTAATTAATTCACATAAAATAGAAAAGCCATATAAAATTGAAAATAATATTGGAAGAATCAAAGTCGGAGGACTTCAACTACATTTTTAAAGCTTTACTTAAGGCCACAGTGAGGGGATATAAATGAAGGACCATTTTGTATCTATATATTCAAAATAGTTAGGATAGATATGCAGCTACTTTCTCTTAATTCAATGAGAAGAAAGATTTGTACTAATAGAGTTTGGATAGGATATCATGTCTGCATCTTGTACTATGAATAACCACTATGAAGACAGCAATGTGCAATGTATTAATTATTGAAACTGTCCTACTAATTGGTTTTGAAACTGTCTCATTGCTATTTGTTTCTCAATAAAATTAATAAAAAAAGTAAAGCCACAGTGATCAAGACAATATGGCATTAATGTAAACTTATAGATCAATTGAATGGAATAGAAATGGAATCACACTTACATGGCAGATGGAGTTTTGACAAAGGTTTCAGAGTTGTTCAGTGTTCAATAAATCATGCTGAAACAACCATATATCCACATGGACAATATAAACCTCTTATAGAGCCTCAATGTCTTTTTTTATACAGTACATCTTGTTTGTATGGTGCTATGACTTTTGCTAATTCTACTGTATGGTGTGGTACTGTAATTTTACATTCTGTGGTACATTGCAGTACTGTACATAAGAGTTATGCATATAAAACCAAAGTCATCGGAGGAGTTTCCTTTGACCCTTTCCTTGTTCTGAATATCATAATGTACATACTATATACAAGTACTCAGCTAGCAGCCAACTCAGTTAGCAACCTCATTTCAGGAATGGTGCTTGGTCATTAAATGAAGTAAGTCTGTCTTACTCATGGAAATGAAACCAACATGGAAAAACAGGCAGTCTCTAATAAAGATAATATACATTTACACTTGTATTACCCAGCAGTTACACTCCTAAGTACTTATCCAAGATAAAAGAAACATTAACACCAAAATTCACCCTTAAGTGTTCATTGCAGCTTTTTCCAAATGACCTCAAACTTGAAATCATTTAAATATACACTACTGAGGAACAGATAAACTATGAATGGTACATCCATTCAGTGAAATACTACTTTACAATAACAAGAAACAAACTAATCAAACCTGCACCAAAAGGCCTAAATCTTAAAAGCATTATGCTAAATTTAAAAAGGCAGACATAAAATAGTACCTCCTGTGTGATTCTACTTATTTTCAATGAAGGCAAAAGTATAGTGATGGAGAGATTTGTGATTACCATGGACAGTGGGACTGGAAAGGAAAACTTGGGGTGGAAATGTCCTAAATCCTCACTGCAGTGGTAGTTCATACATTGTGCATATTTTTCAAAACTCAACAAAGAGTTGGTACATTGAAAACAGGTTACTTAACTTGCTGTGAAGTATACCTCAATAAAGATGATTTTTTTGAAAAGTATTTAGTGTTAAGGGAACTAAGAAAGGGACTTTAGCAAAGGATCTCCTGGAACATCTGTCTGAACAGATGTTTACTGTGAAGGGGACTGGAGGTTGGTGTTAGGGAAAGCTGCTTGGGCAGAGGGCAGGCTGTAGTCAGCTTCAGGCAGTGAAGTGAATGCTGGGTTTTTCCAGATGAGCTGGGTTTGATCTTGGCTCTTTGCTCAAAAATGACATGCATGTTGGCAAGCTCGTTGGCTTTCCTGAGCTTTGAATTTTGTATCCTTGCCTGTATAATGGGTGTTGAATCCACCCTGCCCAACTCACAGGCTGTCACGCCAATCATGCAAGTTAAGAAGGGGCGAAAAAACTCTGCAAACCTCAAAGTGCTGCTCACATGTGAAAAGAGAAATGGGGGTCGGTGTGGAAAATAGCAAGAAGAGTTTAGATTGTGAGTGAGTGTACATAGTTTAAAAATTCCTGTTCACATAGAACAGAAAGGGAAAGGAGAATCTCCTATCTTCCCACTGGGTATTTCTACTACTTATCTTGAAGATTCAGTGAGTTTGTTTAGATTTAAAGATATGCTGCGTGCGACCCTCCAGATGAAAGAGCAGAAAGCTCCCATGGATGGATGCCCTCATGGGCTAAACTAGATAATGTCATTATCCTATAAACAGGTGATAACAGCAGAGCCAGCCTCATCTCAAACTAATCCAGTTCTAATCCCTTCAAGGGTCTGGAAAGATGTCAGGGAATAAAAGGCCACTGCCACTTAGCAAGCTGTATCTCCTGAGTGGATTTGTCACCCTTCAAGCTGAGCATCTGTCTAGTTGTCCAGACATGACAGGCACAGCAATGAGGGGAAGGGTGGGAGGGAGGATGCACTGCTTGGCCACATGACTGGGAGCTGGAGAAGTCTTGTATTTCCTCCCCTTGGACTGGAATCTGACGAAAGAGAGCTGCCAATATCCCTTTAGCAACCACAACCGCGACAGCAAGTTCCGAGCCCCCACCATTGTCTCCTATATGTAGTTCTTTTCAGGAGTGAATAAATCAAGATAAACCTTCAAGGTCACAGAGCAGATCAAAGGCACAGCCGGATTCCACTCTGGCAGTCTGACCTTGGGGTTTTTACAGCTACCCGGCTCCAAGAAGCAGAGATCATGCCTGCCTCCTCCTCCACTCCAGGAGCCTACAGGCTGTGAAACGCCACACAGGTTTGCTTCTCTGAACTTCATGTCCCTTCACCTAAATGGGGACTGATAGGACTTGCAGGGGCTCAGTGTGATAGTGTGCGCCAAGAGTCTAGGAAGGTGTGTGGCCTTTACTAAGTCACTCAAAGAGTGTCAGGTCCTATTCTCTTTCTTAAGCCCCTCTGGGAGGCAATTCTTAGCTTTGGGGAAAGAATGGGGATAGGGCTCTCTGAACATGTGGAAGCAAAGGTCACATAGCTGCAGCTGCCTTCTTGCTGAGAAGACATGGCCAACACCACTGCAAGTGGAGCCTGTGAGCATAAAACTCGGCCTCCATAACCATAGGGTCTAGAGTTCTTCACTCTGCCCTAAATCCTGGCATGGTGAATAGGTGCTTTGCTTGAATACGGTTTATCCCCACTAAAACTCACTAGTCTAGTGTTGGTCTCCAATGTAATCATGTTGAGAGGTGATGGGACCTTCAACAGTCATGTGGGGTTAGGAGGGTTTCACCTTCACAAGTAGACTAATGAAGTTCTGGGAATGAATGGGTTATCACTGGCGTGGGGTATTACAAAGCAAGCCAGCTCTTCTTTCCTTTCCCTCTCCTTTGCCTGCACCTGCCTACTCCCCCCTCTGCTTTTCTGCCATAAGTGGAGCAGCACTTGGTCTTTATCTGAAGCTGAACAGAAGCTAACCCCATGCCTGAGCGCCTCCAAAACACTGAGATAAATAAACCTTTTTTTTTTTTTACAGTATTCATTATTCCATCTCTGGTATTTTGTTATAGCAACAGGAAATGGACTAAGACAATAGACTATAGTCATTGGTGCTGATGGATTGCCCTCTGCATCTGAGTAAGGAATCACTTTTACAGTATCAAGCTTAGCAAGACTGGGTTGCCTGGGAAACCTGGGGATCTGAATTCTGATGTGAGATTTACCCTGGAGCCTTTTAGAATAACATCCTTCAAACTTCAATCCTCAAGGCTCTATGTGGGGAAGATACTTCCCTAGAAGTGGCTGCTTAGTGACAGGTAGTGAGCACTCCTGGGATAAAGGACACACTTGCTTTGTCCTCTCTTGACAAATTCACCCGCACACTCAGAATGCAGACAGAGCGACCAGGACTCTGGGTGTCATGATGTCATGGGAAACGATGGAAACCAGACCCTCCCACCACAGCCCACAGCCTCTGGTCAGGGTCTACCCTTGCTTTTTCTCCATTCCACCACACTCTCTACCAAATTCCATGTCTGCAGTTATGTTCAGTAACTACAAGATGAACACCATCTCAATTAACAGGCTACCTGCAGGGCGTCTCTGCGCCAACTATTCCAGCACAATTGTCCACACTGTCATCAGGGCCTAATCAACTAATGATGGTTGAAAATGAGAGAGGCCAATCCCAATAAATTCAAAGGCAAGTCATTTTTCTCTTTTAATGCCCCTCTCCCTCCTCTTCCTTCTTCCCACGGCACAATGCAGTAAATTAATGTCACCGTGGTTATTACAGTACCGCTGCTATGGCAAGTATTCAAGCGATGATCCTGGAATATTTTACCTCAGCATTTATTTGTCCATAAAATAAAACAGGATTTATGGTATGACTCTCCAGTTTGAGGGCTGCATGGACAGCAGCTGGGGCACATCTTATCTCCTCCACAGGTAAAGATATAGGAATGCTCTTGGGGAGCAGAAGTGCCCAGTGTCAAAGGGTCCCCACTAGGTGCCTGAGGCTAGGAAGGGTGAGAACCCCATCAGACCCACAGGCAGTGTCTGCTGGAGAAGACTTCGGCTAAAAAGGCAGTATGCCTTTGAGATGCGAGATTTAGGTGCATGAGGGAGAAGCTGCCTTTTGAGGGAAGAATACAGGCAAATGCTTTCTCTCCCACTTATGTTTCCTTCCCCATCGGCACTCAAAAAGCCAGAGCTGTGACCAAGTGCACCTGTCAGATACCCAGCCTTGCTTGACTGCAAAGACCTGTGACTGTCTCCATTGTCTTCTGCAATCTGTGTGGAGGAATTGGGCACCGGCTTCAGCGGCAGTGTCAACGAGGGGCAAACCTGGGCAAAGCCAGATCCAGAAGCAGCATTCGTGAAAATACGCAGCCTGCACAAAACTCTTCATGGGAAGGGAAAGAGGCTCCACCTTTGAGGATGCACTTGGAAATTATAATTCATTGATTTGGAAGCCAATCATTTTGTATTTTGACTGCTGGCTTAGGAATATTCATATTTTCCACCGCATTTAAATTTCCCTGTGCCATTAAAATCTCTGAGCTCTATAATTAGGCCTCTCCTGATAGATATGGATGAGGTCTCTGTTCCAGGGAGAGTGGGGAGGAGAATGCACGGGTTTGCAGGAGGGCTTCTCTGCACTCCTCCTGACCCATCTCCAGTAGGAAGCCCCTCATCAGCCCACCCTCCATAAGGATCCAGACCAGGGTCTCTACAGCTGGAGCTGCAGCCGCTGCCTGGTGCCCTTCTCCCTCCTGTGCTTGGGGCTGCAGAGCCACTAAAATGTTTACTCGCTTAAACATAATTTGCATTCTGAAAGCCATATCCCGACTCAGAGGATATTTATGAAATAAAATCCTGCTGGTTGCAGCAACCAAAACAGATGTGGCTCACTACAGCACTATGTGTATATGAAACCACTCCTACTGAGAAAGAAAGAATGAAAGAAAGAGAGAAAGAAAGAAAGAAAGAAAGAAAGAAAGAAAGAAAGAAAGAAAGAAAGAAAGAAAGGAAGGAAGAAAAAGGGGTCTTCTCCAGAGTAGCTATCATTTTAGGAAGTGAAGTATAACACAGAAACCATTCTGAGGTCCTTGGAAATGGCACCTGGACTGGGAGAAGGCTTCCAGCTTAACCTCGTGGGGTCCCACGTACGCTGGTCCTTGTCACTTTCACCAGATGTGTTCCACAAAGCTCAGAAGTCACCCAGACCCATATCCTGGCCCATATCCTCACCAGCCAAAGTTCTGCTGAGATCAACCAAAATATGGGGTAATGAAGATGGAAAACCAATAAGGCGTGGGGGAGGGGATAAAGAATTGCTTAGAACAAATTCTGTATGTAATTACTCGCGTTTTTGCTAACTACTGTATAAACAACACTTTTAACAAGGCAAATTGGAATCTCGAAGACAATTCTGCTTAGGGATATAGCTTCAATTTATTATACGAGGATAACTGAAAACTTTGTTTCTGCTGCACCACAGTCAATTTCCATGGTGCGCACATTTCGAATGTGTGATTAATCATAAGAGTGCAGGGATTGCCAATAAATACCCAAACTCTCAAACTCTTAACAACTTGCTCATTTTGTGCGGTCATTCCAAACAGCTACACAGCCGGAGCCCGTCAACACGGGCCAGGATCAGTGCTCTGGGGTTGCTGCACAAGATTGATTTTGCTCTCTGAGGGGTTCATTGTGCTCCTCCACAAAAATTCTTGGCTCCCTAAACAATCAGATCCCCGGGCCTAGCTTTAGAGTAGCATCACAGTGGCAGTCCCGATTCCCAGAAGAGTCAGGCTTCCCCAGAGGGTCTCCACATTGAGGAGACTTTCCCCCATTCGGTGGTCAAAAGGAGGACACTTCAACACAAATCTGATCACTCAGGACAAAAACAGAAAATAGAGGGAAAAATCAGTAGATCCAAGTGGTTCAGATAATTTAAATAATGATGGCTTCTCTTCCTCTTGGCACTGGGGATTGAACCGAGGACCTTTGTTCTGAGCTACATCCCAAGAACTTTTTACTTTATATTTTGAGACAGGATCTCTCTAAGTTACTAAGCTGCCCAAGCTAGGCTCAGACTTGTGATCCTCCTGCCTCAACCTCCCAGAGTGCTGGAATTAAGGACATGTGCTGTTGCACCTGGTTGCGTTATTTTAAAGAAATTTGGGCAAAGGGATGCAAAATACCCTTCTAACTTAAACCTCTCTCTTATGTAATTTCATCATAGCTGTGTCTCTATTTTTTTCTTTCTTTTTTATAATACTGGAGATCGAATTCTTGCACATGCTAGGCAAGTACACTGTACCACTAAGCCTCACCTCTGCTCCTTTTCTGACTTTTGACCAATTCTTATTTCTCATGCATGCTGTCTCATGAACAAGTCATACATGGGAGCATGCAAGAGCAGGTAGTAGTGTCAACCAGAACGGTTCCTTGCTACTAAACACACACACACACACACACACACACACACACACACACACACACACACTCACACACACACCCCTTATTGATACCCTAAAGACAAGGCTCCCTAGTGATCAGGATAAAGATGAGCGAATACGTTGGCAAATCAGACATATCCCAAGAAAAGTTAAAAAAAAAAAGAAACAAACAGGTGTTTCTACCTAGTGTCTGGAGGAGCCTTAATGTGTTTGCCTTACCTGCTAATTAGTCAAATCTTGCTGAGGGGCCCAAGCCATTTGCCACTCAACATAAGAAGCCCACTTCGAAAGAACCCCTTGTTTGGAGGGGGGATTGCCCCCACCCAGAGAGGAGAGCATCTCAGGTGCCTATCGAGCCCTCACCCTCTGATTAGGGCAGCTCGTAAAGAGGTCTTAATTGCCTAAACCTCAAGCCGGATTACATAAACATCAGAGAGGCGCTGAATGCCAAACACCTTTCTAAGGGGGAGAAAAATAATAAGGTGAGATCACTTCATTCTCACTGCAACCTAAAAATAAATGGAAGGGGTTTCTTCCAGCTTCAGGGAGTGCGTATGGATTTCTTGCTGACATTCGATTCTCTGAACTGAATGTCACACTCGCTGAGAACAGTTAAAAAAAATAATAATGCTAGACTGTTATCGTTATTAGAAGGGCAAGAAGAATGAAATATCATGATTATCATTAGGAAACCCTGTAAAACATATTTGTACATTATCTTGGGGCAAATACAAGTGTCATGTGTTACCAATTGTTAGGCAAAGAACGTGATAATATATTGCTCCCCTCCGGCCCTCTGTGTAGCGCCACGCAGGGCAGAAATGATGTGCACAGTATGGGCAAGCAGCAGAAACGTGCTAGTATGGCATGGGGGTGCAGAGGGCCACCCCAGGACTGGTGACACAGGGGACAGTTGGGATAGATGGAACAGCAGCCGAGGAAGGTAGCACAAGGCCAGGCTGCCCACTGGGGCTGCTGGACCAGGCCTCGGGTGTGGGCAAGGTCACTGGTTCCTCTGGTCAGGGCTGGACAGGGCCAGGGAGTTGGGATGGCCATGTGCCGTGGCGCAGGGTCACACCGAGAAGGCCTCAGTTTTCAAGGAAAATATGGGTTGATTCTCCTGACTGTGATGTGCATCAGAAAAGGAGTCTGGATGTGGATTTGGTGTGAAGAACTGATCAAAGGAATCTTGCTATCCAAAGGGAGCCCCCACCCCTCCTTCCATGCAGTCTCATTTTACCTCTGTGAATTAAAGACACTTTTTTTCTGTTTTATTTTGTTTTGTTTTAGCATCAAAAATATTTCTTAAAAAATGTATTAAAATAGAAATACACAGGTGTGCACCATATACGTGAGTGTTGTAGCCCCCGGATCTCCTTTCAAATTGATCCTGTAAATCTAGTCCCTTGGATGCTGCGCAGACTTTTTGGAGCTCTCTCTCTCTCTCTCTCTCTCTCTCTCTCTCTCTCTCTCTCTGGGTGTGTCTCTGTTTATCTCTCTATAGTCTCTCTCTGTCTCTGTCTTTCTGTCTCTTTCTCTGCCTCTCTGTCTCTCTCCTTCTCTCTGTATCTCTGTCTCTCTATGTCTCTGTCTCTGTGTGTGTGTCTCTGTCCATCTGTCTCTTTCTGCATCTCTCTGTCTGTCTTTCTTTCTCTCTCTTTCTCTGTCTTTCTCTGTCTCTGTCTCTCTCTCACTGTCTCTCTGTGTATGTCTGTCTCTCTATGTCTCTCTGTCTCTCGCTCTGTCTCTGTCTCTCTCTCTGCCTCTGTCTGTGTGTCTCTGTCTCTCTCTGTCACTGTCTCTCTCTCTCTCTCTCTCTCTCTCTCTCTCTCTCTCTCTCTCTCTCTCTCTGTCTTCCTCCCCCCCAAAGCAGTGGCCACAGCAGTGTTCCTGGGCCAGGAGGAGGGCTCAGGCAAGGCCTTTATCTTTGCAGAGCGAGGCTCGCTTGAGGCTGGCTATGCACTCAGTTCCTGCTGAGGGATTGGAAAGAAGGCTTCAGAGGCCTGTCCTCGGTCCCTGGGGGGCTTTACTATAGCCCTGCCCTGCTCAGATGGGGACAGTCTGACCAGAAAAGCTCAGGCCTGCTACTTCTCTCCACATGGTTGTGCTTTGTAAGTGAGCCTTTTGTCCCCAGAGGCATGCTATACAAATGGTGGCATTTCAGGCCACTTGGCTGGAATAGAGGAAGGTATTCCGGGACAAAAAGGCCTTCGGTTTATGCCGAGTCAGAGACATCTAAATATATTAAAGCCAGCTGCTAGTATTTCTATTATGGAAAACCAAAATTCTAGAATAACTCTAAGACTCTGTTACCTACCCTTCTTCTGGGTAAACTGAGGCCCAGGAGTGGTACAGGAAGCATTAGGGAGAGAGAGCCTACAGGTAGGACATCGGACTGCTCTTTGGCACCCACTGTGAAGCATCTTTCCATTTGGCCTTCCATCTCCGCCTGTGGGCTGGATGTTTTCCCTTCCTTCAGACTAGAAGCACCTGATTGTCTGAAATCATTTCTCAAAATAAAGTCCCTCGGGAGCGTGCTGCAAACCCGGAAGCTCTGGCCGCTGTGCAGCCCTCCCAAACGACCATCTGCACTTCGGGGGAGTCCCGGGTGACCTGTGCTGATGCCGGGATACCCGCTGGCCTCACGTTCCTCCTTTGTTTTCACTCCCAGGACGCTCGGAACAGCGTCTCACGTTAGGTGCTGGCTCACTCCAGACCTTTACATTTTTCTCTTTTGGTTTTCCCTCTCTCTAAGTTTTCATATTGATGGTGTTGATTTGCCTAAGCTGCCACCAGCATGGGGGTAGGACATGAAGACGTGGGGGCACATGCAGGCAGTCTTGACGCTGTCCAGAGCCCTGCGGTCACTCTCTTCCCAAAGCCACAGACCCTGTACCCTGCACAAACCCCAGAATTCCTCATGAACCGCACTAATTCTCGTGGCTTTCCAGACCCCAAGGCTCCCATATCCCCCATGGGCCCGCAGCGCCCTCTCTGGGAAGTCCCTTGAACAAGCCGCTGTCTTTCCAGGGGGGGACACGCGTTCCCTCCTGTGCTGCGAGCTCCCCCTTACTCTCTTCGCACCTCGAACACCACCTCCACAGACTTGCCCGCCCATTCAGAGTAGAAGGCTAAGCTGTGAAACATGCGCAAGGACATCAATCCTAGGTGTTATTTTTAAGTATGTTGTGATTTATTAAGATTTATGACCCAGAACCACAACTCAGGTAAGGCAGTAGAAGATCGCGTTAGGCTGGAGCCTGGACTATTTAAAACAACCTTTTAGTTTAAAAAAAAAAATCTTAAAACACTGCCTCCTATCGGAAAGTCGTGGAACTGCAGTCATCTGTGTTCGTGGAGAAGCGTCATGCAAGTTACTAAAGCGAGAAGTGCTGCCAGTCTTCGATAAATATATGTAAATCATGTACTCAACGAACCTTCATATAAAGAGCTCCTGGAAAGTCGAGAAAAATATGTCTCCTCTGAGGGCCCAGCATACTTTTCCAAGCCTCCCTCTCCTATCCTTCTCTGTCTGCTAGGTCAGTTTCTCCCCAACTTGAACTTCGGGCTCGTGTCCACCACTCTTACCATTTTTGGCCACACCCAGTAACCACTGCTGCTCTATTCTACTTAATATTTTTATTTAATTTATAGTCATCCTTTTTTACTTAAATAGATTTAATTTTTAAAAGAAGCTTTATATCATTACCATGAATAAAAAAAAAACTAATAGCACTTACCATAAATATGAAATAACCATACAAAAAAAACTTTTAATGGAAACAAAGCCATGTAATTAAATTCCAGCTCAATATGAAGGCTTGGTGAAGCCTGAGCCTTCTCTCTTGTTAAAAGGGGCGGCCAGACAGTGTCCACCACCCTGCAAGTGTGCAGGAGCCAAAGGCAGCCTCCTCCCTGACTCCCGGAGGACCAAGAGTACCCAGCAAAAACCATCCTGGTGTTCCCACCCTGGCCAGATACCGCCGAGATCACCTGGCATCCCCACAGTGATACTGTGCTCGTGTACATACAAGAGGTGCTTCTCCTTGGGTCGGGAATGATGATAAATAAAAGAATGAAAGAAAGAGGAGAATGCAGAAAAAAAAAAGGGTGGATGGAGATGGGGAGATGGGCAGATAATGGAATCACTAGGGGAAGAGCAGGGTCCTGCAGCCACACAGAGATGGAAAGGCGCAAGATGGGCCACATACGAGCACCAGTTCCCCCAAAGAAGCACAACTATCCTGTATTATAGGCATACACTAATTTAAAAAAGATTATGATACATAAGAAAAAATAACAATGGTGACATCAGTATTTTTCATACATTACAATGAGGCTGGAACAAATAGGAGTTCTCCTTCTTGCTGGTTGTTATACAGAATGTTGTATAGTGGCGAGAACAGAGCCCAAAAGGTTTGGAAGGGAGTGCCAGGCCCTCGGAGTGACTCCGGGCAAGTGGCCTCCTCTCTCTCATCCTCAGCATCTAGGGGGTCCCAGTGGACACAGAGCTTCTCCACGACCCTACACCTCTGTTCATTTCTCCATGCCCTGCACACTCTGCACAACTAAGACATTTCTGCAAGTATGCTGCGTGTCATGTGATGAAAAGCGTGTTGCAAGAATCACCCAGGAGCTTGTGTGTGAGGCGTCCTCCTCGAACCCGGGAAAGGTAATGCCAGGTAATCAAAATGCAAATCCATAGAGGGAAGGAGGGGGGAAAAGAAACCTAAACAAATCTCTAAACCCCACGAAATGCAAAAAGCCTCTTATTGTCAAAATAGAAGTCCGAGGCATATAAAATAGAAATACCTGAATATAAGGCCACACTCTCCCAATGTACTTAGACCCCCTTCCAAACCAGGAAGATGGACTGTGGGATAATCAAAATTCACATGAGAAAACACAGCCACGGTCCTTACTATTAGCTGCGATTAATACCAGCGGTTAGAGAAAGGCTGAAATATGAAGTCATACGTTATTTTTTTTCCTTGCAGGTATAGATTTTATTTGACCTATTGCTTTTAAAATAGCATACCTTCCCAAGCACGCTTTACATGATAAAACTAAGAGACAAAAGAGAGAAAATGCAAATCAATTCTACATTACATGTATGTTGCCGCATTTGGCAAAATCAAATGAGATCTTTTCATCTCCTTACTGTAGAACAAAAACAGAGCAATATTATGAAACCTCACAGAGCTTTATTTCTCGGCGTCTTTTGTGTCCAGCCTTTTAAATTCAGGTTTTTCTGCCTTTTTTACTGACAAGCCCACAATTTTCAGAAAAGAAAGCTAGCATTAATTAAGACAGTGCCAGATGTAATTTTCCTGGGAAGTAAATTTCTGCACAACTAAAGGTTACAGAGACCTTTTCACTGTCAAAATTTACTACAGCCTGTGAATGTTAATGTTTCTAATGAAGACATGTTCTCTGTCCCTGAACTTAAAAGTACCCAGAGAAGAAGGCAAAGAGAAAAAAAAAACTCTATTTGACGAATGTATCTGGAGTCTGTGCATTAGTGTAGGGAACTCGCGGCTGCCGGCACACGTTGTAATTATAGTGTTTGGATAGCCTTGTTTTCTAAACAAGGAATATTGCCATAAATTGGCAATTTTGCATGAAGAGTGGGATTGTAGTAGGTGCCTTCTGTTACAAATGAACCCGCAGTATAACAAGCATTTACCCCATTAGGCTTAAGGACGTGCACTTTCTAACTCTGGGAAGAACAGGGAGGGCAGCAGGCAGAAGGTCTTTGCCCCCCGAGGCTGAGCACCAGCCTGGGCATGGGGAATCCCGGGCTCCGTGTCGCTGACCCTCCAACCCCTCTCCCAGCACCTAGGGTCAGAATGTTGTCTACATGTTTGGAGATTCAGATGCGGCTCATTTCTGCCACCATCACTCCTTTTTGTTTTGGAGGCCCGAACACAAGGAACCCCAGGGTTTTCTGTTCAGTTCCCAAGAAAAGGACTATCAGGTTCAATTAAAAGCAGAGTATGCTTTATTTTTTTCTTTTCTGGTACGGAGGATTGAATATAGGGTCTTTGCATTGTGCTACATCCCCAGCCCTTTTTAAATTAAATTTTGAAAATATCTTTAAGACAGTCTCATTAAGTCATTAAGTTTCCCAGTTTAAGCTTAAACTCATGATCTACTGACTTCAACCTCCCAGATGCAGGGACTACAGGAGGGTGCCACCGTGCCTGGCTCATGGCTGCTGCCTTGCTAAAGGCCCTTGGAGAAAGACGCTATGTCGTTCCTACTATGTGACTCCTCCTCTTCAATAAGCCCAAGAGCATGGCCTTATTGGTATTAAAAGACGCTGTTTTCTTTCTTTTTTCTGTATTTTAAGGAAGGGTCTACAGGGTGTTCAGGGTCTCACTACTAGATCGGACTTGTAGTGATCTGCTTGTTTACAGCCTCCTGAGAGCTAGGGAGGCATGCACCACCACGCCCAGTCTCAATTGCTGCCTCAGCGTCCCCTGGGGGTGGGGTGGGGCTGGCACGGCAGGCCTGGGTATTGAACCCCCAACCCCTGAGCCTGCTTGTAGGTGCTTTAATTCACTGAGCTATTTGTCCAGCCCAAAAGATGCTGTTTTCATTGACCTGGTGATATCTTTTCAGGGAACTTTCCTAAGAGTGTAACATTTAATGACTAAGGAGATGGTATCCAAAAACCAGCAATGACAACAATTAGCAAAATATAAAAGGATGAATGTTCAGCAGCTTTTTCTGAACTTTTATTGAGAATAAAACTTTCTGAACATTTATTGAGAATAATTCAATAAATAATGACACAGCCCTAAAACAGAGGGGTTTATTTTCTTTTGTTGTTTTTGTTTTCTTTTGGTTTTTTGGTGGAACCAGGGATTGAACTCAGGCCTTTGCATTTGCCAGGCAAATTCTTATTCTATTGAGCTATCTCTCCAGCCCTAAAACAGAGTACTGCATAAGCACTGGTCTTCCTAATGCTTCAATCCAAAGAAACACTTTCATAGCATACAACGTGTAAATAGCAAGACACAAAGTTTTGTGATTTCAACATTTTCAGAGATGCATAGAACAAAGCCTGGAAGAAAAGGTTGCAAATCGTCCACGCTGTGAGTCCCTACCTGGCAAACTATGGAGGCTTTTATTCTCCTATTTAAATTATCAGGAGAAAACTTTCTGAACATTTTCCTAAAGTTTATTTTTAACACCAGGGAAAAAGCTAGATGGTGTCATTCAGAGGCAAGACTTGACCAGCATTAGGGTTCAGTATGGACTTCCTGAATTCTTTATGTTTTGATTTATATTTCCTTTAAATCAGGATTGGCAAACATCCTTTTATGGAGAGGGTCAGAGAAAAAAAAATCCTTTAGGCTTTCTGAGTTGCAAGATTTCTGCGGCATCTGCTCAGCTCTGTCCTAGCAGTGCAAAAGCAGCCAGATAATATACAAACTAACAAGCGTGAGTGGTGGCTCCTTAAACTTTATTTACAAAAACTAGACGAGGGGCCGATTTGAGCACCAGATGCAGTTTGCTGAAGCCTTTTAAAATCAAACAGTGTTGCGCTATTGAATTCCAGTACATAAGCATAATGATCTTAATACCTCAAAGATCAAGAAGCGAGGCCTCTGTTTTGTGGAGGAGGTGACAGGGACACAGAAAGAGCAAGGGAGATGCCAACATCATAGAGAAACTTCCCAACAGAAATGACAAGGAAACCAGTGCTACTTTGCCTTCCCAGCATGCTACTCACCTAAGCCACACAATTTAATCAGTCTCTCTGGTTTCAGCCCAAATTCTCTCTCCACCTGGTAGTCAGAGGTCTCAGTGTCTGGCTTTGTACCACTTGCTCTATGCAAGAAAAGTTTTCAGCCTTTGTGAGCTGCTCCCTTGCCTGGCCCTCTGTAGCATCCTTTCTGAAGACTTGGATGGCACTTTCAGTGGCATCTCTCCGACTACTACCATCTCCTGTCAGTGGGATGACAAAATCCTTGCTTTACCTGGGACTGACCCAGTTTTGCCCATGGTGTCATAATTATAGTGTTCTTTTTTCTCTCGAAAGCAACCAATTTGTATGATAAACTATAGGATTACTTCTCCTGAGGTGAATTTAGTGGAGTTGCAAGAAGAAATCATGAAAATTCAACTACCCACAAAAATCACATGAAAGAAAATGTTTAAAAAGCAGAAATTTACAAGTAAGTACGATGTGTGAATCTGCCTCTTTCACACTGACTGGCAGAATCTGTGTCTCACAGTGGGCTTGAGAGAGGGATGTCACTAGGAAGCTTCCACAAATCTACTCTCTAAAAGATTGGTGATCGTTTTCTCTTGAGCGTGGCTTTGAACCTCTTTTGTGGGATACTGTGTGTCCATAGCTCTAGCTCCTCTTCTTTCATGCTCAATTGCCTGTGGCACACTGAGTGCTCAATCTGCTTCTCTCCATCCTATGCCCTTGCCCTCTGTCATAGTTTGGGATTCTTACAAGGGAACAATACAATCAAGGAGCACTTCATAAGACTATTTTATAATCACACAAAGAATTGCATACCAAGAGTGCAGACAATCTGTTCATGCACTAAAGACCAAAGAATTCAGCTGAGGGCCTGGATCATAATATCCTGTGTGAGTCCCGCTGAAAACCTATAGCCCATAACAATGCCTCTCACAAGTCCAATTGGAAGCCTAGAGTCCACAACAATGTCTCATCCAGTCCTGCTTCACGGATTTGTGCTGAAAAGGCCCAAAGGTCAGTGGTGGAAGTTAGAAAGTCTATGCCAACAGGATGAAGGATCTGTGCTAGCAGGCTGAGGGATCTGAACTGGAGCCAGGAAGCAATGCTCAAGGTAAGGACCAGAGCTCCCCCCAAAAGTACCACAGCCATCCTCAGCAACAGTGAGGTTCTGAGCTCTACCAGTGATGAGGAAAGCTGAGTTCCCATCAGGAAAGCCAATGCGACAAGCTTCTCCATGTAGCTGAGCAGTGTACTATCTTACCCTCTAAAACAAGGAAGTGATGCTCAAGATGAGGACCAGAGCCACCCTGAGGTGAACCATCCTCAGTGACAACAGGACCCTGAGCTCCTCCTCCAATGAGAACAGCCAAGTTCATCAGGAAAGCCAAAATGACAACTATTCCAGTGGAATAGCCCAAAAGAACCGGAAACTTCCAACAGCCCAACAGCTTCTCCAAACAGCTTCCCTAACAGCTTCTCTCCATTCTCATTTTCATGTTGTTGACAACAACCCTCAGGATGGCCTCCCACATGCAGCACCAGGCCAGTTCAATTCAGCTGGGTGTAACAAGTTGACCAGCAATCAGCAATCTACTACACCCTCCTGCAAGAAACTAGGTGATTCTATTACTTCACTTGAAACCATCCAAATAAATCCCTTCCGTCATACTCCTCTGGGCTTGTCAAGACAAGGACAGCACCAAAAGGTTGTAGAATGTGTATATTCTCACCCGAATGGATACACCTGTTCAAGCACGACTAAGGCACACCAGCGGCAAAAGTGAGTTGTACAAGCATGAGAGAAGATATGGAAGGCAAACATGTGCCCTCTGTTTCTCTCAAAAGTCCGTCCTTCTATCTGTCCTCAGGAAGACTTGTCTGGTGCTGAGAGAGAAAGATAAACAAACAGAGAAGGAAAATCCTGGAGAAGGTTGGCCTGGATCAGAAGCAGCTTCCCCTGAGCTAGTGTTCCCAGAACATGGGGACTGCAGTCCCCAGACCACAGCATCTGTATCACTAGATTCTTGCTAGAATCTCGAGTGCTCAGAGGCTCCAAGGTGTGGAATCCACTGTTCTGGTCAGAGAATGGGGTCTAGTGAAGGCCTGGTGGTCCTTGCTTTTGTACAGAGCTGGTGACAGATGTGACTTAGATGCTCAGTGAGGGAGGATAGTGCTGGAGGTTTGAGTTAAGTGATGTAAATGATCTGATGGATAAAGTGTCTTTTTCTGAGTCTATTGAAGAACTGTGGCCTGGATAGATGAAGACACAGGCAAATGGTGTTCTGAAGCCATGGAGATAGCCTTGGTGGTATTTTTGGTCCATGCTCCAAGAAATTTTCCTGAGAACTGTCACACCAATGCCACACCCCTTCTCCAGGCTCCCCAGCAAGTTGGGGAGCTGGGTGGCAGCCAGGCCCTGTGAAGACAGTGCCCATATGAAGAAGCATACTGGAAATGAGGTGAGGAGGTGCCCTTCCTGGAGCTTGTGTTGCTAAGGAAGCGACCAAGTGCCCTTATCTACACAGGTCCCACATAGGGTGACCTGAACAGAAGACAACAATGTGAGAAACCCATAAAAATGTCAAATGGTCACTCTGCACCTCGGTGACACTACCCGGAAGGAATTTTTAATCGTGGGAGATAACATGGACAAGGGTGAAGAGGAAGAGGAGGTGGTGGCAGAGGAAGAGGAGAAAATTTGAGACCTGTGTCACAGAATTCTGATCAGAGAGTTGTCACAAGTGTCTACATTTCTCCGCTGCTGCTGCAAGTCAGGTTCACAAAGCACGAAAGCACGCACACCCTGAGAAACACTGCTACAGAGTACAAGGTCCTGCTGGATGTTCCCAGGTTGGGCATTCAATTTCAAGGCTAGCCAGGAATGTTAGGGGTGTGTGTGTGTGTGTATGTGTGTGTGTGTGTGTGGCATGTTTGGATTTCACACCTCACTTAGTTCTTTCTTTTTATCCAAAAGAAGTCCTCTCTCCTTCACACATTTTCTTTCTCTCTCCTTTCTATTCCTCTTTATGCCCCCAGGCCTGGTTGAGAAATGGATCGCCAGGGAAGGAAAATCATAGCCCATTTGAGCCTTGGGGATGCCAGCACTGCCAAGCTCTCCATGAGCCGCACACCCTCCTCCTCCCAGTTGTTACCTCTCCACAAAGACCCATCCTCCAGACTCTCAGGCAACATAGGTAGGTCTAGAGGAATCTCTGCGAACTGCACATCCCCTTTTAAGCAGCCCTTGAACTCCTCCTCTGGGCTGGCTGAGTGGGGACACTCCAGGGACATCTCTGTGGATAAGATATGGCTGGATGTCCAGCATACAGTAGCACCAAGCTGTGAAACCGTCTTGAAAACAATGCTATAAGAGTGGATACCTGAGCTTAAAGGGCAGTTCCAACTGTAGAAGAAATTCACAGAATAGGACTTGGTATGGGGCCTCTCTGGGCATCTTCAGGTGGATGAGGGGCAAGTGACTCATCATGTCACAGTATCTTCTCCACGAAGAGCCTGATCTTGCTTGACAAAGCCAAAGAGCTGGCAATAGAGGCACTGTGGGATACTGGAGAGTGGAGATGTAACCACAGCTCAAAGCTCCAAGGGCAGGATTGCTCATGAGTGATGAAATATAGGTGGAGAAGGTCACTGGCATGGAAAGATCCTCAGTGCCTGAGGACAGGGCAAGCTCAGAGTAGCTGGGGAAATGACACCAGCAAGTTTGCCACTAGAACATAAGGGCTGCTAGACCCTCAGAGGATGCTGGGCAGTCCATGCTGGCCTAAAATCCGGCCTAGATGGTCTTTTCCTTGGCTTCATCCTCATTCCTGCTAGGATTTCTTCTGTCTCCAGACAGATATCTAGAAGATTCAAGGAGGCCCTAAAGGGTGAAGCTCCTCCACTCATCATCAGATTTTCTTCCTGGGGTACAGAAAGGGAGATGGGAGTAGAGTGGAAAACCCCATCCTTCCCAGAGGCCAACGTTGATGTAAGGTTGTCACTCATTTTTATGCCTTATATAGGAAGTATGACTGAAAAATGAAACATTTGCTGAATATTTGAATGTTACAAATGCACTGCAGTAAAAGACACATTGTCATTGATCTCCTCCAAATATGCCCTGTTTTTTGGGCTAACTTATCCCATGGTTCTTGCAGCTTTCTGAAGCAATTCTAGCAGTCCTCTCCTATGACTGGCTTTACTCACCTTGTCATGGCTGTGATTTCCTGAGTCCTTTCAAAATGTTTCCTTTTATGGTCAGTTTGACTTTGAGTAAGAAGGGCCTGGTGCCAGATAGGATGGGCCACATGCATGAGGAAATGCTGGTATGATTCTACCAGCCACCCTTTCTACTAGACGTGCAGAATTCACTGAATGCTTGATGGCTTACATGCACACTCTGAGGAGACTTCCAGAACTGCTTCAGAAAGTGGCTAGAGGGATGAGCTAAGTGTACTGGCAGCAAGTAGACATATTTGGAGGGAGATTAAAGGCCATACATCTTTTACTATAATAACTTTAAAAAATTTAGACATTCACCTCAGATTTTGATCACCCCCTCATATACTTTTAAAATTGTAGTGTAGCTTCGCTTATTCTTGTCCAACTAGAAGACAGTCAGGAGCCTTAGTTCACTTTCCTCTGTCTGTCTATCCTCCGTCTAGGAAGTGCTCTTGCCCTGTGGCTCATCAAACTCTCTCTAGTTCATACTCCTCAGTCTTGACAACTCTCCCTCCCAAGTGTGGGGAATTGGCTTTGTGGAACAAAGAAACATGAACAGCACGTGATAGAAGTGGTTTTCTAACTATTTCCTCTTTCAACATGAAAGCCAATGCCTTGTTGGTTTCTTCCCCGTCTCCCACTTGCAAGCGACCTGGCCTCCCACACTGGTCTCTACAATGTTATCCCCACCTTCAGCCAAACAAGAAATGTTTCTTATGTTTTCTGCGCCTTCCGTGCAGCTTGCAATAATCTATCAGTACTCAGAGCAGAGAGGACCAACTCTGAGGAAGCCCAGGAAAGGCTCATCCCAGAAGGTGGACAAAACAAGAAAGGATTGCCGCATAGCAGCTGTGACAGGTACAAGTCGGGGCTGCCTCCCTGCTGGAGAGGATGGACACTAACACTACCCCACTTCACACGAGGCAGCTGAGGCCTGAGGGTCTGAGTGGGATGCCCTGATGTACACAGCTGAAGCTGAAAGATCAAACCTAAGGGTGCACAGTGTCTGATGCCCAGTCACTACTCCTAGCTGCTGCACCTGCCCTGCCCTGCAAGAAGCTTTCCTAAAGGGGCGCCTCCTCTTCAGCCCTTCTTTGTTGCATGTGTTATCTCTCTGAGTTTGATGGTTCTCTGGCATCTTTGGGCCTCCTCACTGATGAAATTTGCTTTTGCCTTTATCCTCTTGGCCAGCCTCATTTGAACCCCATTGCTAAGCCTGTGGACCTACCTCTGGAAGTGGTCCATGATCATTGTCTCCTTCCTAGGCAACTTACAAAGGGTATGGTGATGGGAGGGGATGGGACCCTCTGGGTCCAGGTGAGCCTTGGTGGGAGGCTTGTGGACAGCTAGGCCAGCCAAAGAGAGAAACGGTCCTGGGAGTACGGGAGAGGTCAGGGAACCATGACTGGAACCACCTCAATTTTCTTTTCTTTTCTTTCCTTTCCTTTCCTCCTTCCATGTTTTTACTGTTTTGTTTTTTTTTTTTTTTTTTTTTTTTTTTTTTTTTTTTTTTTTTGACTTTGCTATACTGGGAATCGAACCCAGTGCCTTACAGGCAAACTATATCCCCACCCCCTTTTTTATTTTTTTATTTTGAGATGGGTCTTGATGAGTCACTATGCTGTCCATGTTTCTTCAGCCTCCCAGGTGCGGGGACTGCAGCCTACACAACCAGGCCTGTGAGCACAACTCCAGTGTGCACCTTTGCATCAGTGCAGTGGTGCGAGCAACCAGGAGCTAGCAGGCTTCGGGCAAGCACAACATCTTCATGCCTACGAATAACCCGGGACCCATGGACTGATGAAGATGCCAGCACAGGCCCCCTGTGAAGCCGGGGCTAGGACTGCAGGGCCCAGGGCAGCTGGGGGGTTCGCTCCCTCCGTCACCTCCCTGTTACCACCCCACAGCTGCCTCTGATTGCCACCATGCAGTCATCTGCCCTCGATATTCAAATTATTTTTAATTTTTCAAGAGAAATGGCAAATCTTGCTGTTTATGTAAAAGAGCCCGAATTTAAAGTTTATAACTAATTTTAAAAATGAACATTCTACAGATCCAACGATCCCTTTTGATGGGCCTGTGTGGAGTTTCTCATTAGGGCTGTCTCCCCCTTCAGCCTGGTCTCAGAGGGAGGGCAGGGCTGGGAATTCAGCTGCCAGCTGCCATGGGCTTCCTTCTCTGGAACATGTCAGCAACAGTGAGAGACCCCAGGCAGGTGACACTTGTCTTGGGGAGTGCTGCCCCTCGTCCCTGAAAGTGTCCCCTCCAGAACCCTCTCCTTAAACCTCTGTCCTGCTACACAACAGGGCCAACTGGTCTTGGCAGGCGCTGGCTCGCCCCTCGCCCTGGCCCCGAGTCCCCTGCCCATCTCCCCAGGTGCTCCCCACTGCTTCTGCTCCTGCAGCCCTGTCCCCAGCAGGGAGCTGCTGCCTGCCTGCCTGACAACTGTCAGCCTGAGGTGTGGACACCTCCTTGGTGGCTTCCCCTTTTTCATTAGGTTTGACAACATGTTTTTCCGAGATTAATAGTGCAGGAGGAGCCAGGATATGAGGCTTTTAGTGGTGACAAACTGCCAGGCCCAGGTGGCTCTGGAAGTTGTGCTGCAGCAGGAATAGTTCAACTGCAGAGCCCTGGGGGCTGGGGAGAAGGGAGCAGCAACTACCCCTTTCATGGGTTCAGCTAGACCCTCCCCTCCAGGGCCTTTCCTGTGTACAGGAGATAGGTGTTTCTGCCACCAGAGCTCCCCTGGGAGGCCCAGGTGGCTGCAGCTGGGATTTTCCCTCCCTGGCCAAGAAAGTCAGACCCCTGCCTCAAGTTCCAATCTCAGCTCCATTCGTTCCCGTCTTTCTCCTTCCTTCCCCTTCTACCACTCCTACCTATATTGGACCAACATCTTGAAAGTAGAGGAATACAGAGCACAGACCAATGTGGCCACTTGGACCACACTGGGCCGTACTATCTGCACTTGGCCAATGATATAGCAACATCGCTGTACCCAGAACAGCAACACATAGCTCCTTGTCTTGATTACATTTTTCTTATTGCTGAGACAAAGTACCTGACACCTGAAGTTAAGGGAGGAAAGGTTTATTTAGCTCCCAGTCTTTGGAGGTTCCAGTCCATAGTAGGCTAGCTCCAGGGCAGAGTGGTACACGGCAGAGGGGCAGCAGGTCATGGTGGCAGAAGACAGCAAAAGCAACGAGAGGGAGGCTAAGACAAGCTCTTTCTGTCCCTTTTATATTGCATCCAGTCTATTAATCAGTGGACAGGTCCAGCAGTCACCGACCCTTAATCCTAGCACCCCTAATCCCAGAATTACACTAGAAATCAGTCATATGCTCTACATTCAGTCACCTCCAAGGGAATTCTATGACCACATGAAGCATTGGAGGGACACCTAGACAAAACCATTACACTTCCTGTCTGGTTGAGAAGATGGAGCTTTAAGGTATAATCAGGGAAGGTCAGGAGGGAAATACACCCACAAATTTGGAAATAAACACTCAGATAAAGGTCTTCTCTCTAGAGTTTATAAAGAACAAAAAACATTAGGGCCCCTAAATTTAAAGACCCAATCCAGAAATGGGCATCTGAGATGAACACACACTTCTCAGAGGGTGAAATTAAAGAAGTAAATAAATATATGAACAAATGCTCCACATCACTAGCCATCTGTGAAATGCAAATTAAAACCACATTGAGATATCATCTCACCCCAGAAAGATTGGCTATCATAAAGAAATCACCCAACAACAAATGTTGGAGAGGCTGTGGGGAAAAAGGAACCCTTCTCCACTGCTGGTGGGAATGTAGACTGGTGCAACCATTGTGGAAATCAGTGTGAAGATTTCTTTAAAAACTAGAGGAAAAAAAGAAGGGAAACATATGTTATAACTCCCAGAAATATGTCTCTACCCAATAACATACTCTATGCACACAGAAACACACATACACACACACACACACACATGTGGACACACAGGAGCACATGTACAAACATGTGCATGCTTGGAAACACACATGCACACACACACATTTGGGCCTGCTCCAACACATATGTGCACTCAGTGCACAGGCACATACACATATTCACAAACACCCACACAGAAGGCCATGTGCAGCCACATGCATCTGCGGTCACACATGCTCAATCCTCTGCACACTCACACTCTTATCTGCTCCTTTCGAACAGCACCAGGTCCTATCTGTGGCTCAGACTGCATCTGTAGGCTGAAGGACATTTAAAAACCATCTGATTGAGACTCCTCAGTAAGTCAGTAAGCACCAGAGAAGTGAAGGGATTTTCCCTCTGCCCTACAACCTTTCAGGACTTGAACTGAGCGAGAAATCCTACATGATTACTTCCAGCAGGTTCTTTCCCAGATTTTAGGATAAAAACATTTCCCTATTTAGATGATCTCTTGTAACCCTCATGATTTGAGAAATCATTCTGCTTATTAAGACAGAGTCTACTTTATCAATGAGGGTGCTGAGGTAAGATAAATTCCTCATCCAAAACACGGAGGAAATCATAAAGGTTCCTTGACTATCCCTGGGGTCCAACTTGTGGCCACCTCTTCTGACTGTGACCTGACCCCTTGGGAATCTTTTCTCTGTCCCAGCTCCATCTTTCTGTCAAGCCCTCAAATGATTAATTCTTCCTTTGCCTCTAAGGAAGCAAAAAGAAAGCATACAAAAACTATAAGGTTGTGCATGTTAGGTTGAATCACCAGATAGTTGACAGTGGCAACCCAAGTCTCTGGTGTGACACTGAGGTGCCCACAGCAGGTCAAGAGTCGGAGCAGCCTCATAGGTGGGCCATGAGCTTTGCTCCTCTGCCTGAAAAGTTTCCTGTTACCCACAGGGGTGCACCTAGCCCCCACAGAGCCCTGGAATCCAGTCACAACTTGCAGAGCAAGGTGGGGAGCAGGGGTCCAAAGAGAAGCTATCAGAGCCTGAGGCACACCCACAAGAACCCCACCACCACCACCACCACCATAGCATTCTTCTGAGGAACACTTCCTCCTCATCCAGGCAAGGCCAGGTCCCTCCTCTGGCTCTGGTGCTCGCGCTTCACAGGCTAGTAAGCTACTTGCAAGCATTCTGGGAAGATTTGCTCATAAGCTGAAATGAACTGAATGTCTGTGTCCCCTCAAAATTGATGTTGGAACCTGATCTCCCATGTAATAATCATATTAGAAGTGGGGACTTTGAGGAAGTGACTGGGGAACCCTGCTGAAAGGGGCAGTTGCTCTTGTGCAGTAGTCCGCTTTCTACTGCTGAGACGAAATATCTGACGTTCATATCTTAAAGGAAGAGATGTTTAATTTAGCTGGTAGATTCAAAAGATTCAATCCATGATCAGCCGGCACCAAGTCAGAAATAGCATGGTGGAAGGTCATGGAGGAGAAAAGCTTCCCAATTCATGACATTCAGAAAGCAGGCAGCAAGGGAAGAGCCAGAGAAGAAGGAACCAGAGAGCAGAGGGCAACCCCACTTCACAGCACCATGACCCCCACCCCGACACACTTGAAGTATGCCTTACTGATCGCGGGACTTCTCAAGCCAAGTTTCCAGCCAAGATGATCCATCACTCCTTGTAAGGAGCCCCAGAGATCTGAGCTCTTCCCTTCTACCATGTAAGTATAGAACAGAAAGAAATCTAGGAGCCTGGAAGAGTGCTGTTATGGATACTGAATTTACCAGTATCTTACTCTTTCACTTCTCAACCTCCAGAACTATGTGAAGGGCTGGGGAGATGGCTCAGTGGAATAAGCGCTTCCCTGGCAAGCACAAGGGCCTGAGTTCAATCTCCGGTTCTGCCAAAAAGAAAGAGAGAAAGAAAGAAAGAAAGAAAGAAAGAAAGAAAGAAAGAAAGAAAGAAAGAAAGAAAGAAAGAAAGAAATGCGAGAACTATGTGAAATAAATTTCTGTTATTTAAAACCCTCTAAATTTATGCTCTATTGTTACAGCAGCCCAAAGATGCTAAGACAAAAATCAAGGAGGGCAAAGACAATGACCAATTCTCTTATGCTTTGCTCACAGATCCTCTAGAAATAGCTGTGAAATGAATGGATGCTTTGCCCTTTGTAATGATGATACAGAGGCCATGGTGCCCAGGTGGGCCTGAGTCCCTGGAAGAAAAGCTCAGAGCAGAAGTCAACTTTATGATGCAATCCAGAAGATTTCTTCATCTAGCTTTGTCCTATTAAAGTACTCTCTCATTATGCTCAATATTTTTCCAGGGCCATCAAATAGATGGTAGAAGGAGCTCCAGGAAACTCTATCTTCTCAGAGATAGTTCTGTGCCCATTGTGCAATTGGCAGGCTCAGCTGTGGCATATCCATGGCTTGTCTAAGTTTCACAAGGAGGGTGGTCATGGAGATGGTGTGTGGTGACAGCAAGTATCAGAACACAGGTGTCCAAGGGACTAGGACTCTTCTGTTAGTTTAATGGAGCTTACCAGCTCTCCAGTCTTGGGTAAGTTGTTTTATCTCTTTAAGCCTCAACTGATCTATCACGTTTGCCTCAAAAACTTGGTGTGAGGATTACATGAGATAATACATAGAAATGATTTCAGAGAGAGTCAGACATGTTGTGGGTCCAATTGGGTGATTCTAATCTACTTTCAAGATTTCTGAGAACTTGCACACCATCCAGGAAATTTTGTTTATGCTAGATCAAATTACACACCCAATCCTTTGCTCAAGTTGAAGGGAGCAGAGGGAATAAATAAGTCTGGCTTTATTTCAGGTGGATGCTTTGGCAATAACTCCAAACCTCTTATTGCCAAAATGGTAACTGATGGAGCTGAGTCCTGATTTTAGTTTATTTTGTTTCACATTAGATGAGCCATTCCTGAAGGGATTTCCCAAGGAATTACTTCTATCCATGATGAACCATAATCTGAATATCTTATGCCCCTGGGCTTCCTTTCTAGTCAGAGGAAATGTGCACAAACTTAATAACAGGTCCAAATGCAAAGGAGCCAGAGCACTGTACCACGGGAATCAATAATGCCTGCTCCTCCACCCAGCAAACGAGAGCCCTGCCCCAACATGTTGATCTCCCATTAATTCTGGCTGACCAGCAGAGCTGAGGCCGGCGGCACGCCCAGGAACCCAGACCTCCAACCCGTGGTGGGGCAGAGTCGAGCCTCCCCCCTCAAGGTTAATGAGGCGATTATGTTTCTGGTTAAAGATGAGAGCAGACAAGGCCACTGGGTTCATTATAACGTTTAGAATACAGAGAGCTTCACAGGAGAAGGAAAAGCACAAGAGAGGGAGAGCAGAAGAGGGAAGCGCAATAATGAATCAAGAGAATGACAGGCACTGGAGGAACGGTGCACACCTGTGCTTGCAGCATTCTGAGAGGCTGGGGTGGAGGATCACAAATTTGAGCCCCATCTGGGCAAGGTAGTAACTGTGAGAGATCACGTTTCAAAAAAAAATGGGGCTGGCGAGATGGCTCAGTGGTCTAAAGCACCTATTTAGAACAAGCTTAGCAAAGCACAGGGACCACGGTTCAATCCCCCAGCACCACATGCCAGCCAGCCCCGCCCCCTGGTGGGCTAAGCTGGCCACACACACACACACACACACACACACACACACACACAAATAAATAAATTTAATTTTTAAAAAAAAGGCTGGGGATATATAACTCCGTGTGAAGCCCCTGGGTTCAACCCACAGGACTAAAAAAGGCTTTTAAAAAAATCAACAAAGTAACCTAAAATCAAAGATCTCATACTTATGTTATGAAAGAAAAGTTTTGTGAACTACAACACAGGCATTATGTCGTCTTGTCTGAACTTGGGGTTTGAGGACATGTTCTCTGAAGAATAATTACACACAAGGGCTGGTGAGATAGCACAGCAGATTAAGCACCTGCTTAGGCAAGTGCAGGGACCTGGGTTAGATCCCCAGCACCACAGGCCTGCTGGCCCTGCCCCCTGGGCATGCTGAGCCTGCCACGGAGACTGAGCATGGTGGTGCACACCTGTAATCCCAGTGCCCTGGAAGCTCAAAACGGGAACATCACTAGGAGTCTAAGCTGCATAGATCCTGTACCAAATACATAAAATGAAAAAAAGAATAATCATGTATAAAAAGAGCCTGTAAAGAAAGGGGATAAGAAGAGTAGAGCTAGAGACCCATGCTGGGAAAAGGCCCTGGGACAGGAGGCTGCTGTGTAGCTTTGTGAGGTGCGCTGTATTCCTGGCTATTAAGGTAGAAAAGACAGGTCTCATCTTTTCCTGTGTGTTGTGGTCTTTAGCCTTGAAGCAAAAATGAAAAAAGAAAAACAAAAGGCTTTGGAAGAATTTATCCAGTATTTCGAAAGCACCTGGAGGGAAGGAGGCAGCAAAAATCAACTGAGACGGGCTTGATAAGAAACTACTGATCAAAAGGAAAGTTTCTAGAATGATTCTTGGATTTTTGTCTTTGCAGCTCGCCCAAGCTATAGAAGAACCTACCTCAATATCCAGCAGTGTGCATCGAGGACAGGACCTACCTACTCCAGGCCTGCACTTTGACTTCCAGCTCTGTCAGGCTGTTTGGCTAGGCAGGGGAGGGGAGAAAGACATCCCTTAGCCCTGACATCTGCCGGGCCTGGGAAGGACCTAAGGAAAATGCTTTGTAGGTTTCCAGCACTTCATAGGATGTGCGCCAGTTCATGTTGGCTATCTCTGATGTACATTGGTGGGGCTTAAGGACATCAAGGGTAAAAGACAAGTATGTTCCTATTGTTGTGTAAGGGTAAAGATATCAAAGGCATAAGACTTACCCCAGGTGGCTTGTGCACCAGTGTGTTCCCTGACCCTGGACTCAGGACATAGCAGGTGGTCAGTAGCTGTTTGCCGAAGGAAGGGAGACATATTGCTCCCAAGATAACTTAGTGCAGGGCATAAACTAAGGGTTTCCACTTAGACTTCTGCCATGCTCCATGGCACTGGACTTGATCCATGTAGGAAGGGAAGAGTGTATTGCAGGACCTGCAGGGACAGCAGGAATTAGGCTCAAAAGGTACAGTTGGCCCATTCTGGGGAGTGATTTTCCCAGAAACTTGTCCTAGGTGCTCACCAGGTTATGTGCTGAGAGTTGGAGACCTTCATGGTGCGAGCCAGGCTGGTTGTCACTGATGGTAAAGAAATCATCCAGCTCCAAAAACAGAGGGTAGCTTTCCCTCATGCAGGACTAGCACAGACAACAGCATCCATCATCTATGTCACCGCTGTGTATACATAAGCCATCATGTATCTGCCTAATTTGCCGCTGAGGATTAGATTAGAAGTGGAGCTAGAGTATCAGGCATGGTGGCACGTGGCTGTAATCCCAGCACTCCGAGTGCCTGAAACAGAAGAATGGAGAGTTTCAGCCCAACCTGGGTAAGTTGGTGAGATCGTGTCTCAAAATAAAAAATAAAAAGGGGCTAGAGGTGTAGCTCTATGCAAAATCCCTGGATTCACTCGCCAGTAGAACCACAACAAAAGAGCGGGACCGAGTTACAGCACAATGCAACTCTCCTTCCATAGGGGTTTGGTCCATTTCTGCTATGACGAGCAACAAGTCTCTCTACTCCTTCACCATGAGGACTATTTCCTTGCTTAAAAAGTCTCTAAATTTTATACATTAATATCGGGATTTTTATTTCCTTCATCACCGAATGTGATGATTTTAAATGTTTATTACCCATTTGTATCAATATCTTGTGAAGTTTAGTATGTCGGGAGCCGTTTTCTCCATCCCACACTTGCAGGGTTGAATACTGTCCATCCTTATTCTACCTATAAAAGGAGCATGTGCTTACTGCAAAATATAACAGAGTACAGAGACTACAAATAAAGATGGCTAGGAGTCCCACAACTCAGAAAGGATCACTAATTGATTTTGTTTCCTGGTAGATAACTAGGGTTTGTTTTTTTTCTTTCATTGATTTTTAAGTAGTTTTTAAAACATGGAGGGAATTAATTCCTTATCTAACATGTTTCTTTTTACTCCTTGTCTATTTCGGTTTTTGTTTACGGTGATGATATGTTGTTACATGAAATGTCAGGATTGTTTACAAAGCTGGCTCACTCATTTTTTGGTGTGTGTTCCGCTAATTTTATGTTTAGGAAGTTCTTTCTCATTCTAATAGCTGTTATAATTGCAATGAATTTTTGAAATTTAACTTAATTAAAATTGGTTTTGCTACAGAATGAGCTGTATGGATATGGTTTGAATTTTTTTTTTCCAGATAGCCAGTAATTCTCAATGTCACTCCATGAAAATCCATCTTTTCTTGTTGGTGAGCTGCTTCCTCCATCATAAATTAAATGCTTGTATACGCTAAGGAATATTTCTGGACTCTCGATTCTTATCCATTGATCTATACATTCTTCTTGTCAATAGCATATTGTTTTAAGTGCTATAGCTTATGACACTTTATTATTTCCTGCCACCAGCCTTTCCTTCTAAACCTTTTCTAAAAATATTTAACTGTTCTTATTTTTCAAATAAATTTCGATATCTCTTTCTAGTAAATATATGTATTGACATACAATTTTGTTACTGCTACTGGACTTTAGTCAAGTTGGAAAGAGTAGGCAACTAATATTCTATTCCATACCATTTCATTCTGTGATCTCAGGCTAATATTTTTTATTTTTAAATAAAGTTTTTATGGAAACATTTGTTTATGTGCTGTTTATGACTGCTTTCCTGCTATAGTGGCAGAATAACATCAATCACATGGCCAAAAGTCTAAAATATTTAAGTTTGTCCCCACCTTACAGAAGAAATTTGCTGGCCTGTGTTTAAGGCTCTGTCTCTGTCTCTCTGTCTCTGTCTCTCTCTGTCTCTCTCTCCCTCCCCCATCTCTCCTCTCTTCTCTCTCCATGCTTAAATATTACTCATTATCAAGTTTCAGCTGTGGTCTGCATGAGACCTGACCTTCCTCTTGGTCTTTGCTCAGCTTTTATCCCTCTGTGCTCCATGTCTGGGACCACTGTATCAACAGGCACAAGAGTTTCGCACAGTGGAAGTGCAACAGGGGCATCTGCTGTGTTCACTGTCCATTAGAACAGCTCAGATTTGTAGTTCAGGGTGAAGGAGAAAGAGGGTCACTAGAGCCCTTGGCTTTGGAAAGAGCAAGAGACAAAGGCCATGTGTTGCTATTGTGTTGAATGGGTTTCCTTAAACCTGTTGTGAATGTCCCTGGACCCACTGGAATCTTCTGTGTGCTTCACAACATATGTGCATGGTTATGTCTAGTGTGTTTTATAGAACACATTGTTTTCATCTCTCACCTGTGGGTTTGGTTTAGTTTGCTTTTCTTTTTTTCCCATTAATTTTATTGAGAAACAAATAGCAGTGAGACAGTTTCAAACCAAATTCGTAGGACAGTTTCAATAACACACTGCATACATTCTTCCTAGTGGTTATTTGTTGTACAAGATGCAGACATGATATCCTATTTACAAACACTATTAGAACAAATCCCTCTATTCACTAAGAGAATGTAACTATATATCTATCCTAACCATTTTAGTTTGCTTTTCTAGGCTGTATAGTGTGTGTAAAGAACTCGAAACATTTAGCATTTACCCAAACACACTTCTTCTCTGTTCTTTACCTCTTCAAACCATCACCCTGGGAGGTCACAAAGGAGACAACTTACTGCTACTACTTTGGCCTCATTTGTGGGACCTGGCTGGGACCCCCAGGCAGCAGGGCTGGAGCTCTCTGGCTGTGGAGAGCTGGAAGGACAGCAAGAAGCTGCTGGAGCATCAGGCGGTGAGTGTCGTGGAGGACCCACTTGTTGGGGACTGCACACTTACAAGGGCTAATTCTGCCTGCTTCCCTAAGGGGTAAATGGAGGCTTGGGATTAGTGCTATCACCCTTTTGAGATTTCCCATTAACTCTTCGGGGATGGGCCATCCTCCCCCACCCGCTAGGACTAAACGAAGATCACTAAGATTAAAAAGTACACGAGGGCAAGGTCCGTCTTAGCATGACCATCTCCTCCCACTTGAGTCATCCCAGGACCAGCCCCTGAATGCTGAGTCATCAATCTTGGAGTCTTGCCTCTGACCTGAGATCTTCCTATTACTCCTCCCATTACTGTAGGCACTTAATACCTAGCGGCTGGCTTAGAGTGTCTTTGTCTCTGCCCATCCTAAGGCACTGACCTCCCAGCCCTCACTTCACACATTACTAAATTTACCTCTATCTCTTATTTCATAGCTTCACCAAACCCCTCACACAGGCAGTCTGGGATCTTGGACAGGTCCCCGATACTCCTTTGTTCACCATTCTCACAACCAGAAGTCTCTATCACATTGCCAGTGGGTGACAAATGTCTTGTAAGGCCCTAGAGCAGAATGGGCCTCAGGAGAGCCACTCAAGGGCTAGCTCCCATTGGGCTTAAATTACAAAGAGGGCTGGGGAGATAGTAACTAGACAGCATAACACCTGCCTGGCAAGTGTAAGGTTCTGAGTTCTATTCCTGGTACTGCATACCATGCTGGCCCTACCATGCAGGCTACTGAAACTGGGCGTGGTGGCACACGCCTGTAATCCCAGTCTGGGGCGCCTGAGATAGGAGGATCATTAAGAGTCTGAGCGGCAAAAATTAAAAAAAAAAAAGAAAGAAAGAAAGGAAAGAGTCTGAACTGCATAGTGAGACTGTGTAGCAAATAAACAAATAAAATATAAAAGACAAATAAATAAAGTACAAAGAAGAAAGCACACACAGTACCACATAGCACAGAATGGGCTAACACGAGAGCAGAGGATCTGGTGATGTCAAAGGGCAGGGAAGCTCCTTTCGGATATTGTGTTGGGGTAAATTACAATGAGCAAGTTGGTAAATGTTAGGGGATATGTACATGGCCGTGTGTGTGTGTGTGTGTGTGTGTGTGTGTGTGTGTGTGTGTGTACATGCTAGGGGCAGACAGACTACACAGCAAGACTTCTCAAGAGAAGCAAATGCTAGCATACTGCAAGTCCCTGTGCTGCAGGGATCTGAGTGGAAAATAGGTTTGTTTGTTTGTCTGGCAGAATCCAGACCCTTCACTGCCCTGGTTTGGCTCTGGAAAATACAGGGAAAAAGCAAAAGGGAGGACAAGTAGAATCCACCCGTGGTAACAAGACCCTCGGCCAGAGGAGTGGCTTTGCAGAGGTAACAAGTGCTGGAGCCCGGAAGGAGCAGGCACCTCGTCTCCCCTCCCTACCATGTTGCCTTAGGCTGACAGTGTGACTTCCAGCATTCTTGCTTTGGAGGCCCTCGAAGTTTCCTAGCCACCAACTTTCTTTCCTACTCCTAACAGGTGATCAAAAAACCAGGGCCAACCAAGTGGGAAATTCAGCAGCACAAGAGAAATGGATCAAAACTGAGAAGTAAAGAAAAGGAAAAAATTGCAGTCTCACTATGCAGTTCAGACGCTTTTCTTCTTTTTTCTTAGGGGTTAAGAAAAAAATATATACATCCTTTGGCCAGCTCCAAGTTGAGCCCTGGAAAAGTATGTACATCCTTTGTTCAGCTCCAAGTCGAGAACTGGGAAAGTAAATTTTTCTGAGACATTTCCTCCTTTCTCCTACTATCCACAGAAGAGCTGAGGGAGACAGAAATATGAACAACTAAGGACTGTCCATTGCACTAAGAGACAGGAATAAGAAGAGGTACAGAGCAACATTTTCACATTCCTACTGTCACCCAGGGATGAACCTGCTTATATGAGGAGAGGAGTAGCAAAAGCAGGGTGAGCCTTTCCTTCATGGAGTGCCCACTGCACTCCCGACATGGTCCATGCTCCCATGGAGCCTCTGGTCTACAGAGGGACACAAGTCAGCAAGCAGACTAACACCCTGCAGTGAGCCCTGCACATGGGCAAGGGTAAGGTGTGAAGGGAAGTCCAGGAGAGGGGCTTGCTTGGGCTCAGAGGCCAGTGCAGCCTGCTGGTTTGCTTGAAGTGGGTGTTATGATTTACATAAAGTGTTGTCTGAAGTCCTCATGGGTCTGGAGGGTGTTTCATCTTGGGGGCTTTTTGTTCATCCATGGATGAGTTAGGAGCCTAATATGCTGGAGGAGGTGGAGCCTGACTGAAGGTGGGTCACTGGGGCTGGAGGTGAACTGGAAGCGTTCCTTCTTGTTTCCAGCACCACCTTTACTCTATGCTTTTGCCCTGGGGTGAGCGACTTGTTTTCTGCCATGCTCCACTGTCATCTTGGTTTTCCTTTTGTTGTTGTTGCTTGATTGTTTTAGTGCTGGGGATCAAACTCAGGACCTTGTGCTGGCCAGGAAGATCCTTAAGCCACTGAGCTGTCTCCCTGACCCTTCTTCTGTCATTTTGCTTGTGCCTTGGAGCCAGCCAATCACGGACTGAAACAATGATAAACCTCCTCCTGTAATTTGAGAGTTTGAATATTGTGTTCCTACAACACAAAAGTGACAAAGACACTGAAGTGGTTGGTGGTCAGGCAAAGAAAAGCTAGTGAAAAAGTTGCATTCCGGGCCAGGGAATAGTGCTTGTCCCACTGTGGGATCACCCAGAGGGACAGAGAACATTTTGTGCTTGGAGGTAGCAGCCACTGGGCTGCGGCAGGAGTCCCCAGCAGGTAGTGATGGGAAGGAACTCCAGCCGACTGGGCGGGTGTCACCAACTCTGAACAAGGCCAAGAGCATCCATGCCTTCTTCCAACATATGGAATTTACTCCAAAAGCAGCCTCGTTTCTCACTCTTGGTTTGCAGGAGCTGAGATCTCTGGGAAGGAGGGAGATGGCAGCATTTGCAAGAGAAGGGCTGAGGAGCTTCCAAGTAGGGGAGCAATGAGACTGGAAGTGGTGGTCCCTGGGCTCCTGGATGCTGGATGCAGGGCTACAGTGGCCCTTGCCTCTGAGCCTGCTGTCTGTGCGACAGACATGATACCCACAGCTCATGTTCAAGGTATAAGGAGCCCATGAGCATTTTAATTTTTTAAATTTATTTTTTCTTTACTCACTAACATGTAAAAATTATCTTATAAACCTCTAGGTACAGTGTAATATTTCAATACATGTGGACAACATATACAGATTAAATCAGGGCAATTAACACTCCTATCTCCTCATCATTTCTTCATCGTTAGAGGCTTCGGTGATCATTTCTTTCCTAAATCATCATCAATATATAATAGGAACTTGGGAACTATAGACCCCTCCCCACTGTGCAGAAGAACACCAGGACTTATTCCTCTTTCCACCTGTGTTTAGGTACCTGGTGTGCAGCTTCCCTCTATCCCTGGTCCCACCAGCCTTTGCAGGCCCTAGCAATCACTATTAAACTTACAGATTGATTTGTTCTACCCTCCACATTTGGGAGAGGGCTGGGGAAACATTTGTCTTTCTGGGCCTAGTTTATTACACTTAACACAGCGATATGCAATTCCCCCTCTTTTACTACAATGATGGGAATTTCAGTCTTGCTTGTGACAGAACATTTCTCCATCATGGTGGACACTACAGTTTTTCTATCCACTCATCCATCGGTGGATGCTAGGTTGATTCTGTACCTGGCCAGTAAGGATTTCACCCGAGTCCTCCTTCAGGAGCTGGGGAATGTGAGCAGTGATCAGAGTGCTGAGACCAGGCTCGGCTGAGCACTGAGGCCCCGGGCGCTGTGCCAGTTGTGTGGCCCCTCATGATGTAAGGGTGTGGGAAAGAGTAACAATAAAATAATTCAGGGGCTGGGGATCGTTCCCAGGGCCTGCTGTGCCAGCCCCACTCCTGGGGCACACTTAGATGGCAATTGAGACTGGGCGTGGTGGTGTGCGCCTGTAATCCTAGCTCTTGAGAGGCTGTAAACAGGCAAATCACTATGAGTGTGATCTAGTAGTGAGACCCTAAACACCCTTTAGACCCTTTCAAAGATACAAAATAATAGTTATAATAATAATAATAATAATAATAATAATAATAATCTTCCAGTACCTTGTGAGTGGTCACTCAAGTCAGATGTACATTGACTTGAGAAGAATAATACACTTTTTGCTCACTTGAATTCATAGAAAAGAAGGGCATATATTATTTAACTGTCTCATTATGCAGCATATGAGATATAAAGAGAAATAAAAATGAAAAAATAATTGCCCATGTGCCAAATTCTCAACTCCAACACTTGACTTTTCCTATATTTTTTCTTCTTTGCTACTTGAACTATGGCTTTAATTTGGCATGTGTGTGCATACATGTTGCATAGTTCCAGTTGTTGTAAATATAATTTTATACTTTGCCTTTTTACCTAACTTTATAGTATATAGGCATTTTTTCTGTCATAGCACAGAAAACATTTATATATTTTACTACAACATATTTAAAATATGTAAGTATTAAAAATTACTAAACAAGGCCGGGGAGATAGCTCAGTAGAATGAGCGCTTGCCTGGCAAATGCAGGGACCTGAGTTCAATCCTCAGTCCTGCAAAAAAAAAAAAAAAAAAAAAAGTTTCTTCTTTGGGGCCTGGGAGATGGCTCAGTGGAATAAGCACTTCTCTGGCAAATGTAAGGGCCTGAATTCAATCCGTGGTTTTGCCAAAAAAATTAAATAAATAAAAAATAAAAATAACTAAATGGGGCTGGTCAGGTAGCTCAGCAGATTGAAGCATGTACCTAGGAAGACTCAGGGATCAGGGTTCAATCCCACCCCATGTCAGCATCGCCCCCAGGGTGTGCTGAGAGGGAAATTGAGACTGGGCATGGTAGTGTGCACCTGTAATCCCAGAGTTTGGGAGGCTGTAAACAGGAGGATCACTACAAATCCAATTTATTTTGCGAGACCCTGCAGACCCTGTACTAAATACATTAAAAAAGTACTAAATGGCCAATAGATAATTGTCCATTAAATTTTCATCAAATCTCGCATGATAGAAATTGAGGCAGAAAAATTCCAAGTTCAAGCCCAGCTCAGGCAATTCAGCTCCTTAACAAGACTCTATCACAAAATTTAAAATTAAACTAGGGCTTGGCATGTGGTTCAGTGGGAAGGTCCTGACTTCAAGCCCCAGTATTGCAAAAGGAATAATAAAAAGAAAGTTAATTTTTATTGTATAAATTACACATAAGCAGATATTTAAAAAAAAAGATAAATAAGCCAAAAGAATATGTAAACAAAAGGGACTACATCATGGAAAGTGGTTAAAGAGGAAAATTCATTTGGTCAACATAAAAAAAAAAAATTATTTTGGCCTGGGAGATAGCTCAGTAGAATAAGTGCTTACCTGGCAAGCCCAGGGTCCTAAGTTCAGTCTCTGGTGAGTTCAATCCCTGGTACCACAAAAAAAATTATTTATTCTCACTATATTTCACAGGAATACAAAGTGAAACCTTGACACACCATTTATGTTTTATCAGGTTAGAAAGGACTCAAGTATGCTTCTTGCTTGGACATATAGGGTTAAAGTAAAAGTACAAAAATATGAATTGGTACAGGATTGTGGGGAAAGTAAAGTTATGTATTAAAAGCCTTAAAATTTTTCATTGTTATAGTTCAGTCATCCCATTCTACTGTTTTGCACCATAGGGTGTAAGCAGGGTGACCGTAAAGATTTATGCACAGGGAAATTCATCATAGCATTATTTATAATGGTGAAAAATTGAAAATAACCTAATGTCCATCTGTCAAGGATTGGTTAAATAGACTATTATGCAGTCATTAGAATTTAGAAACCTGCATAACAACATTGAAAAATGACCTCTCTCTTTCCCTAAGTTTCTACTGCTGCCTCTACGAAAATGCAGGAGGAGGTTTGGAAGTAAAGTTAATTTACCTGTTTTTCTACAAATAGGATGGACTTGTCTTTAGTGCCTTTGCATGTTCCAGGTTTTTCAAACTCTACGCTTAATGTACCCCTGAAAACTGAGCCCCACCCACTTAATACTGGAAAGCCACAGAGCTGAGACATAAAGGACTGCACCAGACCGTGGAACCTCAGAAGCCAGGGGCATGGAAGTTCAGTTGGCTTTCCTTCCTTCTTCCCTCTCTCCCTCCCTTCCTCCCTCCCTCCCTTCTTCTCTCCCTCCTTCCCTCCCTTCTTTTCTCCCTCCCTGTCTTCCTTCCTTCCCTCTTTCCTTTGTTCCTCTTCCACCTCCCTCCCTTGTCTCCCTGTTCACTTGCTGGGTGGGGTATTCTTTTTTGTGTGGTTTTATTATTATTTTTATTTATTTTAATGAGAAAAAAGATCAAATAGCAATGAAACAGCTTGAAAACAGGTTAGCAGGACAGTTACAAGAATTAATACATTGAATATTGTTGTCTTTGTAGTAGTTATTCAGAGGACAAGCAGACATGATATCTTGTCTAAACTACTAGTACAAACCTTTCTTCTCATTGAACTGAGATAAAGTAGCTGTATATCTATCTTAATTATCTTGTATATAAATATATATATTCATATATATATATAGTCACAACAAAACAGATATTCAAACAGATAGTGATGTTAAGCTTAACTTCCTCTGTTATAGGATAATAATATCATTAAGCTTCTCTTCTGGATGTTTAGCAACTAAAGTTTTCAGAACAAAAATTAGACAGATAGATGGGCTAAAATGATAGCCAGTATTTTGGCTCTAGCGCTTCAAGGTCAGTGAGGACTCAGGACATAAGAGAACCTCTGCTGTGACATCCCGTAACTAAGTGTTGTCCCAAATATTCTGATCAAGGAGATGATGGGGCCACAGAGGAAAGTGATCCACAATGTATAGTGTGCCTAAGGAGAGTCACCTAGAAAGAAAAAATTCTCTCAGGCTTTCTCAGAGAGCCAGTTGGTCAAGCAATGGCTGTGACTCATCCAGATGGCTAACCCTGACAAAAGATCCACAAGATGCTGTACATGGTCCCAGGGTAAACCCTGAGGGGATTTGACTAACCTTATTAGATAGGAAAAGCTATATTTTTAGTTATGTAGGTCTTGTTTCAACTTGACCTTAACCATCCAGCAGAAAATTGTAATCACGAGGTATAAAAATTAAAGCTATATTAATATGGTGAGCTGTAAAAGGCTCGAGTCAACAACTTCAGACTATTATCAGCTGTGTTGATAACTCACTACTATTATGGACTCTTGGACTATATTGGGTTATTTTGCTGAATTCAGGTACCTACAATATTTGGACTGACATCAAGTATGAAAAGATCCTTTAAAGACTTCTTCAAAGACAGCTTCTCTAACAGCAATGGAACACCCATCTCCGACAAAACAAAACAAAAAAGGGGGATATAAATATTCTTTTCTTTAGTTCTTTTTTTTTCATGTATGTATTAGGTACAGGGTCTCATTATGCAGTTCACATTCATAGTGATCCTCCTATTTTCAGCCTCCCATGTTCTGGGATTACAGGCATGTGCCACCATGCTCAGACTGTCTCTGGCACCTGGGGATGGAGCCAGCATGGCATGCAGGACCGGGAATGAAGCCCCAGTCCCTGCTCTGCCAAAGCAGGTGCTTAGTCCTGAGCTATCTTGCTGGCCCTTTAGGTGGGGTATTCTTCTCTCAGCCTCCCATTGTAAACTTACACAAAGCTGATCTTGAGAATAAAATAAATCTTACATTAACATGAGCTCACAAAATCTCCAGGTAGTAATTGGGAAAACCCAGTGCTATGGGATCATCCATTTCCAACATGTTTGCCGAGCCTGACTTCTCCCTCCACAGCCTCCACCTGTCCACTGGGGTCCTTCTCGAGCAGGCGGGCTTCCCAGGATGTCTTCTTCCCTGCTTCCAAGCGATATTTCCTGGTCCTGTGCACCCACAGTGAGGGATACGGAAACTGGAGGCTTCAGTGGAGAACTTGCCTGGCTGGCACAGGGTTCCAGCCAAGCCAGGTTCTTAACAACTGCTCTGGGGCTTCCTCTCTGAAGAACTCTTCTGTTTCACATGTGATGTGGTTTGCAGGAGGCCGTGAGCTGCCTCAGTCGTGAGACCTTGGGACTTTGTTCCATGGAATCGCTGCAGGAGTAGCTGCACCATATGGGCTTGTGTCCTCTCCTACATGGCCCAGGAGAAGCACTGCTGTGATGTAAGCGACAAGGCGAAACCCACGCTACCAAAACTCTTCCATTTCGCCTGCTGCCAAATCAACCCTATGGATTGATTGGTATTTACCCTGTGTAATTAGCCACCAGCACAAACTTCCTGGTCCAGGACACACATCCATCTTCTCTGTTGAGAGATTTATTTCCTATCATCAGAAGGGATGCCACAATTTTCCCAAAGAAATCTGCCTTACTGATTCTCTCCCATCTCTATTCTCATAACTTTTTAAAAGTAATTGATATGGTGGTGGGATTTTGGAATTATATAAGCAATCATTCACCTGAAATGTGTGGCTAACAAGAAATGTAACATTGGGCCAGCCACATAGCTCAGCGGAATAAAGTGCCTGCTTAGGCAAGCACAGAGACCAGGGTTAGACCCTAGCATGTCATGCCAGCCTCAGGGCACTCTGAGACAGCTACTGAGACTGGGCATGGTGGTGTGTTTCTGGAATCCCAGGGCTTGGGAGGCTGAAAACAGGAGGATCACTACGATTCTGATCTGTGTACTGAGACCCTGTAGACCTTGTACTAAATACATAAAAAAAATAATAAACAAAGAAAGAAATGTAACATCTATGGTTTGTGCCTTATCCCACTTGGAAAGAGAAACAATGCATTTGACCATTCTGAGTCAGGCTTTCTGTACTCTCTTTTCCTCCTCTCTACAGCTTCAACAGTGTCTAACTTGCAGTTGGGTTACATGCTCTTCTCCCTCCATTCATCCTTCCTCCTCCAGCCAGTGAATAGGTCTATGGCACATGGCTGCTAAACTGCCTGCCTCACTAAGATCCAGCAGCAAGGTTATCCTGCTGTCCTTCTCCAGAGCATTGCCCAGATGCAGAACACCACCTCCCAGGCTACAGAGGTAGGGCCTCCCTCAGTCAGACATCAATCATCTCAGTCCTCCCGACAGCACCTTACTCAGGGCCAGGCCCAAGGTAGGTGCTCAGGAAAGGTAAAGGGCCAGATCTTGTCCTTTGTACATGACATTGACCTTGGTGGTGCATTTAGAGGATTGGGCCATATAAGGTCAAAGTCCCAAAGAAAGAGGTGGACCCAAGTGGTAAGTAGGATCAGATGGGTTTGGTGAAGCCTGTTATGTTGCAGAAGAGACTTCAGTAATCTCTGATATCCTGAAAACTCAAAGAGGCAAAGACCCACCATGGCAGGGCCTACTTGCTGAGTTAAGCTCAAGGCTCAGGTTAGGGGAGATTAACCAGACAAATGAAGTGTGGTGGGCAGAAAGGATGGCTGTGGTGCTGCTGAGCAAGTACATCAGTCATGTCGAGATTAATGTCTCCTGATCACAGAGTCTATTCAGGAGCTCCCTGTGCTATATTCCTATTCCCTCTCTCATCTTGTCTGCTTACCTTTTTTCATGTGGAAGGCAGGAGACAGTTCCACACAATTAGCAAATCCCTGAGAAACCTCCAGGACCTTCCAGACGTTGGCTGCAACTTTGAACTAGTGTATAAAGCAAAGCAACTAGCTCAGCTACTGAATTGGCAAGACCCAAAAAATTCCCAGTGTTGTCTTTTGCTACATTCCAGATACAAGATAGGGTTCAAATTGTTTATCAGTGAATATGAGGTATGTCTGCATATGGGGGATAGGAGTACAAAGCTACCAAAGATAAACAGGAGGCAACAGGCAGCAAATGGGGGGTGAATTGATGGTGGACCCTTTTGCATATGGACACAAGCAGAGAAGGGCCTGGTTTTTGTCTATAGGAGGCATTAGGGTGGTAGACTGCTGCAATGAGAGTGAGGGCTTTTCTCCTGAAGCTGAGTGTCCACAGCAAGTGCACCATTTTGGCTTAGGTTCATCTTCCTTTGGGGTCAGGAAGGGATCTGAGAAAAGTGTAGACTAAACCTTGTTATGAGCACAGAAAACCTGCCTGGAGAAAGGATGGTGAGGACAGGGAAATTACCAGATAACTCAGTTAGTGTGTGCAATGACAGCTGAAACAGCTGGGTCAATTGTCTGTTGAGACTTCGGACACAAGGAAAAGCATACAGCAGTGAAAGTGTGCCCAGGTCTGTGCTCCCTATAGGAAGCCAGCAGGCTTTCTCCCCTTGCTTCTCCAGGAGGAAACACCCTGCTCACTCAGATCTTCTGAAGTTATCAAAGCCCCAACCAGCAAGGGCGAGGTGGCGATTCAGGGATCTCCCCATGAAGGGCCAGCCCTGCCTCTGCTCCATCTATGTTTACCCATGCAAGCTTTCACACAATATCCAGCAGAAATTCTCACTGGTGTCTTCATCAAATGACTCAGAAATGATGGAGTACCATATTTTTCTAATGGCTATCAAGCATCCTATTGTGTGTCTGAGCCACATGTGCTTTTCCCAAGTACCCATTTCTGGAGATGTAGTGCTGTCCTACACTCAGGAATGTGGGTGTCTCTGTGGTGTGCTGATTTCATTCCTTTCGATGTACACTTAGCAGTGTGATTGCATGGGCTAGTTCTATTTTTAATTTTAGGGGCAAAGTGTCACACTGTTTGAAAAACTGTAGTGTCTTAAAAACCTGAAGAAGCTATTTTCAGGATGGGAAGATAGCTTGGAGGTCTAAGTGCCTGCTTGCCAAACACAAGGACTTGTATTCAATACCCATTACTGCATTCTGTGCCGGCCCCAGAAACCTGGGCATGCTGAAACCGGGAGTGGTGGTACACATCTGTACTCTCAGCGCTGGGGAGGCTGAGACAGGAGGATGCCTATGAGTCCAAGCTACGGAGCAAGACCCTGTATGAAAAAGAAAGGAAGGAAGGAAGGAAGGAAGGAAGGAAGGAAGGAAGGAAGGAAGGAAGGCAGGCAGGCAGGCAGGCAGGCAGGCAGGCAGGCAGGCAAGCGATGATATTTTCAGCACTGGAGTTTCCAAAAGACCAAAAGACAGGCTGGTATTCTAGGGTCAGTCTCTTCCCCCTAGACTTAGGACCTGCCTCCCTCCCCCAACAGTGTTTACCTGTGTGAGTTTGTTTTTCTGGCCCTTGATGAAGTTTTATATAATTTCTTCCACCCTTAGGTTCTGCATATTTCTTGTTAAATTAATTTCTGAACAATTTTGTGTGTAGGGATGTTCTAATAAGTGATGATCATTTATTATTACATTTATCAGCTGGATATTTCTAATAAAATGGTGATTATTTTTATGTTTTATCATGCAATATACCACTTTATCAAGTGGCTCATTAATTCCAGTGGGTTTATAATGGACTCTGTTGGTTTTTCTAGGTAGATGATCATATCATAAGCAAAAATTATAAATAAAATTGTTATTTCTTTTCCAGAATACATATTATTTTCTATTCAAATTTTTGTGTGTCTGCATATGTAATAGAGTGGAAAAGAGAGAGAGACAGAGGAAGACAAAATCAGAGAGAGAGAGAAATAAAAGTCTTTTCAACTTTTGCAATTCACTGAAATGCCCAATGAAGTTATTTCTTCCTAAAGGACTGATAATCCCCCCTATGAAACTTTCTGGTCTATATAGCATCTTTACAGAATTATTTCCTTAACAAAATTTCTATTTTTCTTTGGAGTCTTTGGCTTATTTATATTTCCACATTTTCCTAAGCTATCTTCAATGCGTCTCCTCTGAGCGTTATCAGTGCTACCTAGTTTGTTTTTAGCAGGGTTGTTCGTAGAAAACCCTGATGTGTCTATAAATCCTCTTCATATTTGTGATTATATCTATATTCTCACTCCTATTTTGGTCTCATTTTTCCTTGATTGGATTTCTTGGTTTTGAATATTTTATTTATCATTTCAGAGAACGCAATCTCATTTATTTAGCAATTCTGCTGACTGCATATTTATGCTTGTTATTTCTGTTAATCCCTTTGTCCTACTTTCCTGATTTTTAAAAAATTTTGGCTGATTAGTTGAGTTTAATGGTCTGAATATTTGTTTTAACTTTTGCCTTGCTTAATAAGAAAAGCATGTAAGATAATAATAAGTGCAGCTTTGGCCACAGCCCACAAATTTTCCCATGTCACTGTCCCATTATTTTTCAGTCATCTACATTTGTGGTTGTATTCTGTCTTTTATTTAGTTACACAGAATTGTGTTTATTAAATCTCAAGTCATTTCTCATTTAAAATGATGTTGTTTATGTATAGTTTTGTATTGCAATTGGATAATAGAACCATTGCAACCTTTTAAAGAATATAATCAGGTATTTTAGAGTTCTATTGTACATATCGTTCTACTTACTTTGTGGTTCAGGGCTGATGTTATGGGAACTTTAAGTTGTCTCCAGGCCCATAGGATTCTTCCTAGTACTTTGTGATCCTCATCTCAAAGATTTGAAGTTAAACCTGGCTGAATTCAGTTTCAGGGTTTCTAACCATCAGCTAGCCTACTCCCTTTGGTGTCTGACACAGGAGACAGATGAAGACCTTTCCCCTAAGAACAACCAAATCAACTCAACAATGCTCTTCCCCAACCCCACAGTAGCCTTGATATGAAGAGTCTTCATTCTATGTCTCCTTTTATTGAGGCTGGATGCTGAGGTCCTGGCACTCATAAGTATGACCTGTGTCCTCCGCGGGAGGCCTTGCCACGCATCCCTGTCTTTGCTCTCTGGTCTTTCCCTTCAATAGCAAGTGCCACACTCTCTTGCCTCTCTGTCATCTTTAAAGTTTCTCTGTTCCTTTTTGGATGCCTAGGGTTAATATGTAGCTTAATCACCTCAGTGTGCTCCTGGGACAGTGGGGAAGATTGTGTATTGTGTTGTGTTGCCAGCAGCTTCCTTCTTGGCCTTGTGTTCCTTGCCCCTATGAAGCAGGACAGAGAAAAACTCATTTTCATCTGCTAGTGTAAAGGAGAAAAGAGAAGAGTGACATAAAGAACCACAAATATTTCAATATATTAGCTAGATAAACAGATGAGACCTATTAAGAAAACCTTGAAAAGAAAGGTATTTTTTCCAGGAATTTTATGAATTATTATTTGTGTAATAGCATCCCCCCAGAACCTTATCTTTTCTGCTTGGCCCAGGAAAGCTATTGGTACAATAATATTTTCTCTTTAATCTTATAGTGGCACCATGGACTAAGGCTGCTGTAAGAGACAATTTTGTCTTCTTCTCTGTTTTGCCTCTTTTACTGTTTGCTGTCTGGCCTAAACTTTGAGAACAACCAGAAAAGTGGCCCTGTGTGCTTACATGCCTGTCTTGCACCTATAGAACAAAGCTTCCAGTATCTTATTATTAAAAAATTATCTCTTAGTTTTTAATTGTCACTTTACCAAGTGTTTTCCCCTGTGATAACTAGCTTCTTTTTTTCTGTATTTTAGGGCAATGTCTACAGGGTGTTCAGGGTCTCACTACTAGATTGGACTCAGTGATTCTCCTGTTTACAGTCTCCCAAGAGCTGGGATTACAGGAGCACACCACTACGCCCAGGCTCAATTGCTGTCTCAACATGCCTTGGGGGCAGGACCAGCACCACAGGCCTGTGAATAGAACCCCCAGCCCCTATGCCTGCTTGCAGGCACTTTAATCCACTGAACTATTTGGCCTGCCCTACTAGTTTCTGATAGTCTTAATAAAAATGTGTGTTAAAATTGACCACCTTTTGTGATGAACACTTTTCCTGTTTAAAATTTTGAATTTTGTTAATTGAAGATTGGCTTCCTAATGTTGGTTTAGCTTTTCTCAGTGAACCATAGTTGGTTAAAGCTTAATGTTTTTTGTATAATACACAGTTTGTTTCTTTGCATGTCCCTGTATTTCTGATTAAAACTGAGCTTAGTTGATCTTTTTTTTTTCTTTTCCATTTCATTGGTTTATTTACTTTATATAAAAGTCCTTTATCTGTTTGGGGCATAAAGTTAAACTAGGACTGTCAAATTAGTTGAGGAACTTGTTATTTTTCATGATCTGGAGCAGTTCATTTGGTAAAGTATCAGTTTTTAAAGAATTTTATAGAACTTACTTGTAAAGTCACCTGAGTCTGTTATATTTTTAGGGACTGGTATGGACCTCTCTGTCACCTTATCTTGTGGTTGTTGGTCTATGTAGTTACACTATGCCACCTTGGGCTGACTTTTGTCATTCACATCATTTAAAGTTTCTCTCTCTCTCTCTCTCTCTCTCTCTCTCTCTCTCTCTATATATATATATATATATTTTTTTTTTTTTTTTTCATAGTATGACTCCTTATCTATTCAACTTTTCTCAATTTGGGTTTTTTTTTCTCTTTTTCTTCTTAAGATTGTCAAAGACCTGACTTTTATTAATCTTATTAAACAAAACTTGTGGGGTTATTCTTGGGTGTTTAAACTTCCATTTTATCAATTCCATCATCATCTTTATTGAATACTCTCAAATAATTTGAGCTTTTTAAATCAGTTTTCTAGCTCTTTGAGCTTTAGCACTATTTATGTAATTTTTTAAACCTATTTTATTTTCTCTCAGGTGTGCTAAGCTTTATATGTGCATGTGAGTCTTCATAGTACTTTATATCTGGTATTTCCATTGGAAAATTTCATTGTAAATAGTTCGTTATTTATTTGGACATCCTCTTTATCCCAAAAGCTGTTGAGTAGTGGAAGCCATATAAACATTAGTAATAATTAATGAAAGAGCTTAGAAACAGTTTCTGTTACTGAGAGTGAATACAGTGCTTTGACCCCTGAGGTCAGTGGGGTGCTAAGGAGGCAACGCGAGATGAAGGAGGAACTAGACACATAATCAAAGGAAAGCTGGAACCAGGTAGGACCTGAACTCTCTCATGGAGAGGCAAGGACCACTTAGCTCAGCCTGTCTCTATTTATACATAATAAAAGGGGGAATTCACAGCAGACTCAAAAATTCAAGGTGTCAGTGTTTTGCTGAGAACACTGAAAGCGAAACATTCTCAGAGCCTTCTGGGCTGTGGTTAACAAGGAGGAACATGAATGCCAGGCATCTGTGAGCTGGCCCTGACCCAGTCCCAAGGATTCACCACCCTGCATTCAGCCATGGCTCAGCCATGCCCCACAATAGGGCTTTCATTATTTCTTCTGTGCATTTTATTGTAGTATTTTAGTCCCACACATTTTATACTTTGTTGAAATTTTCTTTTTGTTAGTTTTTGGGAAAGTACTATGTTTACTTTATTTTTTTCTCTTTTTAAAAATAATTTTATTGAGAAGCAAATAGCAATGAGACAGTTTCAAAAACAATTACTAGCACAGTTTCAATAATTAATACATTGCATATTGTTGTCTTAGTAATTATTCACTGTACAAGATGCAGACATGATAACTTGTCCACAAACACTATTAGAACAATTCTCTCTACTTATTGAATTAAGAGAATGCAACTGTATATCTATCCTATTTTGAATATACGGATACAAAATGTTTATTCATTTATAACCCCCTTTTTTGTTTAGTTTTGTCAGAGAAGGGCATTCCGTTGTCATTTAAATATTGTAGGTGCAAGAATTCAGCACCTGAATATTCCAATATAGTCCAGTAGTCCATAATAGTAGTGGGTTATCTGTAAGACTGGAAGTGCCAGAAGTTGTTGACTTGAGCCTTTTACAGCTAAGCATATTAGCATGGCTTTACTTTTCATACTTTGTTTTTATACTTTTCTGCTGGATGGTTAAGACCAAGATAAAGCAAGACCTATATAACAAGAAATGTAACTTTTGTGTATGATAAGGTCAGTCAAATACCCTCAGGATTTATCCTAAGATCCTGTACCGCAGTTTGTAGATCCTTTTTCAGTGTCAGCCATGTGGAAGAGTCACGGCCATTGCTTGACCAGTTTACTCTCTGTGAAAACCTGAGAGAATGTTTTCTCTCCATGTGACTCTCCTTAGGCACACTCTACATCACCGATCATTTTTCTCTGTGGCCCCATAATCTCCTTGAACAGAAAATTTGGGACACAACTGAGTTGCATGATGTTATAGTATAGGATCTCCTATGTCTTGAGTCTTCAGTGATCTTGAAAGGCTAGAGCAAAAATATAGGCTGTCCTTGCAGCCCTTCTTTTTGTCTAATTTTTGATCTGCAGACTTAGGTTATTAACCCTTCAGAAGAGAAGCTTATTATTATTACCCTACAACCTAGGCAGTTGAGCTTAACCTCACTATCTGTCTGAATATCAGACATCTTAGACATAACATGGAACAGGTATTTTCCATCAAGTATTGATATGTTAAACTTTAAATCCCTCCAGAATATGAAAAAAAAATTTAAAAATATTTTAAAAATAAGAATAAACTGGGGGGGGGGGCTGGCCCTAGTTCAGGCCTTTAAGTGGCTGCTTC
>NW_004524659.1:4271218-4276254 GCF_000260255.1 Octodon degus | reverse complement strand
CCGGGAGCACACATTTCCAGAGGCCATAGGTTTTTCCTACCACGGTCTGCCACAGTCTCAGAGTTCCATCCTCAGAACCGCTGGCGTACAGTTCTCCATCAGGACTGAATCTCACACAGTGAATGGGACCAAAGTGTCCTTTGTAGGATTCTAGTTCTTCTCCACTATTATAATCATACTTATAAAGCTTAAAATCTTCACCACCTGCAACAAGAAATTCTTTCTCGGGATGAAGAGATGCAGAATTGATGGGTGCAGGCGCTTCAAAGGATTTAATCGGGTCCAAACTTACTGCACTATGAAAAGCAATAGATCGTCCATAAGTAATAACCAGGATCTCTCCCTCAGGAATATACTCCATGCTACTAACAGACATATTGAAGCTCAGAGATTTCACTTCCGTCATAGTAGCATGATCCCAAAGGCGAACAGTCTTGTCATCAGCTGAAAGAATCTGTTTATCCTCACTGCACCACAGAGCTTTTTTAATACCAGAAGTGTGACCACTGATTTCTTTAGGTTCTGCTTCAGGTTTGTTTAAGTCATATATGCGTAGCAGCTTGTCTTGTCCCCCAGTTAACAAGTAATTGCTATCCTGTGTGAAATCCACAGTCTTGACGATGTGTTTGTGCGCCAAGGTCATCAATTCATCTCCCGAGACAGCGTCCCACACTTTGGCTGTGAAATCTGCAGCTGCAGTAGCTGCTTTGGTGGCATCCTTATTCAATGTTGCGCCCCAAACAGCACCTTTGTGACCCAAAAATGTTCCAATCCAATCTCCTGTATCTCCCTGGCGTAACATAGGTTTTCCATCTTTGCAAGCACTGATTAAGAAATACCCGTAGGGCATGATGCCGCTGAAGGCCAAGTCGACCACGGGCCGCGTGTGGCCGGAGCAGGTGAGCGGCGTCTGCCTCATTGCCATGGCGGCGGCGCGGACCGGGCCGCGGGGCGGAGGGTCGTCGTCGTCCTTTCTCTCCGCTGGCTCCACAGCCCACCCCTTACATAGAAATTTAGAAATCTAATCATATACAGCATTGTAGCAGGACAGTCCTGTGACATTTTTTTTTCTTGTCTCTTGTTTTCATTTATTACCCTTTTTTTAAAAAAAGAAAACAACAATCATTTAGTTGAGAGACAGTATGGCAGTAATTGGTATGTCATGACAAGCAGTACGTATTTAGAAGACCAGAATGACAGGCATTCCAAACATGGCCCTATCATTACATATTGCTATCTTCAGTACAGTTGCTTAGTTCACAGGTATCAGCATATATAGTTAGTCAGGGTGAGAATCCTACCAATTAACTGCTAGTTTCAGAAACATGCTGAAGATTCTCAGGACCATTGCCTTACCCACCTTGTGCATATAAATGTATGGCTTTGCCCCTGTCATGTTTCCTAGATTTTTTCCTTGCCCTTTCTTCATTGTTTAATCCTTAAGTTCTTGCTTTCCTTTTAATTGTCTTATACCTTTCTATTTTTATTTTTCTGTTGAGTTCTTATACTAGGGAGACTATATGATATTTACACATCTGTTTGGGGTCTGGTTTATTTCACTTCTGAGTATATCTTCAAGTGGCATCCACTTAAATATAAAGGCTTCAAGATTATCATTCTTTATAGCTGAATAATACTCCATTGCATAAAAATACATCTTTTTCATCCATTCCTCAGGTGACAGGCATCTTGGTTTTTTCCAAGATTTAGCTATCACAAATTTTGCTGCTATAAACATAGGTACACACTAGGTTTAATTTTAAATAAATATTTCCTGCTTATTGGAGTCATAATTGTGTATGTAAAGGTATTCAATAATATATTAAGAAATACCTATGAGCCTATAGAAATAGACTAACTGTTTCATACTTCTATTTTCTCAGATTCTCCTGGTGCAATAGTTAAATTATGGTACAATCAAGATAAAGAGTGTAGGAGGTGAATCAACATTTTTCATAGAGGTAAGTGAAATTTCAAAGAAGCATAATAGGAATGTATGAATAAAGATGGACAGGGGAATTGAAATCTTTGTTAAGACAGAGGGGGTAGCAGTAAAAACCAAATTAATTTTCCTCCCAGGGCTCAGGAAAGGTCTGGAGCTTACAGGCGACATTTGCCGAGGCTGTGCATCTGTCCTGAGCAGTTAGATGCCGCTCCGCCCCCCCCCCACACGCTTTTTCCAATCTCTTTGTCTTCCATTTGTGGCCCAGAAAATATCCCATTCCAGTCTCTGCAGGGAATGGGAGCTTGATTATCTTTAAAGTGGAGAGACTCCAGATGCTGGAGGGAATAGGCACAGCTGGGAGAGAAGGTGCTAAATGAGAATAAAAGGAACCAGTAAACCCAAACCAAGAACCTGAAAGAGTAAAATAAAATCCAAAAGGTACAATTGTTATTGTGAAAGGGAAAGGAACTGCTCAAAGGGAAGGAACAATGGGATGAGAGACGGGAAAAACTAAAAAGGAAGGGGGAAAGACATTTATGTATATATACAGGATAGCTGAGATGTTTATATCATTGATTTCTGCTGGTCTACTCAAAGAAGCAGGTAATGCTTAATATTTTTTTTTTATTTTTGAGTTTTGGGCCAACTTTGCATGCTTGTGTGTGGTAATCTGAACAACTAATTTGAAGACAACAATATGCAATATAACAATCATTGTTGAAGTCCTATCTTTTATTTAGTGAAATTCTGTATCTTTATAATTCCTTAACTATTTTTATTCTCTTTAAAATATAAAAAGTAAAGAAAAGGAATGGTCTCTCATGCCCCCTTTCCCCTGAGATAGTCTCAGGGTTTCAGCAACTTGGTATATTAACCCTACTACCACACAGGAGATTGTAGAAATTTTTTTCTAGAAAAGCAAGTGGCATTAAATAAAAAATTATAAAACCTCTTAATACGTGGGAGATGTCCAACGAAGAAACAAAATCTAGCCACGTGGGCCAGGGATATAGCTCAACAGCACAGACACCTGCCTGGTAAGCACAAGGTCCTGAGTTCGATTTCTGGCATGTGCACACAAGAAAAGAAAGAGAAGAAAACTAGCAACCTGATGATAGCACTGTGAAGGGCCCCAGTGGAGTTCTGGTGCAGGTATATAGAGCATCCCATGAGTTGTAAGTTTTACTGCTTTTTTCTTTTTCCCCCCATAATTTTATTGATAAGCAAATAGCGATGAGACAGTTTCAAAACAAATCGGTAGGACAGTTTCAATAATTAACACATTGCATACATTCTTCCTAGTGGTTATTTGCTGTACAAGATGCAGACATGATATCCTATTTACAAAGTCTATTAGAACAAATCCTTCTATTCATTAAGAGAATGTAACTATATGTCTATCCTAACCATTTTGAATACACAGATACAAAATGGATATTCATCTGTATCCCCCTTTTTTGTTTAGTTTCGTTATTTGAATATTATAGTTGTGTTAACTCAGCAAAATATTCTAAAAGAGTCCAGGAGTCCATAATAGTACTGGGGCTTCTGCTTCCCTGGCAATGTCAGAAATTGTTGACCTGAGTCCCCTACAGCTGAACATAACACCATGGCTTTGCTTCTTATACTTCGTTTTTATATTTTTCTACTGGATGGTTAAGACCAAGGTAAAGCAAGACCTATGCAGCAAGAGTTGTAGCTTTTGGGTCTGATAAGGTCAGTGAAATCCCCTCAGGATTTTTCCTGAGATCCTGTACCTCAGATTGTAGATCCTTTGTCAATGTCAGCCAAGTGAATGAGTCACGGCCATTGCTTGGTCAATATACTCTCTGTGAAAGCTTGAGAGAATGTTTTCTCTCCATGTGACTCTCCTTAGGCACACTCTACATCATAGATCACTTCCCTCTTTGGCCCCATAATCTACTTGATCAGAAAATTTGGGACACTACTGAGTTACATGATGTCACAGTACAAGTTCTCATATGTCCTGAGTCTTAATTGACCTTGGAATGCTAGGGTCAAAATGTTGGCTTTCCTTGTGGCCCTCCTTTTTCTCTAATTTTGGTCTGCAAACTTAGGTTATTAACCCTCCAGAAGAGAAATTTATTGTTATCACCATACAACCTAGGCTGTTAAGTTTAGCCTCACTATCTGTCTGAATATCAAACATCTTAGGCATAACGTGGAACAGGTATTTTTCATCAAGTATTGATATGTTGAACTTTTAGTCCCTACAGAATATGATGAAAAAACATTTAAAAATTAGAATATATTTTTAAAAATAGGCATTAAAGAATTATATAATTCTTATGTTTACACATAAGTCCAAAAATCTAACCATATACAACCTTGAAGAAGGACACTTCCACAACATTCCTTTTCCTGTCTCCTGCCTTCATTCACTACCCCTTTCTTTTTGAACAATCATCTACCTGAGAGGCAGCACGGCAGCAACTGTCATGTCATGAGAAGCAGCCTGTATTCAGAAGACCAGAATGACAGGCACTCCAAGCATGAACCTACTATTACAAATTACCATCTTCAGTGCAGATGGTTAGTTCACAGGTTTCAGTATATATAATTAGTCAGGGTGAGAATCTTTCCAATTTTCCCCTTGAATTTGAATAGAGAACTCAAAATCACAACACACAAAAGAAAAGACTCAATGTAAACTCCAAGACAAAGTCAGGGAGGGACAAGAAAATGAAAACAAAGAAATAAATAGAAAAAGACTTAGAGGAACAAATGAAAGGTGAACAAGAATAAGACACATAGCCAAATAACAGTGATATGGATACAAGTAATAAAAGAGAAAAAAATGAGAACTGTGTTGGACCCCCCCAAGAGCTCCTACACCTTGTCAGTAGTTGATAATTATGGAGAAAGGACCATCAAGTAGGTAATGCCAAATAGCTCAGGGGATTAAAGTGCCTTTTTAAAAAAAATCAATAAATAAATAAAAATAAAGTCCCTGTAAGCAGTTGTAGGCACCAGAGGTTCAATTCCCGGGCCTGCAGTGCTGGCTCCTCCCCTGGGACGTGCTGAGACTGAAATTGAGACTGGGCATGGTGGCATGCACCTGTAATCCCAG
>NW_004524659.1:4258109-4271034 GCF_000260255.1 Octodon degus | reverse complement strand
AGGAGGAGGAGGAGGAGGAGGAGGAGGAGGTAATGCTGACTACAGTTCATATCCCAAGTGTCCTGTGGATGTTCCATGCTAATGATTTGGGTCCCAAGGGCTCAACAGGACCCAATGCCTTCCCCTTCCCAACTGAGAGGTGAGTGACTTGCTCCACTGTGTGTTCCTACCACACAAGTCCAGAAAGTGAAGGAACAAATAAATCATGGACTAGAACCCCCAAAACTACAGCAACCATTTTCTCTTTAGAGCTTGATCCCTCCAGTGATTTGTTACAGCATAGAAAGCTAACTCCTGAGTCACTACTAGAGTGGTTGCACTTGTAAAATTTACAGTTGAATGAGCAAAAACAAACCAAAAAAAAAAGAGAGAGATAGAGAGAAAGAAAGAAAAAAAGAAGGAAAAGAACTCTGCTAACCACAGCACAACAAAATTTCAGAAGACCAGAGATTTAAAAAATTGGACTGGGCCAGTGAGATAGCTCAGCAGACAAAGTGCATGCTTTGGCAAGCACAGGGACCAGGGTTTGATCCCCAATCCCACCTGCCCCATTGGCCCCACTGCTAAGGTGCACTGAGATGGAGACAGAGTTCAGGCATGGTGGCACATGTCTGTAATCCCAGTTCTGGGGAGGCTTAAAACAGGATCACCGCAAGTACGATCTGCATAGTGAGACCCTGCACCAAATACACGAATGAAAAATAAATAAATAAACAAACAAATATACAAAAGCAGACCAAACAGATCTTCCAAAAGGAAAATCAAAAGCAAATGAGATTGGTTGTTTCTTTATGATGAGATAGTGTATTATTCAGTTCTTGTGTTGCTGGAATACAGTTCCTGACACTTATCAACTAAAGGAGGAGAGGTTGACTTGGTGGCTCAGTTTCAATCCATGATTGGCTGGGTCCAAGGGAAGCATCCTGCAGAGGGAAGCTGCCCACCTCCTGGCAACCAGGAAGCAGAGAGGGAAGGGTAGAGCCTGGGACAAGGGAGACCCTCCTAGTTCACAGTCCCAAGCAGCACATCTCCAAATAGACCCCAGCTCCTAAGAGCACACAGTCTCGTCAATTAATTAATCCACTGATGAGCATACCACTGCCCCGATTCATTCACTGTCCAAGAGGCCCATCACTGAACACAAGGCTTTGTGGGATATTCTTTAGCTAAACTGTAACATACAGAAAATAATATTAAAATGCTGCCTCTTCACTGTAATTCTGCAAGCAAGGTGAGTAAGCTGACCCATGAAAGGTTGCCGGAGAGAAATCTCTGGAGGTAGGGAGCATATGAAGTACTGAGAAATGTGTCTGAACATTTGGGAGATTACTGACAGGTATTTGACAGGTTTTTTGGAGCATTTAAGGAGAAATCACTCTATGCATAGAACAATAGAACACTAAGTGCATTAGAAAACAAAACAATTTGTCAATGCAGCAAAAACTAAAAGGTGCTAGGAAATGATTATTATATACCACTTGGCAAGACAGAAAACAATATGGTTATATTAACATAGGCATTAATTATGGAAATAGCCAGAAATTGTGATGTAGATCTATTGATTATATGAAGGAAGGAAAGTGGAAGGTGGATATGGGGATGCAAAATATTCATAAGTAACAAAATGAGAAATCAGTAGATTTTATGTGATACTTATAAAATAAGAAACACCATCAGCAGTTGTTACAAATAAGTAAAATCATGGAAAGCTCTTCTTTATGGAAAGCAAGAGTAGGGAGATGAGAGGGGTGAAGAAGCCCATTGGATACAACTCCATTTAAAAAAAAATCTATACACATTTATTACTTTAAGAAGAATGGAAATATTTTAAATAGTTAACATATTACATAGCAGCTATATTTATAGTCACTTTGTTAATTGTGTTAACAACCACCCTTCTACAGACATCTGATGAATGACAAAAGACACAGAAAATTGTGTGGGAATAGGAAGACCATTTGAAGCAGGGGAGGTCAGCAATATATGCCTGCATACACACACACACACACACACACACACACACACACACACACACTCCTACCATCAGCACCAAAAAGTGAATGTTTGTATCTACCAAAAGTTTTTACTGGATGCTTAGATCTTCATTCTTTATAAAGGTATCCAAATATCAAAAAAATACTAGAATGGATAAATGAGTCTTGTTGCACTTATGCAATGACATAGAACTCAGCAATAAAACAGAACCACATCTGAGTAGAGTCAAGACACGTGAACTCATAGACACAAAGATCTAGAAGAAACAATTAGCATGAAAGAGCACAGACCCTACAATTTCATCTGTATGAAGTTCAACACAGGTTCAACTGCCTTAATTATTAGGTGTGACTGCAAAGTATGGTGCATGTTTCGACTTTAAAAGTTTGTTACAGTAAAAGACACACATTGCCACAAATCTGCTTTAAATAGTCTCCTTTGCTGCAAACATATTTATTCCATTTTGTGAAACAATGCTAGTAGTCCTCTTTCATAAGTATGTATAGTTGCATTGTTGTAGCTGCTTCAGCATCCTGAATTGACCCGAAACCTGTACTTTTTGTGATTATTTTGGTAGCAGATCCAGTGAGCACTATATCTATATCTATATGTTTTTATTTGACAGAAATTCCCATAAACATTTTGAACCAATTCATGACATGGAGGTAGCTATGAATATATACTCATACAACTTTTATATGCTGGGAATCAGACATATGACTGGATTTTTATGGTATTTGCTTTTTGGTGGAATTGGAAATGAATAGGCAATATCTCCAAGATAGAGTAATTTGTATCAGACATTGATACATCAAGGAAGGACATTGTGAATGCTAGGAAAACTATTATAAAAGTAATAAAATAATAAGTAACAAATAGGATAGTAAAGGAAAGAAAGAATAATGAAAAGTGTTTGATTAAGTATGGGAAAGGGAGGAAGAACAACATAGAATAAGTAGATTAAGTGAAAGACAAAAAATGAAATAGAGGACACAAACACAAGAAAGCACAATTACATTAGTTATAAAGAGGCAAATGGTGCAATGAACAAAATCATCAAACTGGATGTCAAGATGTAAACCAACTCCATCTGATTAAGATTCCCAAAATTAGTCATGAGAATACACAAGGTTGAAAGTAAATGGGTGGGTGACCCTCCACGATGGTGGCGCTCAAGCCAGAACCTAGAGCAGACCTGAAGGATGCAGGTCCTGGGCCGAGGGGAGGTGGAGAAGCGTGTGAGGGCATGCAGACAGCAATATATAGACATGCTCAACCCAGTCCTTCTCTAGGAAATGCAAAATCCAGAACACCAGTGGTCATCAAAATCCTAGAAAAGTACTTTGAGCAGCTTGCAGAAGACAAGACAAAACCCACAACAGTGCTACTTGCAACATCAGATAGTTTCTCTGGAATATTGGCAAACTTCCTTTTGAGCTACTGCTTCAAAGTTAAATATGATGCATTGAGGACATATGCATGAGCAGTGGCACTTCCATTTTTGTCTGCCACAGGTACTAACAAGTTCTTTGTAACTGATGCTCTGTATTCAAGTAATATAAATAGGGAAAATTGTGTTCTGAGAAGTTCACTGGTTGGCTTCGTGTGTGGTGTTTTATATCCCAGAGGACTGGCTTTTGCTAAAACTGGACGCCTGGCAGTAAAGTATCATACTGTTCCACTGCCACCAATAGGAAGGGTTTTACCGCATTAGTTCCTGCTTTGTCAAACACAAATAAAAGCAAGGTTAGTTCCCCTAGTGTGTCAGACACAATTTGGACTACTTAATGGTCTACACAAGTATGCAGTACATAGAGAAACATGTTAAAAAATCATACCTGAAGACTTGAGAATCTATGGATGCTGATCAGCAGTATGTTTTATATGATGAGGACTGAAATGTTGTTAAAAGTAAAAACAACTATTCTTTTTGCCTGGTATTTAGCAGATAATAAATATTTAGTAATTCAATACAAATGCTAAAAAAAGAGAAAGTAAATAGGTGACAAATGCTAACAAAAGGGCTACTGTAACCATACTAATACCAGCAGATTAGTTTTTAAAACAATAAACAGTGCTTAGAGAGACGCATGTCACAAGGAAATGGTGATGAATCCAAGGGAAAAGATCGGAATTCTAGATGAGAATGTGCTCAGAAACTTCCATCCCAGACACATAAGAAGCACTTTGAGGAAATTAAAATAATCAACAGAAAACATCAGTAATATGCTTTTCTTCATTTAAGATGATGAATACCCTTTCCAAGTTGTATCTTACTGTCTTGAAATGAAACCAACTTGGCCAGTATGTTGTCTCTCTTTACTTGTCAGCATTCTGAAAGACTTATGTTTTAGCTCCATATTCATGAGTAAGGTTAGCCTATAGTTCTTTTCTCTACATCCCTTGTCTGATTTGGATATATCTGCTGTGTTAATCATATAAAATCATCATCCCTTCTTTTCATCTTCCAAAAGAGCTGGTGAAAGATTAGGGTTATTTGTTGCTTCATTGTTTAAGATAATTTTTCTTTACAAATAATCTGTGCCCATTGTTTTCTTTGTGTGATGATCTTTATTATTGATGCAAATTATTTAATGACTATATGATTATTGAACTTTGATATTTATTTCTTCCATAATTTTATTGAGAAACAAATAGCAATGAGACAGTTTCAAATCAAATCTCTAGGACAGTTTCAATAAGTAACACATTGCATAAGTTCTTCCTAGTGGTTAATTGCTGTACAAGATGCAGACATGATATCCTATTTACAAACACCATTAGAACAAATCACTCTATTCATTAAGGGCATGTAACTATATATCTATCCTAACCACTCTGAATACACAGATACAAAATGGACATTCATCTGTTTCCCCTTTTTTTTGTTAAGTTCCGTTATTTGAATATTATAGGTGTGTAAACTCAGCAAAATATTCTAAAAGAGTCCAGTAGCCCATATTAGTATTGGGTCTTCTGCTTGACTGGCAATGTCAGAAATTGTTGACCTGAGTCACATACAGCTGAACAGAACAACATGGCTTTACTTCTTATACTTCATTTTTATACTTTTCTGCTGGATGTTTAAGACCAAGATAAAGCAGGACCTATGCAACAAGAGTTGTAGCTTTTGGGTCTGATAAGGTCAGTGAAATCCCCTCAGGATTTATCCTGAGATCCTGTACCTCAGATTGTAGAACCTTTGTCAGTGTCAGCCATGTGGATGCGTCATGGCCATTGCTTGGCCAATGTGCTCTCTGTGAAAGCTTGAGAGAGTGTTTTCTCTCCATGTGACTCTCCTTAGGCACACTCTACATCCTCAATCACTTTCCTCTTTGGTCCCATAATCTCCTTGGTCAGAAAATTTGGGATACTATTGAGTTACGTGATGTTACAGTACAAGTTCTCATATGTCCTGAGTCTTAATTGACCTTGGAAGGCTAGGACCAAAATGTTGGCTTTCCTTGCAGCCCTCCTTTTTCTCTAATTTTGGTCTGCAAACTTAGGTTGTTAACCCTCCAGAAGAGAAGCTTATTGTTATTACCGTACAACCTAGGCTGTTAAGCTTAACCTCACTATGTGTCTGAATATCAAACATCTTAGGCATAACATGGAACAGGTATTTTTCATCAAGTATTGATATGTTGAACTTTAAGTCCCTACAGAACATGATAAAAATTTTTTTAAATTAGAATATATTTTTAAAAATAGGCATAAAGAATGATATATTTCTTATGTTTACACATATGTTTGATATTTATTATTTGCCCATATGAGCTGACATTTTTTAGCAATTTGTCCATTTCAACAAAATGCCCAGTACATTATTATGAAGTTGAAAAAAACTATCTTTTTTAAATCTGTGCTGAATTTTCAGTTTTATACTTTCTTTTGCGTTTTTGAAATTACTTTTATTATACATATTTAATACTATTGATACTATATATTAATATTATTGATTAATTATTAATACATCTAATGAAGTAGGAGTGCCTTGTTAAAGTTCTACAGGTGAGATTTTAAATATTTTTTAATTTTAAATAAATCATGTTATGTTTAGCATGAAATTGATTCTTTAAAATGTTTTATAGTCTTCTTGCATGTGATTAATTTAATAAATATTCTGTATAGGGGCTGGTGAGATGGCTCAGTGGTCTAAAGCACCTATTTAAAAAAACAAGCTTAGCTAAAGCACAGGGACCGCGGTTCAATCCCCCAGCACCACATGCAAGCCAGCCCCCGCCCCCTAGTGGGCTGAGCTGAGCTGGCCACACACACACACGCATAAATAAAAAAATAAATAAATATTCTGTATATTTTTTAAAAATCTCTCTTGTGCAATAATTTTATTTTATGTTTGTCTTAATCAATTTTCTATGACTATATCAGAGAACCTGAGACTGGATAGTTTACAGGGAAAAGAAATTCATTTTGCTTTACAGTTCTAGAGGCTGGAAAGTTTAAGTACGTGGTGCCAGCATCCCCTTGGGCCCTAGCAAGGACCACCTGCTACTTCAGTTCATGGCAGAAAAAGTGGAAGGACAAGTATATGAGTTCAGAAGAGGAATATATGTGCCAGAGAGCAAGAGGTGCCAGGCTTGCTTATAAAAACCTGCTCTAATGCTAAAAGAAAGAACCAGAGCTCCCCTGAAGAGTCCCACAGCTGTCTTCAGCAACAGTGAGATCCTGAGCTCCTCCAATGAGGAAAGCTGAGTTCCCGTCAGGAAAGCCATGCAACAGTCTTCTCCAGGAAACTAAGCTGTGTACTATCTTCCCATCCAGAGCAAGGAAGCAATTCTCAAGAGGAGGACCAGAGCTCTCCCAAAGTGAACTATAGCCATCCTCAGTAACAACAAGGTCCCACGTTTCTTTGACAGTGAAAACAGCCAAATTCATCAGGAGAGTCAGCACAACAAGCTCCTCCAAGAGAACCAACAGGTCCCTATAGCCTCCAGCAGCTTCAAAACCACATACAACATTGTAGCATGAAAATAGGACATTTTGTGACTTACTTAAATTTTCATTTTGACATAACGCTTTTAAGCAAACATCACTATCTAATACATAAGAAATTTTCACCTAATTAGTCATCCTTAAATGGGATATGTATCACAAGTTTTTTGTTAATGGGAGAGTTTTGAATCTGAGAGAGTCTTATCACAATGAGCAATCTTTGTTTTACATTTTAGGAGATCGGTACACTTGGAACCATGAATAGATTCAATACAGCATGAGATTAACAATAATGAATTACAATATATATGTGAATAACTTTGTTTCTTAATTTAGTTTCATACCAAAAGCATCTTTTAAGAGAAAATCTTATTGTAATTTTTTCTGAAAAACTTTATCTTTTAAATCATCTGGTAGCTTAGGAAAAAGCATGATTTTAAGTCTCTATCCCAAATTTTATTATGAACAAATGATCAAAAAGGAAAAAAAGAGAAACAGCTGTTCAGTGGATGATACACAAACACATAAACAAATATACAGGATACACAAACAAACATCTTTACATAATCATTGCTCAAATATATTCCTGGCCAAATTAAACTATAGTAATAAATTATAGTAACTCTATTGCAATTTTTAGATCTTGTTATTTTTGTCAATTAGCAGAGATCTCTCATCAGAAAAATTTAGAAGTAATAAAATCTTTTATCTATAATAAAAAAAACAAAAACCTGCTCTCAGATTAACACATTTAGTCTCACAAAAATGAGAATTTCCAGAGACCATGTTAATCTATTCATGAACGTGCAGCATCGTGTCTCACACCTCTTAAAGACCCATCATTTCTCATGCAATTACACTAGCTATTAAATTTTCACAAGAATTCTGATGGGAGCCAACCATAGCCATATTGATCCATTAACTCCAGTCTGTTAGTTCTATGGATTAAATTTTCTACACCTTTTATCAAATTATTTCTATCTGATCTATCATTTTCTGAGAAAGACATGCCAATATTTTAATCATATGGGTTTTGATTTTTCTGTAGTGTCTAGTTCTATTTTCATGTCATAAAGCGAGCATAAAAATTCATAGAAGTATAGAAATTCATAGGAGTGCTATGTTTCATAGTCAACAGTATGGACTGAAAGGCCAGTTTTCTACTTGCTATACTGCAACATCAGCTTCCTTTTGGTTAGTTAGTTTAAACCTAAGCTAATTTATTCATTCTATTATTCTGAAACTTTAAAAAAAATGTCATTTATTTATTTATTTGGTACAGGATCTCACTACATGGTCTTAGTGAACCTTCTTTCTTACCCTACCCAGCCCTGGGCTTGCACCACCATGCCCGGTTTGGGGGCTGACATGATGTGCAGTACCAGGGATCGAACTCAGGACCTTGTGCTTGTTGGGGAGGTGTTTAAGCCGCTGTGCTATCTCCCCAGCCCCTACTCTCAAATTTTTATTTCTGAATATTTTAAATGTTTTTCCTATAAATGTCTTATTTTTCCTTAAAATACATTCTAGAATTATTTCTTCTTCTTCCAAAAAGTTTAATTCATTTACATTTATTGTAAAAATTGTTACAAAATTCACTGTGTCTACCATTTAATTTTGTTAATATTGCATTGTGTTTGTTTGCAGTACTGTGAATTGAACACAAGGCCAGTCCCATAAAGGCAAGTTCTCTATTACAAAATACATTCCCAGTCCTCTTTATTCTATTCTGAGACAAGATCTTTCTAAGTTGTCCAGGCTGGCCTTGAACTTGTAATCTTTCCAGGTTAGCCTCCCAAGTAACTGCAAATATATGAACGTACCACTGCAACCAGCTAATCTTGTGCTTTCTTTCTGTGTTTTGTTTTCTATTTACTTTTATATCTTTTTATGGATTTTGAAATGTAGATGATGTTTATTATTTTCTTTTATTCCATCTTCTAACTAATCAATCTTTTCTTCTTCTATAATAATATAACCATTCCAGAATATTTAACATTGGTCACTGACCCATCCTGATTTTGCCTAACATGTTATTTTTGCACAGTTTGGACAGTATATTTTAGAAATAACATTTTCTTTATATGGCCATTGTTTAATTAGGTTTATCCTCATGTATGTAATTTTCATTGCTCATCATTCCTTTCTATGTCTCAGAACTCATTTTCTAGATTATGAAGAAGAGCCTTTTTTTGTTTTTGTTTCTCTTTCTCTCTCTCTCTCTCTCTCTCTCTCTCTCTCTCTCTCTCTCTCTTTTTTGGGGGGACAGGGTCTACAAGGTCTACAGGGTCTCACTACACAGATCAGACTGGTAGTGATCCTCTTGTTTACAGCCACTCAAGTGCTGGAATTACAGGCACGCACCACCACACCCAGTCTCAATGGCAGTTTCAGCGATTGACCTTCTGGCCCCTGCGTCTGCCTAAGTAGGCACTTTAATCCACTGAGCTATTTGGCCAGCCAAGAAGAGTCTTTGGTAGTTCTAATAATTTGTTTTCCTCAAACTCTATGATATTTTTGTTGCTATGAAATACATTTCCTCTTCCTTCATGTAAAATACAGTCTTATACCTAACAATCCTAAATTGAAAGTAACTTTCTCAAAATTTTAAGATTTTTCCCACTTACTAGGTTTTAGCTTTGCAGTTGATGATTCCAGTTCCAGAGTAGGTATTATGAGGTGTCATTCCTTTTCTCTGTCTGTTTACTCTAAAGTTTTCTTCTCAAGGACTTGTAGATCTGGGCTAACTCAAATGTTCACTTTGGAAAAAGTTGAACTTCATGAATCTGTTAATTAGTGTTTGTGTCTTTTTTCTTCTTTCTTTCTTTTTTTTTTTTGGGGGGGGGAGGTACTGGGGATTGAACTCAGTACCCTGTGCTTGCCAGGCAAGTGCTTATTCTACTGAGCTATCTCCCCGCCCCAGTGTTTATGTCTTTATCACTATCAAATATTTGTAAGCTCTGTATCTTTGGCTACTCCTCGCCCTGCGGTGCTCTCAATATGTTGATTCTTGAACTCTGAGGAGGTAGATGGTAGACAGTCACACTCTGTTTTCATCTCTATATTTTAAGCATACATTGAAATTTTTAAACATTCCTGTAAACTCTATTGCCTTTTTAAATTGCTCCACATCACTTTCTTCCTAGTGTCCAATTTCATAGACACAACTTCAAAAACTTCCTTTTATATAACCACACTTTTGAAAATTCTGAATTTTATCATTGCAGTATTATAGACTTTGTATGTCTGCTCAATTTTTTTTTCCTGCAAACTCCTGTTACTCAGTACTTGCAATGTTTGATTGTGAGTATACGGCCCCTAGACGTTTATCTATTAGCGTTTTAAAGCTGGAATTTAAAATCGATCCTCCAATGACTTAGTTAAATTCTGCTGGAGACCTAAGAATATTTCCCAACAGAAGCCACTACAAATTTTCATGGGGATTTTCAAATCATAGTAGTGTAAATTTAATTCCAAAATGTGTGCAGTGATTTAGACTAGAAATTCTTAAAGAATCTTTCTCCTTTCTATTCCCCCCATGTAGATCCAAAGATAAGATAAAAAAAGCATTACGTCTTCTCTGCGGGGTATGTTTTTTTCCCAGAATACCTTTCCCGGTCAGGCTTGCTGACTATACACAGCTGTCTTTGATCTGACCACCTACTTTGAGCAGAGCCAGAATTTGCCTTCTGCTCCTCTGTCTGGTTTAGGCTGAGTGCCACAGTATTAAATATTCTGTAGCAAAAGTTCTTCTCCTGATATCAAGGCTTCATATTGCCAAAAAGGATGAGTCCAGTTGCATCCTTTTTTTTTTCCCCTTCAGATCTGTGGAGCACAGATTAGAAAGCAGTCTATTCTTTCTTCTATGGCGTTTAGCTTTTCTCTCTTCTGCAATTTTTCTTTCCCTGGAAATAAAAGGATGTGACCAGAGTTACGTATGGGAGTCAAACCCGTCTCATCGAACTTGCAGATGTAGACCTCTGTGCATCTTTAGACTAATGCCTTTATTCCCTCTAAAGAGAATCATTCCATTAAATCCTTGATAATCGACTCCATTGTATTCTTCTGGTGTCCTTCTTGGCAGTCACAATGTTATCTAATTTTTGCTCACCATTTCTTACCATAATTCAAATGTTTTATTCTACAGTTATAAAGAATGAGTATTTGAACATTTGATATTTGAAAAAGTATTTGGATATCGTTGCTTTATCTCCTTTATGTTTTATGTCCTGGCTCTCACCCTATCTGTCTTCTTAGCCTAGAAAAAAAAAAAATTCTGCCTCCTTAAAGCTGACTGTGCTTCTCCTCTGTATCACTGGTCTGATTTTTGTATGTGAGTCATCTTTGCAATTTAATATCAGCGATGCCATTTTCACCTGCACTATGATTCTATTTGTTTCTTTGCAGACTTTTGGTCACTTAGGAACCTCCTATTTCATTTCAGTCTGTTTGCTCATTTTCACACCTTTCACCTCATTTTATAGAGTTCATTTTTCGCTGAATTTTACTCAGAGCACACGGTGAATAATGCAGTATATTTTGAGTATGTTAGAACTGCCATTTTCTCCCGCTTAAATAGCGTAGTCTTTTCACAGGCACCTTTTGAGAGCCACATTATTCATGCTAAAACAAGAAAAAAACAATCCACGAAACAAGGTAAATGGTTCCAATGCTGGGAGCTGGTCCTCCCGCAAGCCCCTCTGTGCCTCCCACTCCCTACACTGAGCTCTGAAGCGGGGAGGTGGGCTGGTGTGAGTTTACAAACCAGTTTCATCACAAGGCATCTGGAGGGAACAGAACACGCCACTGCACAGTCACAGCAGGGACATTGCAATTCACTTCAGTTCCTCCTCTGTGCCTGCGGAAGCCAAACACCAAGGATTAGCTTTCCAAATGGGGTTTTCCTTTTAGGTCTGCCTCCACTTCAGGCCCGAAAATTGCCATCACATCCTGGCCCTACTATCCATGGCCTTAGCACGGGCTGCCACCTGAACTTCCTTCTGTATTTGCTCTGCCATTTCTTACCCTTAAGCCTGAACACAACTACTTCCCAGTGTATTGATCCACAATAGAGAAAGAAGAGGAGCTCATAGCAGACTCATGGCCCACCCTCCATTCTGTTCACGCTACTGAAAATGCAGAAGTTTAAACAAATTTGTTCAGGAGTTTTTCCTATGCCCACAGTACCTATGGCTGTTCAGGAAAGAAGATGTATGTTTCACTTTGGTTGATTTCTCATTTTTTAATTTTTTAAATGTATTTAGGACAGGGCCTCACTACGCAGAGAGAGAGACTCATAGTGATGCTCCTGTTTTCAGCCTCCCAAGCACTGGTTTTACAGGAGTGTGCCACCATGCCCAGTCTCAACTGCCATCTCAAGGTACCCCGGGGGCAGGGCTGAGCACAGCGAGCCAGAGATCAAACCTTGGTCCCTGCATCTGCCTAAGCAGGTGCTTTAATCTGCTTAGCTATTTGGCTGGCCCACTTTCACTTTTATTGACCTAGCTCTTTTCCACTCAGCAGTAATCTGTTGTAGCTTCTGACCTGTCCACAGTGCCCATGTACTAATACCAGTGAAGGCACTGGCATGCTGCTGTCACTCGAGTCCTCCTGGCACTCTGGAGGCTTTGTGGGCAAAGAACATTAGCCATCGAAGATCATCATCTCCACTGACCCAAGAATCTGTCTCAATTAGCTCTCTGCAGATTTTTGTGCATTCGCTAAATGTTTACAGGGCATAAGGAGAGTCACATGGAGAGAAAACACTCTCTCAGGCTTTCACAGAGAGCACATTGGTCAAGCAATGGCCTTGATTCATCCACATGGCTGACACTGACAAAGGTTCTACAATCTGAGGTACAGGATCTCAGGAAAAATCCTGAGGGAATTTCACTGACCTTCTCAGACCCAAAAGCTACAACTCTTGTTGCATAGGTCCTGCTTTACCTTGGTCTTAACCATCCAGTAGAAAAGTATG
>NW_004524659.1:4245126-4257904 GCF_000260255.1 Octodon degus | reverse complement strand
TACATTCTCTTAATGAATAGAGGGATTTGTTCTAATGGTGTTTGTAAATAGGATCTCAAGTCCGCATCTTGTACAGCAATTAACCACTAAGAAGAATGTATGTAGTGTGTTAGTTATTGAAACTGCCCTAGAGATTTGATTTGAAACTGTCTCATTGCTATTTGTTTATCAATAAAATTATGGGAAAAAAAGAGAAGTAAAAACTTCAAATAGTGAAAAAAAATAAAATAAATGTTTACAGGGCATCTGTCTCAATCTGCTTCCTGTTACTGCAACAGAATATCTATGACTGGGTAGGTTATGGAGAAGTATGTTACCTTGGCATGTGATCTGAGAAGTCTAAAATTGAGTAGCCGTATCTGAAATATGTGTTGCTTCAACCCAAGTTAGAAAACAAGGGCACAAAAACGTATGCAAAAAAGACAACACACAGTAGATAAGTCATCTTGCTTTGCACTGTTCCTTGAGAGCAAGCGTTCACTACTAGGAGAAAGGCATCAATCTATCCATATGGGCTTCATCCCCAGAACTTAAGCACCTCTCCCAGGGCTGCCACCAGGTCTGACATTGTCACACTGAGAAACTGGGTTTCCAACACAGAACTTGGGTAGAAACACTCAAGCCATAGAAGCTAGTGCCCATCACCACTGACATGTTCCAGGCACCAGGTCCACCATCAGAGAACGGAGCAAAGGAGACAAACAATAATTAGTACACACTACTAAACAATAAATCATATAGCAGGAGAAAACATCTTGGAAAGTGAAGTGCAGGTGAAAGGGTAGCAGATTAGAGGGGATCAGAGTGGCCTTCATTGAGAAGACAGCATCAGCCACATGCACTTCTCAGGGAACACAGCCCAGAGCAGAGGGGAGATCCAAGCCCAACTCTACAACACAGCACTCTGGGTGGCCAAAGCAAGGGAACTGCACATCCCAGGGCAACCTGGGCAACTTAGCTAGATCCTATCTCAAAACTTAAAAACAAAATTTTCTATCTATCTATATCTATCCATTATGTTTTTTCTGTATCTTAATGAAGGGTGTACAGGGTGTTCAGGTTCTCACTACCAGATCAAACTCATAGTGATCCACCTGTTTACAACCTCCCAAGGGCTGGGATTACAGGTGGGCCATCACACCCAGTCTCAATTGCCCTCTCAGTGTGCCCCCGGGATGGGGCCAGCATGGCAGACCCAGGGATCGAACCCCCAGCCCCTGTGCCTGCTTGCAGGCACTTCAGTTCACTGAGCTATTTGGCCAGCCCTCTATCTATCTATCTATCTATCTATCTATCTATCTATCTATCTATCTATCTATCTATCTCTCTCTCTGTCCGTCTATCTATCTATCTATCTATCTATCTATCTATCTATCTATCTATCTATCCATCTATCCATCTATCTTTCTATCTAGTTAGGAATGTAGCTCAGTGGGAAGGTTCTGGGTTCGATCCTCAGAAAAAAACAAAAAATGAGCCCGAATCCAGATTTTTCAGAGCCCAGCAGAGAAGCAAGGGAGAATGGTACAGAAGAACCTGGAAGACAGGTAGGGATAGGTAGGTTGTTACTTAGAGAGAAATGGCAGCTCTGAGAAAATTTTGGAGACAGAAACACTTCTCACCTAATTTACAACTCAAAGGATCAGTGTGGTGGTGGGTTAACTAGTGGGCAGCTGGTAATACCCAGCTGAACTGGATCAGCATGGTGCTGAGTGTGGAAGGCCTACCTGAGGATTGCTGCCAACAGATTAAAAGGAGAGCTGGAGGAAAGAATGTTTATTCTTCTGGAGAAGCTTGATATGACTGGCTTTCTCTGACGTTCCTGATAGGAACCCAGCTGTTCTCATCATTGGAGGAGCTCAGGTCTCCACTGTCACTGAGGATGGCTACAGTTCTCTTTGGGGAAGCACTGGTGCTTACCTTGAGCATCAATTCCTGGCTCCAGTGCAGAAACCCTCAGCCTGCTGTCACAGATCTCTCATCCCCGGGTGCAGGTTTCTAGCTCTCATCACTGACCTTTGGCCTTCCCAGAGCAGACCCTGGTCTCTGGGTCTTCCATAGGACTGGTGTAGGATATCTTCATGGGATCCAGTTCCTTAGCTGATTCTTTGGGTCTCTAGTACATGGACAGATGTATCTCGAGCTCTTTTGCATTTGACTTTTTGGTTGAGTGTTACAAAATAATCCTATAGATTATATGTCCTGTAGCAAATCTCTTTCCTTGAAAACCCTTACTACAACACTCAGGTTGTCTGCTGCCTGGAACATAGATGTTCTGGGATGCAAGTAGAATCTTGAAACCCAGTCAGTAACTGCTAAGATCATTGACTTGATTTTGAGTCACAATTCTCACATAGACGTCACGTAAGAATCACTTGGTATGAAGCCTACTTTTATTTCAACTGGGAATTAAAGAGCCCAAGGCCTTTGCACTGAGCTACATCTCCAGCCTTTGATTTTTTTATTTTTTATTTATTTATTTATTTATTTATTTATTGAGACAGGATCTCAGGAAGTTGCATAGGCTGGGCTCCAGCTTGCGATCCTCCTGCTTCAACCTCCCAGGATGATAGAATTACAGGGATGCAACACGATGTGCAGTTTTGAGACCCAGTGCTAAGGTCACATCCCAGATCAAGTGAACTTTCCAAATCTCCTCAGTGCATTGTGCTCAACAACACAAGAGCAGCCTGGGTCTCCCTATCTGATCTGGAGGAGCCTCGAACAAGGGGGCACGCTTTTACTCCATTGCACCCGTGGCACAAGCTTTGCACAGAGCACTGATGAGTTAATCCATGAAATTTCAATTTCACGAAAAGGGAAACCAGAATATTGACAGAAACATGTGGCTTGCCCAGCCCATGGTTCACCAAGACAGAGACTTCTGCAAGATTCTCAAGAAGAGCTTGAGAGCAGAAGGTGCCTTACTGACTTAAAAGGAACAATTTCTCTATACAAAGAATCCCTCCATTCCCAAAGGAAGTGCTGTTCACACTGAAGTGTGTGTACTGGGGCAGTGATGGTCCCTGGGCCCTGTGCCCTATCTCCCTGACGGGGCACTGGGCAGTGTCGTGGGCTTGCTCATTCTCTAAAACAGCAACCACAGAGGATGCCCAGCTGCTGTCACCACCTGCCCCCCAGAGCTGTCACACTGTGAAATCACAGTTGAGGTCATCCTGTTGGGTTTATCCCAAGGTCAGGCTCAGTGCCCAGGAATGTAGTTCCTTGGAGGAAAACCACAGGGCCCCTTGTTTATCCTCACCAGCTCCATGTGGTGGCACCAACGCTGCTGAGTATGTGTCAGGCAGCCAGGTGTCAGAGGCAAGAGGAGCCAGCTGCCTGCCCTGGAAGCTGGCTGAGTTCCAGTGCTCACCTGGCTGTCCCTGGGCTTGGAACTGCCTCATATTTGCAAGCAGAGAGGAGCTGTGATCCTACTACCTGGCTGGAGAGCCCAGCTGGCTGGGCCAGAAGTTCCCATCACAGAGCGCCTGGAACCACCTCCCAGAGCACAAGAGGGCTGGCCTGGACCTTCCTTACCCGGTGCATGGGCATGAGCCCTGTATGGGTACTGAGCACTTAAAATGTGGTTGTGGCAGCTGGGAAACTGGACTTTTACTTCATTTAATTTAGTTTAGAGTCAAACAAAACTGGTACATGATTCAGTTCTTACAAACCTTTTAGGGCTCCACTTAGGTACTTGATGTACTTTTTCTATGGGAATTTTGTGAAGTTCAAGTACAAATCAAGCAAAAGAAAAGTTACATCCAAACTGAGATGAGTTGTACGTGAAGAGTTTAAAAAAAAAAACTATAACTATCCTAATCTGCTTCGTGTTGCTGAAAGAAAATGGCTGAGGCTAGCTGACATTTAAAGAAAATGTCACCTCTCAGTTTGCAGGATGAAAGTCCAAGGTCAGGAATCTACCTTGGGTGGCTTCTGCTGAGGGTTGTATGACTATGTCACAGCTTGATAAATGACACTGTAGCAGGAGCACATTCGAGGGGTAGAGGACATGTGTGAAAGAAGGGACTAACATGGTAAGAGAAAAGGCAAGAACAAAAAACCAAGGAAACTGAACTCACTATACGCAGGGGTTCCAATCCCTGGGCCACCACCAGTACTTCTCTGGAGCCTTGGACTTTCATCCTGAAAACTGAGAGGTGACATTTTCTTTAACAGGACAAAGCTGTGAAGCAGGAGGTGAGGGGCAGTCACATAACTAAAGCTTCATCTCTACCCACAACCACTACCAATCAGTCAAGTTACCACCTGAGCTCTGCCACACTTTTGGGTCAGTGGCAGGACCGGATTCTCCCAGGAGCATAGCCCCTACTGTCTACTGCACATGCAAGGGGCCCAGGTTGTGTGCTCTTCTGAGACATCCCGAAACCAGCCCCACCCAACTCTTTACCTCTGTCCATGGAAAAATTGTCATACGTGAAGCCAGTCAAGTCTTTGGTAACCAAAAGGTTTAGGGCTACTGATCACAAGAACTCATCCTATAAGGACCTAATCCAACCTCACAAGAGCTGACTCACTTCCACCACACAGAGTGTATCTCTACAGAGGATGCTGCTCTGAGACCTCCTCACACATCATTGGGCTCCACCTGGTCAAGATCCAGTGCCACTCAGCATCACCATTCAGAGGCCAAGCTTCCAGGAGCCCATAAGGGACAAACCACACCCAACCAAACCACAGCGTTAACTTATCTCATTCAGACTTCCATATTGATCATATATTGAGATGACCATAGTTGTGATATATTAAATTAAATAAAATACATTACTAAAGTTAATTTCAGGGCTGGTGAGATGGCTCAGTGGTCTGGAGCACCTACTTAGAACAAGCTTGGCAAAGCACAGGGACTGCAGTTCGATCCCCCAGCACCACATGTCAGCCAGCCCCGCCCCCTGGTGGGCTGAGCTGGCCACACACACACACACACATAAATAAAAAAAATTAAAAAAAAATAAATAAATTTAATTTCACCTGATTGTATTTTTTTGTGGTTACCAGAATCTTTAAAATCATATTCAAGGCTCCTATTTTGTTACCACTGGTAATGTCAGATTTTGTCCCAGTCAGAGCATATTCCACCATCCCTAAATGGACAGAGATATTTCAAGCTAAGAATAAACAAACTGAAAGACAGTCAAAAGAATTTCTCAGTCAAAAGTTTCATAGGAACTTCTGCTCCCTCCCTCCTCTCTTTTCTCCATAAATGCTATGGGCTTTAAATGGACGTGGAGTGGGGGCTTACCACCTCCAGTGGGGAGACTCAGCAAAGAGAGATCGAAGATGCAACAAGAACTAACACCCAAGACTTCTGCTTCCTACCAGGCTATTGGAGAGGACTTTAGTAGTTCATTAATATTTCACTTATATGGTGTCGCGTGCCTGTAATCCCAGCACTTGGGAGGCTGAAAACAAGAGGATCACTACAGAGTCCAGTCTATATAGTGAGACCCTGTAGACCCTGTACTAAATACATTAAAAAAATACTTCACTTATGTCATTTGACAATATTCAGTGAGATAGTTATGGAGTACATAGGGCTGTAGAATAAAACTTAAAAGACATCTTTTATAAATAGTGCCTTCAATCTTTTTACATTGAGGTTATAATTTTTAATGCACTGACCAAAGAGTTGCTTTTCCAGTGAGAATTAGAACAGAGTTAGAATTTGTTTCATCCAATCACAGTAAGAGCCATAATTCTTTATTCCAGCCACATACTATTCCACTGTGAAGATACACTTGAATTCTGACTTATATACATTTAATCTTCCATTTCTTTCATAATACAGACAGTGCTGCTATAAAAATTATTTTACTTGCATCTGTATTTAAATGTGTGCCTGTTATCTTAGCATGCCTAAAAGTGACATGCTGACCCACACATTTATTGCATTTTAATTTTAATAAATATTGCCAAATTTCCCTCCAAATTTATGGTACCAATTTATCTTTGCTTGAGTGTAAAGTGGCCCTTTTGCCCATGACCACCAAAGATTTCATTAGTATCTCCTTTTCCTGGGTGACCACTTTTCCACTGAGCTACATCTGCAGTCACTAGCATCCTCTTCCCCCAGTCGGATGCTGTTGGTGTCAGAACCCTTCTCATGCTGCTTCTTGCAAAGCCAAAGGTCTCTAGCAATGCTTACTGGCCAATACTATGTATCAAATGAATGGCTTCCTACTGTATTTGTCCTTTTTTTTTTGCAGAACCAGGGATTGAACTCAGGCCCTTGCTCTTGCCAGGCAAGCACTTATTCTACTGAGCTATCTCCCCGACTCCTTGTCCATTTTTATATAAAGCATTTGTCATTTTTGTACAGAAGCTCTTTATCCTTTTGCATATCAAACTTTGACTACTACAAACATGTACAGTATTTTACCTTCATCTTTCATCTTGCTTTAGGTTTTTAATTAAGGAATAACACATGCAAAAAAGAACATAAATCAAAATTGCATAGTTTTGCATACCACAAAATAACATATTCAGGCAACTGAAATCCAGGTCAGAAAACAAAACACTGTACCAAGCCAAGAATTTCCCTTAAGGTTCTGTTAGTTACTATCTTTTCTTTCTCCCAAAGCAGCAATAACTATCAGAAGATGAGTTCAGCTTTTTAGAAATTTAGTAGGGTCGGCCAAATAGCTCAGTGGATTAAAGTGTCAACTGCACATGCTTAGACGCGGGGGCTGTGGTTTTCATCCCCAGGCCTGCAGTGCTGACGCTGCCCCTGGGGCATGCTGAGATGGCAATTGAGGCTGGGCGTGATGGCACACACCTATAACCCCAGCTCTGGGGAGGCTATAAACAGGCAGATCACTAAAAGTCCAATATATGCAGTGAGACCCTGAACACCCTGTAGACCCTTGACTAAAAATATTTTTTAAAAAGATGGCACTGTGATGGAGTCAGAAAAATCTGGGCTTAGTATTTGATAAACAGAAAAACAGGTAGCAAACAAATCTTTAAGACACTGCGTGGTGGCTCGTGCCTGTAATCCCAGCTTTTGGGAGGCTGTAAACAGGCAGATCACTACAAGTCCGATCTAGTAGTGAGACCCTGAATATTCTGTACACCCTTCCCTAAAATGCAAAATGCATCCTAATGAGTGTGTAGTGATAATACACATAATTATATTATGATTTGATTCTAAAATATCTCCCCCTCAAAAAATATAAATATATATGGTTGGCATGCTGATGGTTCTTTGTGCCTGGCTCTCTGTTGCTTTTGGTCAATATCATGTTTGTGAAACTCGCCCGTTAGGGCAGGTAGCTGCTGTTATTCATTTATTCATTTGCATTGCTGTGCAGTTTTGCACTTTACATATGTATCCTATTTTATTTGCCCATTCTAGTGTTGATGGACCTTTAAGTTGGGTTTCTTTTCAGCTGGGCTTTCTAAATAACGCTGTCTTGAACATTCCTGTCTATGTCCTTCAGTATGTACTTGCATGAATTTCATCTGAGTATAGGCCAAATGGTGGAACTGTTTGGTCAAAGAGCATAGAGAAGATCTGGTTTGGGTTACTGATCTGTTTATGTACCCAGCAACCATGTAAGAGATTGGGTTACTTCTTGTTATCATTTGAATCTAAACTATCTCCCCCAAATCTCAAATACTCAGAGGTAAGGCTTTCAGAAAATAGGTGAATCACAAGGGCTCTAATTTCATCTGTGGGTTAATCCACAGATGACTTTATAAATCACAGGTGCTATTGAAAGGTAATGGAAGCTTAGCAGGTGGGTTCTAATGGAAGAAAATGGATATGATTTGGGGCATTTCATCTTGTACCTGGCTAGTTCCTCTCTGGCTCTCTCAACTCCTCTCCTTTCTGGATGCCATGAAGTAGGCAGCTTTCTTCTTTGCCTCTTTCTGCCACATTGTTCTCAGGCCCAACCACAACAGTGGGATCAGATTAGCCTGGGTTGAAACCGTGAATGAAAATAAGCCTCTGCTCCTCTTGACATTCTCCCTTTAAGTTAATAGAAAGTTGACTGCATACTTCCTATTTTCTCCAACACTTAATATTGTTAGTCTTTTTAGTGTTAATCATCCTAATGAGTGTGTAGTGATATTGCATATAATTACATTTGCATCTCTTTGGCAAGTCATAAAGCTGAAGGTTTACGTTTAAAGGTTTATGTTTGCTTGCCAATTGAACATACATTCTGTAATAAGCTGCCTGTTTGAACCATGTCATCTTTCTGTATGGTTATTATACAAGCCAGAATCTAGTTAGAAGAAAGGCAGAGATGGCTAACGATATAAAGAAGGCAAAGAGAAGTCTAAGTTTTATCTGGGTAGCAACTGAGATATCAAGCACATCCAGGGCTGAGGAGAAATGGAAAAAGGAAGAAACTTTGCAAAAGACATCTCACAAAGCCATGACTCAAAGCCTTGAGGTGATAAAGATCTGGCAGAAACATGTCTCCTGCCTCTGTACAAAAGCCAGAGCTGGCTGGGGCTGTGCCCCAAAGAGCAAAAGCTTCATACTGCTGTGGAAATACTACCGAAACCCACCGCAAAATGTCGATCCACCCACCCCTGGAAAAATCAAGTGGAAAAGCCAGTCCTTGTCCCTTCTCCCTCCTCAGAGCTTCCTTCAGGGCCCCCTGTTGACAGAGCCTGACACAGAATCAGCTGGAAAAGCAGAAGAAATTGATGTCAAAGTCTAGAACCAGTATTACAAAACAAGAGCACAGAGCATGAGTTTGGAGCCAAGAGGCAATAAATTAGTAACTGGCAGCTGTGTATCATTTTGTAGAGATTTGCAGGTCTTTGCATAGTCTGAGAACACATTGTTGGTTATTTGTGTTGCAAATATATTCTCCCTGTCTGTGATTTATTCGTGCCTCTTTCAGGTGTCTTTTAATGAACAACAGCTTTTTATTTTAATGTAGTTCAATTTATCAATCTTGTTTGATGGTAATGCTTTTGATGTCTTATTTAAGCAGCTTTTTCTACCTTAAAGCAATAAGATTTTTTTTTTCTGATATTTTCCTTAGATGTTTCACAGTTTTCCTTTCAATTTAGAATTCCAATATCCGTAGAATGGAGTTTTGCGTGGGTGTTGGATGGTGTGAGGTAGGGAGTCAAATTATCTCTTTCTCTGTGCTATTGTCCAGTGGACCCAGCACATTTTAGGATATGATTTATTTTATTTTATTTTCTTTCTTTCTTTTATTTTCTTTTTTTTTCAGTACTGGGGATTGAACTCAGGACCTTGTGCTTGCCAGGCAAGCACTTATTCTACTGATCTATCTCCCCAGTCCATAGGATATGATTTCTGATGTGCTCTGCCCTTTATCATGAATCAAGTGTTCAGAATACTCTTCTGGGGTTGGGGAGATGGCTCAGTGCAATAAGTGCTTCCCTGGCAAGCACAAGGGCCTGAATTCAATCCCCCGTTCCAAAAACAAACAAACAAAAAACCACCCTTCGGTCTCTTCTCTATTTTGCTACGCTGTTTCTCACATCCTTGAACCAACACCATAGACTGAGTTACTGAATGACCAATTGAACCAGGCTTTCCACCTTCTTCTTAAGGTATGTCTTAGCTATTCTTAGCCTGGAAACCTTGGTGTTTTCATTGAGACTCCATTAAATATACAAAATATTTGAAGAGAATCAGTCTAGCTAAAGTCCAGCCAATGAACATCATACATGAATCTTAATAATTTTTTTTAAACAGCCCATACAGTCTGGTGAGAGAGCTCAGGGGAGTAAGTGCCTGCTTAGACAAGTGCAGGGACCAGGGTTCCATTCCTGGTACTGCATGCCATGTTGGACCTGCCCCCCGGGAAACACTGAGTCAGCGACAGAGTTCAGGGGTGGTGGCACATGCCTGTAATCCCAGTGCTAGGAAGGCTGAAAACAGGAGGATCACTATGAGTCTAAGCTGCATAGTGAGACCCTGTACCAAATACAAAATAATAATGACAATAATAATAATAATATAATAAAATAGCATATAATGAAATTATTGCTAGTGTTTTTAGTTTCAGACACAGAGACTTTACATACCTTTCACTAAATTTATTTCTAGAATTTGAAGATGTATTGGCACAGCAAATTTTTTTTCTTAATTTTTTTTTAGCACTAGAAATAAACCCCAAGGCCTAATGTGTGCTAGGCAAAGACGCTACGACTGAGCTACAACTCCAGCCTGTCTTTTCATTTTTACTTTCTGTTTCTACTAGTAAATTTAAATAACTGTATGCATCATGACTTTTAAACGTCAGATTAGTAAAATATGATTACTCCTTTTCTTTGTTACTTCTAGGTTTTTCTCTTCTGCTTTGGAAAATCTTTATTAGCCAAGTCCATAAAAATTAGTCTATATTCTATAAAATGTTTCAAAATGTGCACATTGGATTTTAGAAACCTAAATTTTGATTTCTTTTGAGCCGCCAGTAGTTCTACTTTTATATTTGTACTCCAGGGTATACAAAATATAATAAAAATACAGTGAGTGTATTTTTTAAAAAAGTGCGGAGTACTAACCCATTTGCATTTAGTGTTATTAATGTTACAAATGTTCCAAAATAAAATTCTTGCTTTGTTTTTATAATGTGATGAATGTCTAAGTATATCTGGACCTCTTTGCAGGCTCTCCATTCTTGTTTGTTGATACATTTATCTTTTCTTATCTAAGGAATTATAATGAATATATAGGGTATTTAAAGAATTTAATTGATTACTACATTTTAATGACATACTTGATTACATCAACTCTATTACTTTGCAAAAAAACAAAAAAACATTCCCCTGATAATTCTAGAATGTTCCATTTTCTGTGTGAGCATCAGAAAAATTCTGTTAGATTCTACATGGTGAGAGGTTGGTTTGAAATGAATGCATGGTGGGAGAGCTTCCGGCTACCCTGCGTCGGCAGGACCTACTGGTCCCAGCCCAGGCGCAGCATGGGTGAGACCTTCGCCCACCCCTTTGGGACACCCCCCACCACTCCTCAGCACCCCTGCCACCCACCCCCCGCCGAGTAGGAATTTCTGCCACATTCCAGGAACCCCCAGATCCAGTCGTAGCCCAGGCCCGGTGAGTGTGTGGGAGAGCTGCCTCTCCCCCCTACTCCACCTTGTACCCTCCAGACTTAGCTCAGGCCTGGACTACAGGCCTGGGGTGAAACCCTGCAGCTGCAATCCCTGCAGAGAGAGTCGGGGACAAAGCCAGCCAGCTAGTCCAGGAGCAGAACATCTTGCAGAGGGGCACAACAGGATCACTCCCAAGGGAGGCAGCAGGAAGGAGCTGAGCACAGCAGCCAGACCCAAACCAGGCACACATCTTCCAAACTTTGTAGATCTGCACCTGAACCTCAGTAGGTGCTAAAGTTATAACTGCACCAAAGCTCTACAACAAAGGTCAGAAGACAGTGCTACACAAAATACCAACAAGAAGGAACAAAATGCAATCTCTGAACCCAAGCCCACCCATAACAAGGGCAGAGCACACTAACACAGAACAAAGTGGGAATCACACAGCTGAAATCAATAAATCAACAGCTTCTGAAATAAAGAAAGAGCTGCAGAAAGGTATAGAGGAACTCAGATTGGAAATGAAAAAAGAAATCCCTGAATTGAAATGAATGTATGAGGGCCAGTGAGATAGCTCTGGGGACTAAGCACCTGCCTAGGCAAGTGCAGCCACCAGGGTTCAATCCTTGGCACTATATGACACATTGGTCTCACCTCCCAGTATACTGAGCTGGTCACCAAGATGTGGAATGGTGTCACATACCTGTAATCCCAGAGCTGGGGAAGCTGAAAACAGGAGGATCACTCTGAGTCTGAGCTGCATAGTGAGACCTCACATCACATACATAAAAAAGAAAAACTGAAATGAATGTATGAATTAATGTAGAAAGAACTGATATCTTTGTGGGATTATGCTTTTCCTTATAGGAACATATTATGTCAATATATTTATTAAGGTCCTTTTTATGACTCCAGTAAAGCTCAAAGGTTTTAAATAATGCATTAATGTATTCTAAAAATTAAAATTATGTTTAGATAAGGCATACCCAGATATACCTTATTTTCCTCCCTTCCCCTCTATCTACGGAAAATTATGGTTACTAGTTTTTTGTTTATTCACAAATGTTTCTTTAGGCAAAAAGAAGCAAGTTCTAATTTATTTTTATGACCTCCCCTCACCTCTTCTATTTTTTTACTTTTTCCACAATTTTATTGAGAAACAAATACCAATGAGACAGTTTCAAACCAAATCAGTAGGACAGATTCAATAATTAACACATTGCATACATTCTTCCTAGTGGTTAATTGCTGTACAAGATGCAGACATGATATCCTATTCACAAACAATGTCAGAACAAATCGCTCTATTCATTAAGAGAATGTAACTCTATATCTATCCCAACCATTTTGAATACACAGACACAAAATGGACATTCATCTGTATCCCCTTTTTTGTTAAGTTCCATTATTTGAATATTATAGGTGTGTTAACTCAGCAAAATATTCTAAAAGAGTCTAGTAGTCCATAACAATATTGGGGCTTCTGCTTCACAGGCAATATCAGAAATTGTTTACCTGAGTCACCTACAGGTCAACATAACAGAATGGCTTTACTTCTTAACTTTGATTGTATACTTTTCTGCTGGATGGTTAAGACCAAGGTAAGGCAGCACCTATGCAACAAGAGTTGTAGCTTTTGGGTCTGATAAGGTCAGTGAAATCCCCTCAGGATTTTTCCTGAGATCCTGTACCTCAGATTGTAGAAC
>NW_004524659.1:4230919-4243861 GCF_000260255.1 Octodon degus | reverse complement strand
CAGTAGAGGAATAGCTGGTTTAAATGGGATCTCCAGTCCAACTTTTCTAAGGAGTCTCCATACTGATTTCCATAATGGTTGCACCAGTCTACGTTCCCACCAGCCGCGGAGAAGGGTTCCTTTTTCTCCACAGCCTCTCCAACATTTGTTGTTGGGTGATTTCTTTATGATAGCCATTCTTTCTGGGGTCCTCACCTCTTTTACGAAAAAAAGTACTTTACTATGTACATTGCTTGTACTTTACTTTTTTGTTATTGAGTCATGTCAACACAGCTTCTTTTCCTGAGCTGCATATTTTTTCTTTTTATGTAATATGACACACTGTATAATACAGTCTCTTAATAATGGATATTGATTAAATTCTTTTTATTATGAATTTTTCTCCCATGAGAGAAAAATCTTGTATGTACAACACACTGCATGCATAGGTATATCTGTAAGACAGTTTCCTGGAGTTAATATTACTAGAAAATATTGATTATTGATATTTATAAACATTGCCAAATAACCCTTTTTAGGACTAAATAATATGCACTTATTTATGTATATCACATTTTGTTTATCCATTAATTGGTCATGTGGTTGTTTCCACCTTGTGCTATGGTAATACTATTATTAAGGTGGGACTACAAAGAAAATATCATCCCAAGTTCCTCTTTTTAGTTTGTGTGTGTGTGTGCCCAGAAGTGGAATTGCTGGATGGAATGATAATTCTGTTTTTAATTTTTAGAGCTCTCCCCACACACATCTCTTTGGACTCTCTAGTTTCCATGGCAATAACCCAACCTCACTGCTCCATTCTTGTTCTAGAGAGACTCTGGGGACTCTTATGAACTCTTCCCAGATTCCCCCATCTGTGCTCATGAGCATTCAGGTGGCCCGAATGTTTGACCCTTCTTGTGCTTTATCCCTCACGAATGAAGCAAGAGAAAACATTGATGTTTATGTTCAGGAATGAATATCCATGGCTTTGTCCACTTGACACCCATCTCCTTTCTCTGGGGAAGGCACCCAGACTGCCTGGAGAAAGCCCTGACCTACGGGAATCTTTCTAGGCTTTGCAATCAGTGTTGAGGGGCTGCCCACTGAGGGCCTGCTCTTCCTTCCCTGAGAGCAGATATCACTGAAGCATCCTATTCCTTTCTCTCTGCTTTCCCTTTGAATCCCCATGGACACAGATGAGAATGAAATTAAGGCAGTAAGTTAAAGACAGCATGTGGTGCTCATCCCGTGGCAGTAGGGTTTCCTGAGAAGCTGCTTGTTAGTCTTGTCATCTGCATCACCAGTCCTGAGCTCACATCTTTTGACCTTTCCTATAATCCTGCCAAGAGACCCCAAGTTTGCCTACCAAATCCAGACCCATGAAAAGGTGCACAGGAGCTCTGTGCTGCACAAGAAGAGCAAAGCACAGCCCACCTCTTGCTGGGCCGTGTGCTGCAGGACCCAGCTCTGTCTACCTCTGCTCTATCACTGTTCTCCTCCCTTCCCCTTTGGGCTGTACAAGGACACAGCCTACTACATCCCACTTTCTGCTTGGTACACCTGTCTCCAGAGGCAGCACCCCACCAGCCACCTGTTCTTTACACTTCAGTATTCGATGGCACACTGAGAAGGCCGGCAGGGCTTCAGCGAATGTTTACCGAACTGACTTGCAGAAAGGTGGTTGAGATCCTATGCAGTTTGTGTTTTCTTCTGCTGGAGACAGTCAACTGAATAATTAACTGATTCAAGAAGTGGGGAACTGACATTTTTGAAAAACACATAAACTGACAGGAGCCAGGCTCCGATGAATGCAAAGGAAACAGGCTTTGTTGAACACGTCCCAAGGAACTACAGGAAAATGTGAAATAAGGCTAGAGAAAGCTCAGTACCTCTTCCAGGCTACAACACTAAGACCCGCCCCTGAGAAGCTCTGAGAGGCTCTGTCACCTGTGCCCATGTGCTCTCTTATAGAGAATAAATATATTACAGAAAACATGTTGCTGGAGCACCAGGTTGAAGGAAGGTATTACTTAGAAAATGCTGATTGCTAAATGAGGCCATGGAAAAATAGAACAGAAAAATAAAAGGTGATTGCTGTTGTTATTGCCATCACTATAAAAATCCACAGGAGGAGGATGCTCAGCAAATTACACTGAGAAGAGACCAGTGCACGTTAGCCAGCTCTGCCCTCTGAGTACCTCTGGAGCCTCCTGTAACTCAGGCCAAAGGAAACGGGCAGCCACGCCATGGTGATGCTACCTGCTCTCCCTTTCAGGTCTAACAGAAGCAAACCAGGGTTCCACAACCCAGCTTCTCTCTGACAGTGACCATCCTGGAAGGCTCCCCAGAAAGATGAGGCCTAATAAGACTGATGCAAGATGGTATAAAAGAAAAAGCAGAGAGCAGCTCAAAAGAAGCTCTGGCTAAGGGCTGTATGTAGCTTCCGTGGTGCAGGGACTCAATGCTATCGGTTTTGAGTTGTGCAGACCAGAGCCTCAAGCTTGGCTTTGTGACAACAGTGAAATCTTATAGAAGTCACTCTACCCTTCCTAGCCTCAGCTGACTTCTTTAAAATCAGTGATAAAATATTTGCCCCAAATAGTAGGAGTAGTCAATAAATATATGCTAAATTCCCTAGTGGAGCTTAGCGTACAGAATGTGCTTGATAAATGTTGACCCTTACTCCATTGTTCCCAAGTTTATCAGTTCTGTGGCCTGTGAGTCATCGTAACTAGATGGTTTTCATAATATTATACAATCAAGAGCTTATAGAGATCATCCCTAGCTTGAGGCTGCAATGGAAGGAAGAAGTCCCCTTGGACTCATGGACCTTGATATGATTGGGTCTCCTAAGGGCAGCCCACAGTGAATGGCTACCCCTGGACTATGTACCTGGGGTACGGGCAGCAGGAAGGGATACTGGCAAGGATTTGTGTGTGAGGGCACAGAGAGCTGTCCTGGTTGACTGTCTCAGAACTGAGTCCATGAAGAACTCTTCCAGTTCCCTAATCTCAGACACCCCCACGTTACCCTCAACTCTACTCTTACTCATCATTTTGCTCATGTTTCCTCATTGCTGTTTGCTTGCTTATTTGCTGCTTTTGCATTTTAGCTGCTTCCCTAGCAGAAAGAAAAGTAGATTCAGGGAGAAGAGGCCCCTTTGGCTCTTGGTTCTAGTATATTTCCTATGACAGGTATTGGGGCTGGGAAGAACATAAATTTACAAGTTCCCCTAGAACTCATCTTGAGATGAGTATTCTGCTCTAAATAGTTTATTTATTTGACAGGTTAAAAAAATAGTGGGGAGTTGTGAAAGTGAAAATGTAAAGTTAATAGAGATCATCAAGAAAGTTGTTATGTGGGTGGTGTTATGGTTTGTATCTAGCTGCCCCCCCCCCTCAAAGCCTCATGTCATGGGGTGGACCTCTAGAGTTTTTGATTGATCCATGATCCAATGCTGGGATTGTGGGTGTGAGTGCTACACCTGCCCTGGGGCTGGTAGCCTGCATACAATATGAGGGAGGGAAAGAGGCGTGTTCTCTGCTGTTCCTCCCTTTTGCTCTTGTTGCTTTTGTTATCTTCCACCTACCATGAACTACTGCCCTCTTCCATGTGCTACCATGCCTTGGAGCCTGCCAAGTATGGACTGAAACCTCCACAAACTGTGAAATGAAAAAACTTTTCTTTGCTTAATTTTGTGCCAGGTGTTTTGTCTCTGCAATGAGAGAAAAGTAGCCAAGACAGGTGGGAAGGCCCCACCACAATGGAAATTTCATACTTGTGCAGAAAGTATGAAGCACACACCTCTCAGCCAACTCATAAGAGGGGTGTGAGCCCAGGTATTATATACCAACTGGTTACAGTCCATAGTTGAGGACACCTTTTCAGAGAGGAGGGAAAGGTACTGACCTCATACAACCTCATCTCAGCTCCAGGCCCCCAGAAAACTTTCAGGAACCAAAGAGCAAGCTCTAACAGGAGGGAGCAAGGCCTGGATACACAGAAGAAATACAGGCAGGGCAGCCTGTGATTCTCCTCCACACTGGAGGATCAGGACTGAAAGGTGCAAGACCATAGGATGGCGATCTGAGAGAAAAAGAGTTCACACAGTTATTCCTGTTGCTCTGCATCCTCTAAACCTCAACCAGGGACTTCTCTGGGGTCAAAACCCAATCACTCTTTCATTTCTAGGTGGAATGACGCCTTCCAGGGTGAGCTACACATCAGCTTCCGTGGAGATGCTTGCGAAGGGCCCTTCTCCTGGGTCCTGCTGCTTTGTTAGGCAGCTTCACATCTTTCCTGATGCTGTTTCCATTACAGCCCATGAAAAACTTAGCTTATGTCTCCTGCAGGCCATTCCTCAGATAAGAGGACGAGTCAGAGAAGTATCCAGGGCTTCTGATTCCTGGGGATTCACCACAGCTTCTGGGAAGATAAGCTCACAGAGGAGCAAGCTTTGGGTTAGTCCTCTCAAGAGGGCAGAGGACAACAAAAAAGAGAATATAACCTCCATGGAAAACTGGCTCCTAGGACCAACTCTCAGCTTTTACCAGCAGAGAACCTGGAACTTCAGGGAGTAACAAGTTTCCTTATCATCTTTATGAGAACCCCAATCTTGGGTGATTTCACATGGAATAGACGCTGTGACTAGACTTGAGCCATGAACGGAGCCAGAAGAAAACACGAATACTTCACAGGAGAACTATTCCTGGTAGTCTGTGTCTGTCTACAGTTGGACAGATAGGGATTTTATGGCATCGTTTTACGAGATAGCTGGAATCACCCTGGCAAGCTTCCAGATTCCTGAACCAGAGAAACCGTGAGAGATAATAAACATATAGTGTTGTTTTAAGTAGTAGACCAGAAACACAGAAGTTGGGCTCTTGTCCTTTGGGCAGAGGGAGGGCTGCCTGAAAAGAAGCTTTTCAAGGATTTCTGGGGACACTGATGGTGTTTGTGACTCGAGGGCTGGTTTCACGAATGCATTTATTTTGTGAAAGACATTCTTCTCTCATGTACTTATGATTTGTGCACTTTCCAACAAACGTATTATACTTCAAAGGTTCAAAGCATCTTACTTAAAAAAAAAATTCTTTACCCCCAGCCAGGACCATTCCTTGTGCGATACAGAGATGGTTACTCCCAGACCCTGTTGCCAGGATGCACGAAGACTGACCCCACTTTACACAGCCTGAGCTTTGTTCGGGATGGTAGTGTTTCTCTCCTGAGGCCTCCAACAAGCTAGGCCAAGGAGGCATGGGAGAGAAAGCCTGTGAGGGAAGAATTGCCTTTGCTCTGACTTCCTGTGTGGATTGTTTGAGTTCCCTCCCCAAAACTAATAGCATATATTCAGGGCCTTAGCTTCCCAGAGGTTCCAGAATGGGAAATTTTACAAGGTGCTCAACAAACAGTTGCATGTTTTCTGGTCCTGCCTGGAAAGCTAGTCACTGAACCCACGCTTGTGAGAGGGCCAGGCAAATGGGGAGGCTTGCAGCCCAGGTTTGCAACGTCATTGCTGGTGTGAGTGGGCCAGGCAGCTTCTGTTTTCCCTTTTCCCCAAATTCCACATTATTACAGAATCATTTATCACCTGGGTGAGCCTTGTTTTTATCACAGTTAACAGGTTGAGCTCATTGTTTTCCTTTTGATTTTTTTCCTGCTTTATTCACCTAAGATTTTGAATGCTTTGAGTCCTAAACTAGACTGAAAAGTGTTCATTTCAATATAATTTCCATAGATCGGTGCATTGATCCGTGCTTCAGATCTACTCTGTACTCCTCCGTGAGTGCTGGGTAGGGTGCATCTTCCAGAAGTTCCTTTCCCACCTCCGGTCTCCCCTTCATAAATCCTTGATCTGCCCCAGCCAAGACCATTTACTTGTGATTCTTTATTTAGCCCCTGAATATTCCCATATGTTTAATTTTACTCTTCCAGTTCCTACCAATCCTTCAAAAATCCAGTCATCATACTCCCTGGCAGAAGATTTCCCTTTGCTAAAAGTGGTAATCCTATTTGTAATGCTAATTCTAGAGGTCATTACCAGAACCTTTCTTTGGAGATTTTTTGGGTTCTTTCTCCCAGTATGAAAGGGATGCTCCTTATCTGACCTCCCTGCTAGAACCCCTTCAGGGCAGAAGTGAAGTGTAGTACACTTCAATTCCAAGATGGTGAGTAGGAGGGGAAAGGTGATGCACCCACTAGGTACCTGGCTAATGCTTCTAAAAGTTCAAGGATCTTACTGTAGATTCCCCTAGAAGTTAACTGCCATGGTTTGAATATCCTCATGAAAACTCATAGGAAATTTAACTTTACTTAAGAAGTATTAAGAGCTGGGACTAGATAAGACCTAGAGATATCTTGTCAGTTAGTGGGTTAATGAATTATCTCCAAAAGGGTCTCTTAAGAAAGCCAGTCTGGCTCTGGCTCTTGACTGTGCCTTCCTGTGACATCGTATACAGTCCTTGGTTTGCAGAGTCCCCCACACCCCCTCCCCGCCACTCCCAGCAGGAAGTCTTTCACCAGATGTGGAACCTCACCTCTGTACTTTTCTGTCTTCCGAATTGTCAGAAATACATTTTTCCCTTTATGAATTACTCGTCTGTGGTATTTAGTTATAGGTACAAAAAACACATGAAGACACTGATTCTGAATAAGGATTTCACTGTAGGAGACATTGGAAGAAAAGAGATAGAGAAAATCCAGCAGCTGAGGCTGTCTTACTGACCCTGCGATCCATGTGATGAAAAAAGAATGTGGCAAATATTTATTTTTTAATTTATTACTGTAAAAGACACATTGTCACTAGTCACCTAAAAAAAATCTTCCCACATTTATCCCATTGTCCTCGACACCTTCTGATGTAGTTTTGGAAATCGTCTTTCATGAGTGTCCTTAGTTGGGCTGTCTTGGCTGTCTCAGTGTCCTAAAACAAATTTTTAAAAAAATTACCTCTGATGGTCATTTTTACTTTGGGAAAAACCAGAAGATGCATCCTGACAGATCCAGCAAAGAAGGTGGATGAGATAGATCTAATGTTACTATTGGATGGTGTTCGGCAGTGGAATTCACCATCTTTCTTAACCCACATGATGACACTCAAGGAAAGGAACCTCTAGAGCTGCTTCAGAATAGCAAGAATAATGTGTTAAGTTTATTCAACTCCTGGGAAGTATGTTGAGGGGTATTAATGCCAGAGAGTCTTTCTTTTTTATTAATTTTATTCAGAAACAAGTAGCAATGATACAGTTTCAAAACAGGTTAGTAGGACAGTTTCAATAATCAATACATTGCATATTGTTGTCTTAGTAGTGGTTATTCATAGTACAAGATGCAGATGTGATATTCTGGCCACACACTATTAGTACAAATCTTTCTTTTCATTGAACTAAGAGAATATATATATATATATATATATATATTTTTTTTTTTTTTTTCACTACAAAATGGTCCTTCATTTGTATCTCCTTTTTTTGTTTAGCTTTGTCAGAGAAGGGTATTCCATTGTCATTTAAATATTGTAGGTGTATGAATTCAGCAAAATAATCCAATATAGTCCAGTAGTCCATAATAGTAGTGGGTTATCCATAGGACTGGCAATGTCAGAAGTTGTTGACTTGAGCCTTTTATAGTTCAGCATACTAATATGGCTTTACTTTTTATACTTCGTTTTTATACTTTTCTGCTGGATGATCAAGACCAAGATAAAGCAAGACTTATGTAACAAGACCTGTAACTTCTGTATCTGACAAGATCAGTCAAATCTCCTCAGAATTTACCCTCAAATCCTGTACCACAGTTTGTAGATCCTTCGTCAGAGTCAGCCCAAAGAGCCTCTTAATGTAATCATTTTTAAATTTATAAACTCATTATGGTTTCTCATCCCTTGTATTAAGACAGCCATCACTGTGGTACCTGGTGCCACCAGGGAGTCGAAAAGCTCCCATCTGAGAAGTGAGGGATCTGCTGTATCTATATGCTGTATCTCAAAAGTTCCTGGTTGAGAGCTGTTGCTTGGAGTATTCATTCCTGGTGTTCTCCAACTGCTGTGTGGGAACCTTTAGTTGTTCCAGGACAAATCACCCAGAGATACAGCAGTGCTGACACTGGTGTTTAGATCCCAAAAGAAGTGGGTCAGCCCACAGGAAAGAGGCCAAGGGTCACGTAGGACTTAGTTACTCCAGGGCTCATCTCCCCAAGCCCGGCTCTGAAGGCTGGGATTATCTGTACCCCACAGCTTCTGTGAGGGAAGGCAGCAGTTCCACATGCAAGAGTCAGCAGAGATTTACAGACACATCAGAGCACTCATCCCAAGGGAGAGGCCAACTGGCCTCCTAGAGACAGACAAGCAGGATCACTTACTTCTATAATTCTGTGAACACCATGATCTCCTCTCTTGGGTTGTTCCCTTCTACTAACACTCCTGTTTCCAAAGAAGCCAAAGGTTGCCATCAGAACCATCCACCTTGGCAAGGGAGAAGCGATTTGGTGAGTTCCATACAGTCCCTGACCCGGATCGCAGAGCTCCTAAAAGACCATCCTCTAAGTCTGGTCCCTGCTCTGTAATTACAACTTGGTGAGTTTCAGCAGTTTCCTTAGGGCTGCCACTGAATTGGGCTTCCACTTTGTGCATCTTCTCTATTTGTTAGATTGTGTATTTGGTACCATAAAATGCTCGCATCTGTTATTTCTTCCATTAGAACTCATAAAGGCAGGAAAAATGTAAAACTCTATTTTTAAACACTCAATAGACACAGTAAAAATCATTGAAGTCAAGATGCAAAATGTTATCTGTCATGCATCCAGGGTTCCTCCTCCAAGCAAGCAGGGAAATGTGGTACAGCATGTCCATAATTCTCCTACAATGCATTGGAGTCTACAGTAGTAGCTGTATCCCAGGGTATTTGGAGGCAGAACACACAACAAGCAATGAATCATCTCATTGTGTTAAAATGTGTTATACATTGGAATCCTTGCAAATATTATATGCAGATGAAAATAGATGTACGTAGAGTTGCTTTAATATTTTTTCTAAGTTGGAAGAAGAATCAAGATGGTCTTTAAAATGCTGCTAATAACAACAAAAGCAAAAAACACCCCACTTGATCTGTCCTTCACAGTCTGTCACTAACATTGCAGGAAGAAATTTGAAGCATAACATTTCAAAGTGGGCTCAGAGTTTAACTGTGCTGTCATCTCCCTCAAACTGGCTAAAGATGATACCAAAAACTAAGCATTTCCCATAATGAGGCATGGGGAAGAACGCTGAAGATCTACTGGTCATCATGGTTGGCACTTTCACTAGCATCAGCTCAAAGTGCAAGATAGCGTGAACCATGGCTTTCATGACTGTCCATATCCAAGACACTCAGAACCAAAGGTCTGACCCAGCATCAAACGGATATCAGCTCTGAAGCCACATTTGATGTTTTGAAACTTTCAGCGAAGTTCTGCAAAATTCTTAGATCTTGGCTAAATCCCAGAAGCCTTGATTTTTCTTCATAAGTTAAGCAAAGAAGATAAAGCAAATCACCGGCATGGCTCACTGGACACATCTTTACTGTATGATTTAAGCATGGTCTGAGTGTATCCCTAAGAACTCCTGTGTCCCATGAGCTTGATCCTTGGTACTGTGGTACCAGGAGGGGAATCCTGGTGGGAGCAATTAAAGTACTTCTTGTGGGGCCTGAGTGAGCTCCCCAAAGAGTGACTTGTTATGAGAGAGCAAGGCTGGTCCTTTCTTGGCCTCGGACTTCTTGCCTTCCTGGGGTGGTCTCTCCTCTTGCTGAACTCCTGCTGTCCTCACTAGCTATCTTTCACAAAGTGCCTACAAGTGTTGAACCAATGCCAGCACTAGGCCCTCAAATCTCTTGAGATGTGAGGTCAGTATCTCTTTCTTTTACAAAGTGACAAGTTTCAGGTATTTTGTGATAAAAATGGAAATTGGACTATCCTGCCCTACTAAAGGATAATCATGAGTCATCTGTCGGAAAGTGGATGCCCCCTTGAAACCATAACGGTGAGCGAAATAAATCAGGTACACACATTTAAATATCACATGGTTATTAAATATCTCTTACATGTGAGAACCCAAATATAAATAAAGAGTAAAATAATAAGTAGATCATAGGAAATAGATAGATCTTTCTCAAGTGAGAAGGGGATCAAGAGGTGGATGGAGTAGGGGAGAGAAAGAAGGGACAGAGTTAGAAAAAGAATGAAGAACTATTCTGTACCAACCATATGCAAAGAATGCAAACATTATTTACTGAAAATGTGTACAAATTTTTTAAAATGATAAAAAAAAGAAAATTAACTAAGGCACTTACTGTGGGCAAATATTTCTTTGCAAGATGCCTTGGTATTTTGGCTGTGGTTCTCAGTCAATGTAACTCTTGAATCCTGGCCAGCTGACCATCTCTGAGGCCAACAGAAACAGCTGCCAGCCAGTCCCCACAGTGCTAGAGATTCTTAGCAGATTGGTGCATAAGCATACTGTATGACCTGGACCATGGGGACTCACAGGAGGAATCAGGCAAGAAATCTGGGAGTGGCCTAATGTTACAGAAAGAGCCGGAGGTGACTTCAGATCATCACTCCACAAGACAGGTGTCTCAGCTCTGCACTGAGTCAGAGAAAGTCCTCACAGTTGGGCCACCAGAGATATTTTAGAAAAGAATGGAGAGAAAGATGGAAAAACTTACGGCAGAATAAGTAACAGGCTTTCCTTCACTCCCAAGACACAGTGAGGAACCTTCATCATTTTACATTCAAATTTATGAAATGTCAGCCCCAGGAAGTCTAAGAAAAATAATCGCTCCTAGGAGGGAGGACTCTTCCCCTAGAGGATGTGCAGTGATTCTGAACTGCTCTTATATTTCTCCTTAGGAAGTGGGGACACATTGGACCTATTTTCCTTCTGTTGCGCTCAGCAAGTACCTATTTGGCACGGCCTACACGATCAGCTCATTGTCAGCCTACAAAGGGCCTGTGGAGAAAGACATAGCCCATCTGACTTTAAGAAGAGCTCAGTCTCTTAACCAAAGGAGTAGGAAAATTATACAACCCATGTATGGGTGCTCAGAAATACAATGACTTTCCTCAACTATGCTTCCTTTTCTTATCCCAAAGGTCTTTGCGTGAAACCTGTCCTTTTAAGAAATCACCTTGGTCTCTTCCACTTGATTCCCCACCACTGATCTTTCTCATATTCTTCCTTCTTTCTTCTCATTATGGATATTTTACAGTGTGAAATTACATACTTATCTAGTAGTTTGTTGCCTGCCATCCCCAAAATGTAAATTCCCCAATGCAAGGATTTTATCTTCCTGTCTCTCTCACCTCTATGACCCTAATTATACCCCATATGAGAAACGGGGTCTACACACACGTGACAAATGACTCGGGGTACAATGACTCACTGAGACAATTCCATGCATCACTGGTGACTCTTGCAAGTAGTCAAGAAAGAGAAGACCCACATGGACTGAATGAGGTAGATTTCAGTGGCTTGAGCAAGTGGCTAAAGTTTGGACAGACTGACAGCTCAGGGTGTTGGGCAAGTTGAGGGAAGAAGCAATGCACATTTAGGATACTTACATGAAATAGGCAGTATGGAAAAAAGCCTGCCCCAGGATATACGTGAAGCTTCTCTAAAATTCTGTTCCCATCCTCTCGATTCTCTAAGAGCCAGCCCTCCCTCTGCTAAGGATATCCTGGATGACACCACTAAGATTTATTGACATCACAGACACCATTCTAAAGCGTTAGCCTAGGATCACACATCAAAATTATAAGTTTGAAAGGATTAGAAACATATTGGGACACATATTTCATCCTGGCTCTAGACTTAATTAAGATATTGCTAGAGTAATACCATAGACAAGCAAAAGAGTGGCACTTTATTCAGCCATCCCCCATTCCTGTAAAAAAAAAAAAAAAAAAAAAAAAAAGATAAAATAATAAACGTGTATCACATGGAGTGAAGTGTTCCTAATTATTCCATGCAGGGGGGTTGGGGGACAAATGAAGAGGCTTCAGGAGCTCATGTCATCAATTTCAGAGATCTAAGCTTAATCAGAGCACCTTATAATGCTAAAACACCAGGCTCTTTATTCTAAGATGTTTGTAGGTATCATCAAATCAATATCAGTTGAAATACTCTTTAATGATGTGATCATTTCAAAATTAGACTAATTTTAATTAGCAACAAAAGCATTTTTGGAGATGATAACCTGTAGCTTTCTCAGCAGATCCATGCTTCAGTTAACATTTAAAATTTTCTAAATGGGGAAAAAGAAAGGATTTCACTTTCTTGAATCCTGAATTTTCCTAGCACCCAAGCAACTCAAGTAGTAAGTTTAGGTCTTAAAGAAATCTCTTGACCTTTGGAAGTCTCTGAGGTAATACTGGGGACTCACTAAAATCTATTACAAGTATATTCCTAGGCAGTCACAAAATAAAAATAAAATGACCCCAGCAGCTTCTGAATTCCAGCACTCTTGACCGTCCTAATGGAACTCTACCTACACTTTGTTTCTTGAGTTCTATCAGTCACTTTACTTCCCTAGGATCCTTGAACTGGAGCCCCAAGGACCAACATTACATCAGTCTAAATGGGCTTCATCTTGCCACACACTCACCTACATGATTTAAAAATTAAAAATAGAACTGGAAATTACTAAAATTTGGGCAATTTTATTGAAGGTCCAAGTTTCTTGCTCTTTTATTAAACTGAAAGATACAAGTAACTACCCCATTGGTCTCCCTTCTAATATCATCTCTCACTTTCCACCTTTCCAATAGATCCCTAATTCTGTTTATTCTCCTATTTTTTTTCTTCAACATCCTTCTAAGCCAATCAGTATATGCCATTCACCTGGGATCTGCTATTGATCCCAAAGTGGGAGGTCGCTTTGTTGCACCCACACAGGATGAAGGAAAGGACTTATGCCATGTGATTTG
>NW_004524659.1:4203419-4228419 GCF_000260255.1 Octodon degus | reverse complement strand
TCTGACTCTGAAGGGAAAAAAAATACTTCTCCACTATGCAAAATCATAAATACTGAATGAGTCTGTATACAGTTAACCTTGGCCACAGCTAGGAAATTTCAAGGAAGAAACATGCATAATCAGCAAATAAATTGCTACAAGGATTAAAAAACAAATTGAGAAGTTTGACGAACGTCACCTCTCCAGACCTGTCCATCTTGTCCGAATTCCTGTGATTAATTAGTTTGTTTAGATACTCAATTAGCCCACTGAAGCAGAGAGAGACTCACACATACACAGAGGCGATCGTGGGCCAAGATTGGGACAGAAGGGAGAAATGCCCAAATGTTTTTCTGACTTCAGAAAAATGTTCCATGGCCTTTGCTGTCTCACAGTCTCTTGCCTTCGGATCTACTCTCCTTTATTCTACAAGGTGTAAGTCGGCTGCTGTTCAGCACTGCCTTGAGCTCGTTTCTAATCCACCACCCAGGGCTTGCGGAAGGCCTGCAGCTTCCTGCCACTCTGCAGAGATATGAACTTGGAACTTCAGCGCCTACTCCTCTGCCTCTAGGCCAGACTGCAGGAACCATCATGGTGGGGCCTGGGAGAGATGGAAGGGAACAGATTCACAGGATAAGGCAGGTGGCCAAGGCCCAAGTCTGCCAGGCTTCTCTGTAAGGGAGGCCCTGGATTTTTGAGGCTCTGTTTGTATTGCTGTGATACCATCAGAAATTCAAATTTCTTTTACAGTCATAAAGGATGCTGAGAGTCTGGGTGATGTGGGTTATTATTCAGTTTTCTTTAGTATACACTAATAAGAAGTGGCAGAGAGAGTAAGTGATATGTTAAAATATAATATTGCTAAATGGATTAGATTTTGTGTTTGTGTTCATTTAGAAAATAATAGGTACAACCTTAATAAAAGCATTTATATATTTTTACACCGAAGATACAAAACCCCAAAGCAAACTCATTAACTAGTAATTTTACCCTTATTAAAATACATTTATTTGTATGCTTACATGATTTGATCGCTTTTAAAAAAAGAATATTACTTTTCTTGCAAATATTTCTGTAGGTTGCTTCCCCTGGTTCTGTTCATTGGGAAAGTTCTCTAGTTTTCTGGAGGTTATAATTAGAGATAATTTGGCCTCCCTCATAATGTTTTGATTCTGGGAATGATTCATTTGGAAAGGTTCTTAAACCTCGTAGCATCCTGACAGGATTGTGCAAAAGGTACAAATATCGTGTGTGAGACATTGCGTAAGGAGAAGCAACCTTAGGAGGCAAGAGTGGGAGAGCGCAGGGGAACAAGTTCAAAAACAAAAGCTAGGGAGACTACCAACTGTGAAATCAGAGGAAGCCAGAGGAGAAACTGATCAAAGAAAGAAAGACATTGGAGGGCAAGTACGGGGAGAGATCTCGAACCCCCCAAATTGACCCTCTCTTTTGTCTTTCAGGTGCCTCCTTGTTTGCCATCCTGAGGGCAGAGAGGATGGGTTTGGGGGGGCAGCGTTAATAAGGCGAAATGGAATTCTAATCATCATCACCGGAATTGCAGACAAAGGGCTAATTATCGGGATTCATAAATAGACACTTAAAATGTTGAACATGAAACTTGTTCATTATACACAGATTCTGCTTTTGGCGAGCTCAGAAACAGAATCACTGAGGGGGCCGAGATTGGCAGGGGTAGGGTCTGCCACCTGGCTGACAGGCACCTTGGGGCTGGAGCCAAGGCTGACTGACATGGGGTGGGTTTTTCCCAGTCCTCACAACAGGATGAGGCTCAAAGGCAACCGGCCAGCCGGCCGGGCCCCTCTCCTGCAGGCTTTCCTTCCTCGTGAGCGAGCCGGATGCGGCCCAGGCGACAGCACCGATCACGCAGGGCTCTGAACGGGTCTCCGCCAGGATCCTGAACACAGTCCATGTATGGAAATTGCCGACAAAAGAAATTAAGAACAGGGATGCTGTGATGAGACGAATGCATTGATCAAGTCAGACCCTCTCTGTTTCACTGCCAGCATGCCCCGTATAAAAGCGTCATTAAAGAACCTCCGCCGTCTCTCCTACTAATGGTCTGCGATTTGAGCATGCCCGAATGATTGACAAGTGATGCCACAGCTGCCTGTGTTGTCTTAAAAAAAGCCACATCAGATCAGCAGAAGCTTAAAGCAAAGCATAAATTATAGATACACGTCTGTTTCTTTGATGATGTGAGACCCATAGGTGCATCTCTCTTCCAGCGCACAAAGAATTGCACTTTCAGGAGCCTTTGCTCGATGTCACATCATATTTGAGAAAACAACGGGAGAAACGTAAACCTTTTCCCCCAATTTCCTTCTGTCCTTTCTTTCTCTTACTTGCAAAACGCAATATTTTAAACAAACAGACTGCCTCCAAGGCAGCCTGGAAGTTTTCCACTTTCGAGAAATTAATTAAACATAAAATAAGTGTTTAAATACAAAGTTCAATGCAGCAAGGATTATTGCATTGTGGCTGCATCTATCTGTCAACCTCACTAACTGTCCCGCTGCCTGTTGGAGGCAGGGTTACTGAATTGGAATATTCTCAGCATCTTGGTCGTTCGAAAACAAAGACGTTTGGAAAGTATTAACAGAGGCATTCTTTGCTTCGTAAATTTTATTGGCAGCTGGCGATACGATATCCTTATTGCAAAGTTTCCCGTGGAAATATTTAGGGGCCACTCTGTGCAAGGGAGAGAGAGGGGAAACAAATTAAAACACGTGGCTACGGCAAGAAGGAGTGGGTAAAATCAAAATAAAGCCACATTCTTTTCTCTGGCTTGCCAGGCAGGGGGTGTCTATTCATATGCCCACTCAACTAGCCTCTCTTCGTGGATAACGCCCTCATTTGAGCTTCTAAAATATTGTTTTATCAGTGGACCCAAACCAAGGCCTTCCAAGTTCCTTTAGAGGCTCTCTCTACCTCTGGAAAGGGCTTCCTTCTGGACCCAACCCCTCACCATCCCTGAGGAGTTGGCCCGCTCTTCCAAAGATCCCCTTAGCCAGCTTTCCAAATGAAGACCATATTTGCAAGGTTATTTATCCGGAGCTTCTTTTAGATGAAAACAGAAATTTGGTTCTTGCCAGAGCCAGATTGAATTCTGTAGAATTAGTTCATAGGCAGTACTTGGAAAATCCTTAGCGTGTATCACTTTTCTTAGAGATAAGACATTTCCTTTTCCCCCCCAGGTGGCAGGATCTCTAAGTTGACATAATTCTGCACAAATCACTCTGATGGTGTAACTTAGAGTGTCCCAATCCCCTTTGGACCCTGGCCTCTGTAACTGGGCCATCACTCACTTAGTTTCACCTTATCTTTAAATAAATGTAACCAAAAGGGACTTGTTCAGCTCGCCACCTCTTGAGTGATGTGAATTATTTATATAGTCTTCATACGCATTCATTAAGCTGCACACAGCCAAGTGGTGAGGAGCTGTTTTCTCTTGTTCCACCAGAAGGGGAAGACCGCAAGGTTGGGGTGAATAGCGAGAACATTCAGAAAATGTCCCCTGGCTTGGTTATGAGGAAGAGCAGCCTGGGCAGTCAGTGTCTGCGGTAGGAACCTGGGCCATAGCTCAGAGAGAGCTCCTGAGGCTCCCCCTCCACTAGCAAGGGATGGGAGCTCTGGGCCCCAGCCTACTCTCCCTGGCCCACAGCAGTGAGTCCTACAGTGCAAGTCCTGAAATGCAGGCTGCACTGGGCCGCCAGGAAGACACACAGCTAATAAAAGACGATGCAGAAAGAGGCTGCCACACTCCATGGGAATTCCCTATAAAGATAACCAGTCAGGAAGAATTCCTGAGACAAAAGCATGTTCTGGTTAATTGGGGATTTTGGCTAATAAACAATTTGCCATGTGGTACTGCACAAAGAATGAGATTAGGGGTTTAAAACCGTTGAGCTCCAGGCTCCCTGGGCTTTATCTGTCAAGTGAACATGACACTGTCACTCTAAACCACTGGAATGGGCCAGAAGTGGTGTCATCTACCCCAAAATGCTTACTGAGTTATGAGATGCTACACTATTATCAGCTGTACATCCGTACCCTTGGTGGAAGACTGGAAACAATGAAACTTGGGAACTGTCTTCTTTTCCCCAACCTGTGCCTGAGCTTGCTCTTTTTCCCATGGGAATTCAGAGAGCATGTTCCCCACTTTCCCAAGCCTTGATCCCTCACTGTGCATAGTAATTAAAGCCATGTAAATGTCCTGAGTATTTGAGATTAATCTGGGATTCTGGTCCAACAAGAGTTTGTCTCTGGTTCTTATAGGACCTAAAAATATGCAACCTGGAAGAGAGGAGAGTGGGAATCACATAGCCCAGAAGTTTCACTATGTGTAGGGTAGAGCCAAGGAAACCCTGAGCTTTGGGGTCTTTAGTTAATTATAAAAGACTTTCTGAAAAGGATAGCAAGGCTAAGGCAATCCTAAAACCCTCAGGGTTATCTGCAAGAAAACTAAAGGCAAAGAAAAAAAACTTGCAAATGATCCTGACTGTCCTTCCCTCGCGACTGTATAAACTGGGAGCTGTGGCTTGCTACTGCAGCCCAGAATTGCAGTAGGACACTGCATGCCACTAACCCAAGAAAAGATTAAAGTGCGAACCTCAATGAATAGTTTCTATTAATGTCTATCACTTCCCGTCTTTTGCAAGCTGACCTTTCTACAATTTTTAAGACAGCTTGAGATCCAACTTTCCATATGATGCCATTTAACTTTCAAACATGTTCTATTTTAAATGACTCAGGGACACGAGGTCAAATAAAATGTACCAGGAGGTCGTACTCCATCACACACCAGAAGTTTGCCAACTACTTTTGGTTTTATGTTTTGAATAATACACTTTTCCATAGCTTATGCTTTCTTCTAACTTCCATATAAGGTAATCAGCTGGTCCTAGTTCACCCAGAGCTTTCCCAGTTTTACCACTGAGCTTTAATCCAACATCCTGAGAGCTCTTCATTGCCCATCCAACCAAGGCAACTGGACACCCTGCTGGCTGAGGGAATTGACAAGTTCTGTCAGTGTTTCTGAGAAGTGATGATTTGTTCAATGAAGTACAGAAACATTTGTGGAATCAGGCAGTGTTTGGATTTACTCTTGTTCTTATCATCTTCCTAAGGCCTTGTGTGCTCTTTGGCTTCTCAGAGGCTCAATGTTCTCCTCAGTAAATGAGAATACAAATGGCACCGCCCTGCCATGGCTTTGGGATTATTTAAGACCCTAAACAAAATGTCAATTCCGGGTCAGAAGGTTAGAGTTGATGAGTGAGAAAGTTCCAACAGGTTTAATACAAATTTTGTACCCTACAATATTGTGTTACTTGTCTAGGCAGAGCCAAGCAAAGGCCTCCTGTGTATTATAAACAGAAAAGAAAGACGAGTGCTTCTGCTTGCCTGTGTATTTTTCCTGACAAACACCAAGTCTGCCAAGGCACGGCCTTATGTTGACCAAAGATTGTTGTTCATAATGCTTTGTGATCTATTTCTCAGCCTCCCCAATTACCATTAGAAAAGGGAAAATGTCATGCAGACCTACTAGATTTCTAAGGGCTTATTTGGAGTTGTCGAATCCATATTACAGGGCTTTCAAACCCTGTATTGAATAAATATCAAATTCCCCAAGAGACAGAAATGGCTCCAAAGAGATTTTCCCCAGGGTCCTAAGATCTGTAAATCGAGATAATTCTACCCAGTGCTGCCCAAGTATGGAAATTACCAACAAAAGAAATTAAGAGCAGGAACCCTGTGATTAGACTAATGCATTGATCAAGTCGTTTTTCTCTGTTTCACTGCCAGCAAGGCACATAAATAACATGTGGCCAATTACCGTGAGTAAATTATATGTGTTTTATAACCTTCCATGAACATTTTTCCTTAAAAAAAAAAAACCAACAAAACAAAGCAAAACAAAAATATTCCTCAAGGGAGTTGAATATCAGAGAAAAGAGTAAAATATATTTTTAATTTTTGTGTGCATGGGAGAACAGGATTGAACAAGGCGGGGCCTCTCACTAGCAATGGTTCAGGAGGACTCTGGCTTCCTGTGTAGCTTTTGGATGAATCTCTCTTTCTAACTCAATCCCCCTCTTGCACATACTTATCCCTTAGCCTTGGGTCCATCTCACTTTTTCTGTCACCTCTATCTTTATGTCTTTTCCTTTCTATTTCCCCCCTCTATGTCTCTGCCTTATGTTATCTCTTACTCTACTGGGATTTTAGAAGGTTGGACAAGAGAACAAAATCCTGTGAAGCCCAATAATGCAGTAGCAGGCCTCAGACAGTAGTCAGTGGGTTCATGGAGGTGATGACTGAGGCATCTTCTAGGCCCCATTCTCGCCTCAAATCTTGTCACTGAGGAAAAGAGCCTTCAAAGGGCTGGCCACACTGTCAGCCCAGGCCAAGAGCTCATTAAAGGAGTAAGCTTGCTCTTTGTCAGCAGCACAGCCCACCACTCCATGCACCACCCCACAGAAGGTTCCCAAGGAGACTGCTTTGTTCGGTAGTCTGCTCTGGCATGCATGGGAGGCCATCTTTCTTCAGACTGTTTGTCCAAGGTATAGCCTTGCTTTTTCTTCCTCCATTATACTTTCATGCATACATCTACATTTTCTGTCCTCACTTCTTCCACATTAGCCATAAGGCTGAACATCTGCTCTTACAAAGTTGCCCTGTGAGGGAGACAGATAAACACACAACACCACATGACACCACATTGTAGGTTAAAAGGTCCAGAGCTACAACATTCAACCTACTTCATGGAATCTGAGGTAGCTTGTTGGAAGTAGTAGCGAACAAGGAGAGGTTAAAAGGTTGAATAAGAGTACTCCAGACCCTCATCCAAAAGGAAAGCAAAACAAAAATAGTGTACAAAGAAAAGGACATATAAAGCAGAAAGTCCATCAAATGTGCCTTTCATGAGGTTTTTCTAAACCATGGGACCTTCCTCCACTCTGTGGTCAGGCGTAGTCCCGGAGCTGATCTGCTGCTTCTTTCCAGAGAAAGCCTCATGTTCTGGGTGATGTTGACTGGCCTCTCCCCCACAGCAGGGCACAGCAGGGCCTCCCAGAAGAGAACAAATGTAACTACTCTGAGCTTTCAGAGGCCACTTCCTCAAGGGGATCTGTGGCTTGGTCGCTTACCGCAGAGGTCTTGCTTGGAAGCTCCCCAAGAGTGTGCATTTCAACAGGAAATAGATTGGGATTAAATGATGACTTGGCTGCTCCCCCTGTATGGGATTGTTGTGAGTCTGCTGTATCCTCCTCCCTGAGATTTTATTTCCTTATTCATAAAAAGTGCACCCCACAGAACTACTCATAATAGCTGACGTGTAACAACCCAAGTGTCTACCATCAGGTAAGTGGATGTGTGTGGAATCTTATAACATGTAACCATAAGAAGAAGGCACCTCATTATATGAAGCAATTTAGAGGAACCTGAGCCATGAAGCACAATGAAATGAGACAGACAGAGAAAGATAAAGACTGCACATTCTCACTTATATGAAGAAACTAAAAATGTCAGACCTATAGAAGCAGAGGGTGGGATGGTGATTGGCCAGGGCCTGTAGAGGTAAGAAAATTACTAATGACACAATTGCCCATGCTAGGTAGGCAGGGCTGAATCTAACCATGGGGTACACAGACCAGTTACCTTACAGGATTATCAGCCAACAGTGGCTTGTCCACTGTCATCCCCAGCTGTCATCTGAAGGGGTTGGTTAAAAGGAACAAAATTTTAGCTATAAGAGGAATATTTGCTATAAGATAGATCATAAGAGTTCTCACCACCAATGCACATGCACAGCAGGGACTGAGATAACGGATATGTTAACTAATTTGACTGTGGTGGTTTCTGAGAGCATCCACAGATCAGACCATCATGATGTGTATCTCCAATGTAGGTTGCTTTTTTTTTGGCACTGGGGATTGAACTCAGGACTTTGCGCTTGCCAGGCAGGCACTTACACTGCTGAGCTATCTCCCCATGTACAAAATTGCTTGTCATTGATACCTGTAGAGATGAGAAAATGAAAATCAAATTAATTGTGACCACAGAAAAAGACAAATTTAATCTTTAAGTTAACTGACAAATTAAATGAAGTAATTTTAATGGTGATCGTAAGAACATACAGGTGACTGACACAAGGGAGGTCGGTGGTGTTGGTGCAGCATGTGGCCCTGTTCCTAGTGTACAGTGGAAGATGACCAGCACACAGGTATGGGCTTCCTTACCTCTCCTTCAACTCATAGGCAATTTGCTCACTCTCTGGGAGGACTTGAAGAGGGGAGAAACCCAACAGGCAGTGGGCAGGTAACCTGTAGGTCTTCCCAAGGCCTTTGGGGCAGCCACCTGGCTGTGCCACCTTTTTTTCTGAAGATGCAGGCTGTGAGTCACACATGATGCGCAAATACCCATGTTATTGTTCTTCTTCCTCTTGGAGCGCCTTTTGAGGTCTATCCATTAAAAGAAGGAGTCTTCCACCTGGATCTGGACTTCGTGTTTCCTGCACATGGTGGGAGGGTGGCCTCTCTTCCCAGCTGTCGCACCTGTGCGGACATCGGCACCTAGCTTGGCCAGTGCTGCCCTCCCCTCCTCACTGGCACCTGTGGTGCCTTTCTGTGGGAGGGTATGGAGCTAAATTTTCCCATTTCTTTCCATGTATTCTGCCTGACTGCACCAAAATATAAAAAATCTTGATTTAAGTATTTTTGTATTCAAGGACCATACGCAAGTGTTCATTTGAAGGTTCAGTGGCATTTTGAAATGAGAACATCGTATATAAAGATGTCAGGGATGGAGCCTCCCACAGTGAGGTTGAAAGAGAGAGAAGAACAAAATGAATAGGAGAGTTCCTGGGATCCAAGAAATTTTAACATCTCATTATTTAGATTACTCTACATATAATTTTCCAATATTTGGTATTATAGACTTCTGAAGGTATTGGTTAAAATTACTTCATGCCTGACATCAATTTAGTCGTATTCATTATCTAGCTAAAATAAAACCTTAAAAATAGCTGATTAGAGTAAGTAAGCAATTTTCTGATAAATGCAAATTCTCTACCATTTCCAAAGGAGCATTCACAGTAGACAGAAATAGAAGGGCCAGGGGGTAATGGTCCTTAAGCATTTCAACATCCTGGCATGGAACAATGTGGATTCGGGAATGCTCATAATGCCTGCAGGATTTGATTGTGTCTGGAATGCACCCAGCTTTCCCCAGCCGTCTTTTGCCTCCATGACGGGCTAAATGCTCCAGCCTCCACTTGCCCTAATGACAGAAATTTCAGTGTGATCGTCTCCTGTGCACATTGCCTTGACTGTCACTCCCAGTGAGCCACAGGATCACTATGGCCCTGCCATCTCACAAAGAGCACAAAAGATACATCCCAGTGTCAGACCTGGGACCTCACGTGGGCTGGACCAAGGACCCCCAGAGCCAATGTCACTGGCCCGCAGCTCTCCATCACAGCTCCTTCCAGCTACAAGCCCATACCTGGCTCCTATCTGCAGAGCCAGTAAGGAACATGGACAGGGCATGCACACTGGGAAGTGTGGATGACACAGGAGGAGTCATCACCCCATCCAGATGCAGCGGCTCAGCACAGGCTCCTCCCCATGAGGTGCCCACTTTAAGATCCATAGGCAGAGGTGTACATGCTGTGTCACTTGGATAATTTGGTGAGGTCTTTCGCTGCAAGCAAATAATTTCAGCTACCAGAGTTGTCTGAGTATCTCAGTTTCCACACAGAGTTATTCTTTCAGGTCAAAGCATTTTCTTGAAAGTACTTTGTGACTTGTCCAGATATGTCACTTGGCCTGTCACTTTTGCCCATGCCCTTCAAGACCTTGACTCTATGAATCTTTTCTGGCCTGCACCCCTGCCATAAACAGAATGTATGTGTTTCACTGCAGTTCTAACCGGGCATGTGACACCCAAGGGTGTGATGCAAGGCTGATTCATAGATGACATGCATCAGTACAGCAAATCTGGGGTTAGAATATTGAACTATGGTTGTCTTGGTTGATCAAGAGCCATTTCCCTAAGTTTCCATCAAATTCTTCACACACTGGTTACCCCAGTTCCCTTTCAGACCCTTGAATTTCTCCATAGCCCAATAGCTAAAAGATCCAGCTGTATAAAACTGCTCCCTTTCTACCTGTGCAATAACTGTCACCAAGTATTTGGAACATTACCTCTCTACCTTTCAGGGAAAGAAACAAGGGCTTCACTTCCATGCTTCATTTTGTCCCCAGAAATCCCAAGATCCACCACTCATCTTGACAAGAATCATCTTAGGAGTGGCCTGAATTGCTAGAGGCACAATTGCCCATGCTAGATAGGCAGGGCTGAACCTAACCTTGGGGTACACAGACCTACACCTTACAGGACGACCAGCCAACAATGGCCTGGTCACTGCCATCACAGCTCCCATTTTCACAGTGGTCAGGATGGTCACTGCCATTAGACAGCCTTCAGCAGACATGGCTGCAAGTAAGTGCCACTGCTCTATATGCTGTCAGTCCTGCCAGGGACAAGGAGAGTGGGGTGACTTTATTCTGCATGATCACTTATAACTGAGAAGAAGAAAACTACTACAAGCAAGATCCCGTGAGCTGCCACCGCAGAACTCTGTGCTCTGTTCTCGACACCTTCCCAGGTCTTACGGTTTTTACTGGGTCTGAAGTAATGACATCAGTTATTTTTCCAAAGCATTTGGCCACTTTTGGTCCTATAGTCAAAACTCGATGCTGAGAATCTCAAGAAAATTTCATACAATTGGCTTTGCTGGTTTTGAAACTGCTTCCCTTAGGATTTACTCTGTTTCTCTTTCTCTGAGCATGTCTTTTGCACCAACACTTTGGGGCAATAAGGATGGGACACTCCAGGTGTCTTGTCTGAGAGTCAATAGCTCAAGGAAGTGTGCGCATGACCTTGGGAAGAGGTGGTGGGCTGCTCACATCCTTTATCCTCTCCTTTGGCATCTTGCCTCCCTCCCCTTTTGGGGTGTTGACAGTTCCCATCCTGTGTATAAGAGTTTTCAGGCAGCCCAAAGATAGCTTCTCTGGCAGAAGTATTGCTATCATCCTGAGCACACTTGCCTTTTAGCTCTTTACCTCCAAAACCCAAATCTCCGTTTTCCATCACTTACCCTTTTCTATACTCTGTTTCTCTTCAGATTGTATTCATCTTTCACCTTTTACTTCCCCTCTTCTGACAGCCATGGACCAAGCTACATGGGCCTGTCCTTCCTGGACTGCGCCACCTCTGCTTCTGAAGTGCCCCCAGTTTGTTCTGTAACTGTGACCACCTTTCCTGCTAGTTGGTTCAGTGGACCCAAGACTTGCGTTCTCAGCCCTGTCAGGTCTGTACAGCTCTCGGCTTCTTTCTCCCTTTCACTCTGTTCTGCTTTCTTCCCCAGGGCTACAGCACTTCACCCACTCATGCTTTCTCTCCAGTGTGCCTGCCCATCAGAACCTGAGCACAGAAGCAGCCCTAGCCCACCCACGCTGTTTCCAGCATGTCCATCCACCTGCCTGTGCCTTCTGCACAGCCCACCAATCCTCTCTTTAGCTCAGTTCTAAACCTCATTGCTCGAACTCCTCACCATGTCATGCCTTACTTCATTTCCCTCATGCTGCTCCATGCTTTATAAGAAATACAGAAGCCATCAAAGGAAGTCTGTGCCATCTCTGGCCACCTATTACCATCTTTTCTAGATGTGCTGGCATGTGCTTATAAGCTCAGCACTCTTAGAAGTTGATGCAGGATCATCATAAGTTCAAGACCAGCTTGGGCAACTTAGTAACTCAGAAAGACTCTGTCTCAATTAAAAAAAAAAAAATAGGAAAAATATCTGGGGATGTAGCTCAGTGTGAAGGCCCTGGGTTCTATCCTGGGTACTGAAAAAAGAGAAAGAACTTCAGATGACTCAGCCCATGGTGCGGGTCCTGAGACATCTTGGCAAAAAGCAAAGCAGAGCAGAGTTGCTCAGTTCATGGCACCAGAAAGCAGAGCAGCGAAGTTCCACTTTAATGGCAGTCAGATACCCGTTTATTGCAGTAGTATTGTGGACTAAGTGAGAAAGGGCATGTAAGTCAAGAGCAAAGATCAATGCCCTTTGTTCTGGAGTTGTAATACTGAGACCAGCATTAGCAATTGTAGTATTAATAGCCGTTGGTTTTTCACTGAAGTGTATGTGTTTCTCCATGACAGAGGAAGAAATAGGAGCAGGAGCTGATCAGAAGACAGATCAATCTGAGCCGCTATCTTTCATGTGGTCCCATCCATGTGACTGTCCTAGGTGATGTTAACTGGGCTCTGTGCTTGTATCACCTGAGCCATGCCTACCGCTCATTTGTTTTCTGAAAACTTATCTCAAAATGCATATTCCCCAAAGAGCGTTCATACTTATTGTGAGTTGCTTGGACTGGAATTTATGACACTGCCAAGTGTTTTGCAGAGTTTCAGCTCACCCAGAAAGACTTTGGCGCTTGGATGCCTTCTCTTTTATCTGTCTCTGCCAATCAGATGAGCAATAGGATGCCCTCTCTGGGAGGAATGACTTCAAAAAGCTGTCTTGGTGACACTTCCCTTAAACAGCGCTACAGTGAGTCAGAATCGCGCACACGTCATTCCTGCCTCTAACGTGAAAATTAAAAGCAAAGATTGTTGGCAAAGAGCACTGTGGCTGTTATAAGAGGCAAGAGGCCACTGTGAGAGTTTTATGCTGTTTAACTGATCTGATCTCCCCTGAGAGAGCCACAGACCCCTGTGTAGACAGAGGGGTAATGATCACCAGGTGAGTCACGGCAGAGAGAAGAAGACAGAGCTCTCAGGCCCCGACCTGAGTCTATTCAAGGAGAGTTCCCCAGGTGAGCTCCAAGCTGCATTGTTCTGTCCCTGCGTCATCTGTGAAAATCTCTCTCTAGGTCTTCTCTATTGTTTCTCTGGAGCTTCAGGACCTTATACACTGGAGATAAAGAACAGCCACTGACCTGTCATTTGCATCCAGCAGATGGGGAAACTGAGGACAGAACAAGAAGTGAACGCCTCAGTAGAACACAGGTGTTCTGCAGGGAAGTGAGAAACTGTCCTCATCCACTTACAGAGGCCTGTATTTTAGAGAGGACATCAGGGACAAGATATTTAACTTTCTTCATGTTTTAAGTTCCGGCATGAGCTCCTAAAAACTCACAATGATGAGAAAAAAAAAAAAAAGAATGAAAAGAAAACACAGCCATCCTCTTCGTCAGCAGCCAAGTTTGGAAAACATCATCCATATTGGCCTCCGAGATTGCACAATGGCAAATATCTACATCTGCAGCTGCCTTTTACTGAGTTCTTTCCAGGAGGGAGTCACTTAGCAATTTTTCACACCTTTTTTACTTTGTGAGACAGAATGTACAAAGCAAGTTTAGAATTCAAGACAAATGCTTTTGAAAAACAAAGCTGGATCTCTTCCTAGCACCACAAATAAGGCTAACATTTAAATAGATTAAAAGCTTAAATACATTCTAATTTTAGAATTGGTGTGATTTATCTGTTGCTAAGTAACAGACTGCCCCAAAACAATGGACTGAGAAAACACGCATCTTCTTTTCTGTGGGTCAGGGCCCCAGGAGCCTTAGCTGGGACTCCCAGTGTTCTTCTCGCAGGCTTTGAACACAGTGGTGTCGGCCAGAGCTTTGGTCACCTCCAGGCTCTGCTGGAGGAGGATGCTCTTCCAAGTCTGTGGAATTACTAGCAAAACTTTGTTCCCTCAAATCCCAGCCACGTGAGCCATCCGACATAATAGCCTGGTTCACCAGTGTTCACAAAGACGGCAATACAGTCAGCGAGCAAGTAGACATCACCTCCTTCTCTGACCATGCACTAGTACCTCCTTGTCTTTGATGTACTCCATTAGATAGAAGCAAGTCACTAAATTCAGCAAAATCCCCTCGAAGTGAGGGGATTTCACAACTGTGTGAATAGTAGGAGAGAGGGCTTTTTGGGGACCCTTCAGAGTCTGCCTAGCATGGAGCGGCTCAGCTAGAAAAGAAGATGAGAATTTCTATTCAAGTGCAGACACTTTGCTAATAGACAATGAAACAGAAGGAGAAATTTGTGACGTCAAAAATGAAGAAATTTCTACAAAACGATAAGAAGAAGGCAGAACCCTAAAAAGGGGAAAAGGAAACACAGATGATAGATGATTTACTAAGGAGATTCAAAAGGCTAATTAACATGCAAATAGGACAGGTCAGATAGCTCGGCAGATTAAAGCACCTACTTAGGCAGATGCAGGGACCAGGGTTTGATGCCCAGCTTGCCATGCCAGCCCTGCCCCCAGGCCTGCTGAGAGAGCGATTGAGTCTTGGCATGGTGGCGCCCCTGTAATCCCAGAGCTTGGAGGCTGAAAACAGGAGAATCACTATGAGTCTGATCTGTGTAGTGAGACTCTGTAGACCCTGTACTAAATAAATTTTAGAAAGCAAATAAAGAGATGTTTGCATTTCTTAGTAATTAGAAAAATATCATTAAAAGGTGACAGTACTTTATACCTTTTCCTGGGAAAGTAGAGAGCTGGATAATGCCACATATTGATAGGGACATGGGACTCTTGTCAAAGCTGGTGAAATACTGATTGAAGCAACTGGGCACCTTATTCTAATTTAATATACACATAGGTCACCAGCCAGAAACTGCTGCTGGACACATATTGCAAAGATGCTTCCAAATAAGTAAGAAAAGGACCCTTCTTGCAGCATTGCATACAATGGTAGAGAGTTGGAAGAGACCTGGGTGCCCTCTCCTGGGAGAACAGGCAGGAGTTATCGAGCCTTGTGTAAGACCAGAAGCAACATGCTGTGTAATTTGCGAAAAGCAGCACAGGTGCATGGGAACATGGTGTTTCATGAAATGAAGAAGATACAGAATGAGGTTAGTTGCTCAGTACCATTTCTATAAATTAAAATACATGCAAACCAAGCAAAATTGCACCTTAAACAAAACTCAGCAGTTTCCTTCAGGAATAGGAGAGGTATGAAGAGGCACAGAGGAATAAACACAGGTTGCCCTGGGAATGCACAGAGAATTCCAGGAACTCCAACAGACACCAAAATCCATGGATGCCAAAGACCTTGTATGCAATGCCATCATGTAATTCACACACATCCACATGTATCATGGAGATCATCTTTAGGTTACTTAGAACACTTTACACAACACCTACATATCACTACACTCTTGAGGAGTCAGCGCAGATAGCACTGGGTACACAGCAAATTCAAAGTCTACTCTTGACTGTTGCCACATTTTTTTCAGAGCATTTTTGAGTCATAGATCTAAGAATGAATAACCCGTGAATGTAGAAGGCTAACACAGGATTACGTAGAGACCAATGACAATAATTCTGCAGACGGAGGAGTATGAGAACTTACGGCCCTATACTGAAAGGGAAAAAACTCCAAGAAAACACAGCAAAAACTTGCTACCGCACTCTCCAGCCCATTTGTTGAGTTGTCACTCTCTTATAGGCCTGCACCCCATCTGATCTGGCCTAAGTGAGTGTTGGGCCAGTTCATTTGACCCCAGTAATCCTTTTCCACATCAGAGCTATAGTTCTGTGGAATTCTAAATTCCACAACTGTTAGAATTTGTGGCCTTGGCATTGATTTTGGAAATATAGCTTGTGATAAATTGACACACTGACTTTGACAATCTGCTGCTGCTATTGTTGTTGTTATTGTTGTTTGCTCAGGAGTCTCATTTGTGTGTTTATGTTGTGTGTGTGTGTGTGTGTGTGTGTGTGTGCATATGTCTCGGTGTGTGCATGTGTGTGAGCCCAGGTAATCAAATGCTAATGGCCCTTCATGAGAATGAATGATTCTAGGATTGGTACAACTTTCAGAGTTACTCAAAGGGTTAAGTGGACTCCACGTGAACTCGTATGTGGCTAATAACTTGTCTAAGACATTGAAAATGTTACTTGCATGTTTATTTTATTTTTCTTATTTTTCCTATTTGTATTTATTTTTCCATTTTTCAAATAGCCTATTCTAGTGATCAAGATTACACAGGAAATAAACTTTTGCTTAAACCAACAAAAGGGAGGTATGTGGTCTGATTTGTGGGGAAGCACACACAGACATGGCATCCAGCTTCCCAAAGAGATTCTAGTTTCAAATATTATCAGCACCTGGCAGAATGGGACGATTTTATGTAAATGGATTCATTATTATTAATTTCTGCCAGTGCTGAACGATTTATGAGCTGCTTTTCGAATGCTTCATGAATCAGAAGGAAAAATGTTCCTTAAAACCAGCATCGATAAATAACAACTTTTATTCGTGGATCCCGCCCATGGTGTCTTTTATCTTCACGAAGGATGGAATGGAAAGAGCAAAATCACTGCAGGGGTGGGGGTTGGGGACAAACAAGGAAACAAGGGTCAACGAATTGAAGAGGGGGTTCTTGAGACAGCATCTGTGGGCTGTGGAGTGTGACTGGCTGCGATTATCTCTCTGGGGCCTTCTCTTCTCAGGGGTCATCTCCACCTGTCCTTCTGGTCTCATTCTTCTGCAAACACAGGCTGGATGAAAGTACCTTCTGACTTTGCCAATTGCAAATGAGCTTTAGCAGATACCCAATCTCACAACACATCTTCATTTGGCAATCAGGCTTTGACCCCATCATTGCAAAACGGACAATAGATAAAGGCCATGCAAATTAAATGACAGCCAAAGATACTGACTCCGGGTCTCATGGCCAGAATGACTCTTCTAGGGCTGCTGGCTTGCAATGTGAAAGCAGGAATTTAGGGGCTATTAAATAAATATTAAGTCTCATATTTCTAGAATGCAAGGAAATAGCCATAGGGGGCTCTTTGGCTCCAATTTTATAATATTGCTGTATTGGCAACTTCTGCCAATTAGAAATGATGGGAGTGCCGGGGATATAGCTCAGTAGTACAGCACCTGCCTGGAAGGCCCAAGGTTCTAAGTTCAGTTCCTGGTACCTATAAAAAAGAAAAAAAAAAAAAAAGGATGATTAAATCTCACTGGATGGCTGAAGTAGATATTTCAGGTTTGGTAACTATAGAACAGACAAACCCTTGAGCCTGGGGAGGCTTTCCCTGCATTGCTACACACAAAGCATTCCATACTATTCCTAGACAATACTGTCGCCTTACCAATGGTCCCAAGACTTTGACAGTGACCTCTAGGTCTCTCCTGGAGCTTCATATTCAAAGCAAAATTCCTTCTACCACCTCTAGATGAACCACAAGCTAGTAAAGACCCTTAGAGACTTGGAAGGCCACTGGCAGTCAGCACTGTTCTCCAGAGATGCAATAAACTCAGCTACAAATAATCTAAAGCAGCCTGAATGTGCAGGGGGATTACTGCTGTGGGAAGAATGCAAAGCCATCTAGCCCTACTTGGGGAGGACAGAAGGCCAGAGATAGGAACAGCTAGTCATGGGCTACCCTACCTGCCAGCTCACTTCATCAGCTTTGGTCAAGAAATAATTATAAGATGGCAACCATGAATCTGCAGTGCCTTCTGGGTCTTGCTCTCACATGACTCTCCTTGGGAAGCTGCCTCATGGTGTGGGATTTTAGCACTTCAACATATGCATTTTTAACACAACTACTTAATCTAGCATTTAACTGCAAAAACAGGGATTTGTTTCAACAATGAAAGACAAATTGGAAAATCAGTTGTTGGAGTCCTGAAAGCTCATAGGGCACTCCCAAAAGGATGCCTTACAACAGGCTGAGTGAGCCTTAATTCTGTGGAAACATAGGGTCTCACAGCCATAGTTAGTTTTCTACATTTATCAAACTCTTACCTCTTAATCTTGCTGTGAAGAAACCATAAGAGTGCCTTAAAAAGCAAATAAATGAATAGATAGCTTTATTTGGTTTTGTTTTCTTGTTTTGTTTTGCAATGAGTTAACCTGTGCACCACTTCTGGGTAGTAAATGAACACCGCTCTTCTTATTTTAAAGGAAGAAAAACTGAGATACAAAGAAGACAATTATCCTAGGAAGACAGACAGAAAATTGGAACCGAGTCAAGATGATAACTTTGTGTTCCTGAATCCTCCTTCCAGAAATGTATCCATTTAGTTGTTGAGGGCCTTCTGCATCCCAGCATTGCACTGGGCTGGGCTGAAGGGATATAGCCATCAACAAAAGCAATAAAGCCCCTGCCTTTCCCCAAGGGGCTTACACTTTAGTGGAAGAGATGATGGTGTTAACATGCTATCAGGAGACAGAACCAAGCAGTGGAGAGTTGGGTATTTTTATAGAAAACTGGATGGTCAAAGAATATGTTCAGTCATGAAAGAATCAAAAGAGTCCAAATAGAGGAATAGTGCTTGGCATGAGCCTGGTACAGTCAGGGGACACACAGAACCAACCCTAGCCAGGAGAAGGCTAGAAACAAGCTCAGAAAAGCAAGCTGAGTGACAACATGTGGTACATCTGGCATCCGATAAGGACTTTAAATTTCATTCTAGATGCCATGGGATAATTTGTTAGATGAGTAACTAGGAAGGTTAATTTCAATTACTTTATTACTGTGGAACTTCATCAAAGAAAACACATTCTTTTAGAAAACTGGGAAGAAACATATTTTCTCACCATATTGGCAAGTCTAGTCCTCAGGAAGAGAGAGTGGATTGGCTGTCACCAGGGGCTGAGTAAATCACCCCTCACCTTTGAATGTTTCCTCTGGTCTGCTTGCTCCAGCCTAAGCCAAAGCTCTGTGCTACTTAAGACACCAAAGATTGTCCAACTTTGAAAAAGTAGGGGCTGAAAGAAAAGGCATTTGGGAATTAAATAAATGCTTCAATCAGTTGAACTTTTATGTAGATTGACTACAGTGAAAAATTAAAGCTTTGTGTAATCCAATAGAGTAAAATCAAATGCCCCAAATAAATAAATAGTTGTCTTTTTTTATTAGCTTTCCATCACCCATGAATCCATTTGTATGTTGCATTGTGTCACCTCTCCTTTCATTTGCAGTGCTGTGCCTGAAAACTGTTCTGTTTATTTGAGCTGAGCAATCAGGCTTAAATGTACCAATATATATTGTTCTAAAGTGTATATTTTTTCTACCAAAGACGTAGTGACTACTCCTTTTATGGGAAACCAGTTATTAATCCAGTAAGTCTGCATGAATCAATATCTTTGTGAAATGACACCATGTTCAAGTTATTTTATGTTATGTTGATGGTTAGCTAATTTTGGAATGGAGACATTTCTTCTAGAAACAGACATCATATAATTTAGTGGTGAAAACGTCAATCACTATAGGTTGTATGTCTTTGTCCGGGCAGAAGAGGGCAGATTTATTGAAGGAAATGCAGCTATATATTCCTTGCCATACTCTGACCCAAAACATCCATTTTGCTTATAATTTTGTTCAGCGAAATGACATCAACTGCAATCACTAACAGAAGACGATGCCAAGAGCCATCTTTCTAGGGTTTTGACTCAACAGCTCTGCCGTAGGATAAAACCATAACAGCGTCAACCTTCACCCGAAGGATAGTGCTTTGCTCTGTTGGTAATAATCCTCAGAGGAAAATGTGTATCACACTAAGACAGTTTGCAAAATCTCATCTCCAAAACACACTTCAGGGTGACTACAATCTCCTACTACCAAGACGTTGGGGTGGGTGACCAATCCATGACCACAGCCCAGGGTATGAGCTATGGATTCTTCATCTATCCCAGGGATTTCTTCTTTCCCTAGACAATTCTCTTTCCCTATCTCTCTCATCTGGCTGGTGGTGTAGGACAAAACAAAAGGTATGAAAAAAAGAGGAAAGAAACAAACCTAATGCACACGGGAAAGTGAGGGGGAAGGAGAGAAAAAATATGGAGGCTCAGATATGGCTATTGTTGCTGACCAAGGAAATTCATTACATGCTTGGATTGAGAGGCATTTTGCTATGAGGCAACCATTGTGTTTTAACCAGAAAGAGTTCCTCTCCAGAGTAAACCAGGAAAGCATTCCTTAGCAGTGTAAGGAATTTCTCATCTAAGCCAATAGTCAATAGCAAAATGAACCATGAAGTAAACATAAAGGCCTGTGTGGTGGGTTGCTCCACTCGGGGCCCCAGTGAGTCACAACTCTCACTGCCCTCACTCACCCACGCTGACCCTGGGCTTGTTCACTTGGGTTACTTTGGCTAACAGCTCATCAGCAACCATGACAACAGTATGGGGGCTGCTCTGTGGGAACACTGGCTTAGGGAAAAATGACAGTGGGTGCTGCTTCTGCACTGGCTCTTGAAGAGGCTTAAAACCTTTTCCACGAATTATCTCATTTATCTTTACACAGCCTGAGAATTAACTATAGCCATAACACCCATTTTACAGATGAGGAAATTGAGGCAAAAAGAAGCAAGGGCCTTGGTGAAGGTCATACAACTGCAAGGACCTGAGGTGCACATGACCAGAGGGAGCTTGATTCTAGCTAACGTGACAGCTCAGTGTGAAGAATAATCCCTGTACCCCTCTGTAAGCTACAGGTTCCCCTGGGACAGTTGTGATTCCATCACTTACTGAGTGTGAGGACCATATTGTTTCCAGGCAATGGAACTGGCAAAACTTTCCATCTCTTCATCTCCTTCTCTGATCTGCTCTTTGGATTCTTTCTTTTTTCTTCTTCATAGTCTTAGAGATTGAATCCTGGGCCTTTGAATTGAGCTACATTGCTAGCCCTTTTTATTTTCTTCTTTGCGACAAGGTCCCACCAAGTCACCAAGTTGTCCAGGCTGGGCTCCAATTCCATTTCTCCTGCCTCTGGCTCTCAGAGTTCCAGAATAAAGGCAGGCACCACCTCACCTAGCTCATGGGGACTTCTTCTTACTACTCCAAATGAATACACCAAACATCATTGACCAAAAACAGGTGAACTAACAAATACCTCAAAGGATGGGTATGGCTATTGGTGTCTACAAAAGGTACAATGGTGAAGACTGGAGGGCTCTTTCCTGAGAGTTCTGAGGGATCTGAGGACACCCACATTGCATAGTTGAAGGAGAAAACGCCTTTTATTTTTGCCTAATGAAACATATTTGAAATGAGGTTTGGGTGCCTGTTGGTCTTTTCTCACTACTTGCAGTGGTGTGGCCCACAGAGACCCTTCACAAGCAAATCCTTCATCTCTCCTCCAAACAGGAGTGCTCACTTGGCCTGGCCCACCCACTGCCCAGCTCCGCCACCACCCTGGAAAAGTGCTAAGACTCTTGAAATTGGGAGGGTAATTTGGGAAGGGCAGACACTAAGACAGAATCCTCTTACCCTGTTCCTGAAACTGCTTGTTGGCAAAGTTGGCTGGAACTTTGCTTGTCTTCCAACCTGGTGGCCCCAGGGTGGTAAAGATCTCCAAGAGCTGAATATCCATCAGGACACACAGCACCTGTGGTGTCTGGAGGGAAGGAGGAGGGTAGGCCCTACCATATAACAAGCTTCATCTGGAGGTTCAGACAGAGTTATGACCCTTATGGCCCACCATACATGCTGGTCCACAGCATCCACATAGGACGTGCGGGTCAGCAGATGGATGGAGGGGTGATCTGTGAATCAGAAGGTCAGATGCAGCTGGGCCTAGCTGGACTTTCCATAGCCTTATCTACAGTCCATTTCTCTTGCTAAAAAATTTGTATGTGGATTCTGTAGACTAATAGCATTCATCACCCAAAGAAATACTAAAAGCAATTGTCAGCTTTTGGAAGAAAAGTGTTCCTGGCTGACGTGTAGTGATTGTAGTTGAGGAAGTTACCAGTGGTGGAATGGTCTCCTGGAGCAACATTGGGTGGCCTCATCCAGGTTCCCTCCTCTTTGGTCCTGTCTCTTGACCTGTGACACAGAACACTGAATTCCAACTTCTGCATGGTTCATAGTCCAAGTATAAGCCCCAGGGCAAAACTAGAAATGAAATCAATCTCAAGGCTCACCAGCTCAGCCATTGTCTCTCTAGCCTGAGACAGCAGCTCTAAGAAATCCCAACTCCTTCAGTAGGGGCCACTCATTTGCTAGTGAAGGTGATTTGCCCCACAGAGGAGGGTGAAGAGGCTGTCTTCAAACCAGGGCGGACAGCCCCCTGCCTTCCTCTGTACCCAGTCCTGAGGCAATTAAGGATATTAATAGACACAAAGACACCTGGAATTTTGAGCACTGACTTCTTAGCCCAGAGCAGCTGGGGTTTCTGACCTGAGATTCCTGTGACAAATGTTTGAACTGCGACAAGTGTTTTGCTGGTTTCTCAAAGCTACTCAAAAGCCCTGAGAGCGTGGTCTGGTATTTCTCAAGAAGTCTTACTCAGTCCCCTTGACCCCAGGAGAGGGCCCATTAGTAGGCTGAGTGGAAGAAGCCCTTACAGGTACCCATTCTCAACACTACTAGGATTCACTTCCCTCTTTTCCTATCTTGGGGTTCCTTTAATGAAAACTTCTCCATCCCAGGCAGGAAAACCATTTCCCTGCAAAATATAAAATCTATCGCTGAGCACTGCAACTAGAATTAACCTTGATTACCTCAGTAATTTACTAATCAAAACTGGAGACCTGCTAATCAAGCTGGAATTGCCAGCTGCTTGATTTTTATAGTAACATAACCAAAATTGAACATTTGGTAAACAAGGGGTGTGGGTATATGGAGAGACTGGGAAAAAGCAACAGAGGGGCAAGGCCTTACAGGCTGCAAGGAGTCTGAAAATTATTCTCCCTTGACCTATAGGCAGGTGCAGCAAAAACGGGTTCATAGAAATGCAGAAATGGCTCCTGAATGGGCCAGCCGTATGGAACGCATGTGCAGTGACTGTGTGTGACCCAAATTCGGGTTTTTCACATGATGGCATGTCTCAGGTTGGGCTTTTGCAGAAGCCAAAGCCTAATCAAGGGTTAGGAGCAGTTTATTTGGGAGGTAGTCCTAGGAGACATGTCACTGAGATGGAGCAGGGAAGCGAGTTAATGTGGAATGTGTTGGTGTGAAGGTCACTGCTGTGGACAACTGAAACTCAGCCCTCCTGAGAACTATGAGGAAGAGGCATGATGCAGAGCAGTCCCAAACAAAGGCAGAGGAAGATGGCATGCAATAAGGACAAATCCTAGGGTTGTTAACTCCCTAGCCCTGCTCCGCTGCCTCATGTGCAGGGCTAGGCAGTAAGGACCAGTCCTGCGTGTGAGCTCTGAGCACCTTGGGGATGTGGGTGGGGCACTGTCCGCATCCACCTTCACCTGCGCAGAAGAGTTCACATGTGTGACGCTTCTTCCTGGAACTCAACTTCTGTAAGAATCATCAGCCTTTCTGGGGCCTGTTTCTGTGGAGAAGAAAGGACTGTGTTCTCATGTGTGCCTATACTTTGCTACCAGCTGGTGTCTCTGAGAGGGATGCAACCAGCTCATCCATGTGACCTGTGCTGTGCCCAGAGTACCTTTTGTTTCTGATCTGGATAGCACCTGTTACTCTGTGCTCTTCAACTTCTGTTTTGATTCCTTGCTGCGATGGTAAAAATGACTGGAGGGTTGGAGAGTACCATTTTCTGCATCCCTAGAGCCTAGAAGAATCCCCAGCACACAGTGTATTCCCAATAAATCTTCACTGATCAGGTGATTTGGGGATGAGCCTGCCTCATAAGCTAGAGAAGAATGCTCCCACCCAAGACCTCATGACACCCCTGAGCACAGGCCTTCCAAGTTGCAAAAGCCTTTTCTTGTGTTGAACCCACTCCATCTTCAGATGACTCAGGGAGGGCTAAGGTGGGCATGGTCACGATGCACATCACACACAGAATGCAAGGTAAAACTGATGTTGAATCGCAGACCCTTGGGCCATGCACTGCATCTCCTTGAGAGTCTAAGTAGCTAAGCCTACAATGGAGCAGAGGAGACACTCTGATTCTGAGCCACTGGTGTTTGCTGAGCCACTGGTGCTTGCTGAGTCATAGAACATCTCCACCCGTGTAACACCGGACACTTGGACCAGCATGGTGTTTGTAGTGTGCTAGTGGATTGGGTCCCAATCTAAGGTTTATCTTAGAGTCTCAGTAATATAGATCATTCAACTGACAACTTTTGAACTTTTCGAAGGTGCCAGAGAAACATTTTCAATAGAAATTTACCTTGAATTGTGATCTTATTCCTGGTGAGTGATATGTGTCACCATATTTTCTTTTATAATGCCAGGCAGTGACTGAAAGTCACATGATCCCAGTGGGCCACCTATTCGTGTGATAAACTGACACTCTCCCAAGGATTATGCAACCAGTATTGTTTTTTTTTTTTTTTTAAAGAAATGTTTAATGATTTTGGTGGCCTCCTGAATCAAATCTTGGTAGAACACAGTTGATATGCACGCATTTTCTCTCAGACTGGAAGGATGATATCAGTGCTTCTTGCAACCCTGGGACTTGGTCACGGCTCCAGACAAATGAGTACAGTCTTTGCTCAAGCCCTGAAACTGACACAGACACTGTGTGTTCCACAGGCAGAGGATAGTATCAGCAGCTGCAGTGGGAAAAGTCCTCCTCCCCACACGGTTTCCAGCCCACCATCTGTCTTTGCACAGGACACTGGCTCCTTGAATCTAGCCGCAGACTGTGTGCACCTCTCTGCACCTCTCCACACCTCTAGAAGAGGTTTTTCAAAAACTCTTCACAGGTTTTTGTTCTGAAGGTGGAACTGTCATTGGGAAGCCATGAAGACTTCACAACTGAACGACATGGACCATAGAAATGCAGTCAGTAGAACCAAGGAGTTGGAGGATTGGGGATATAGCTTAATGTGTAGGCTCAGGTTCTATCCCCAGTGCCACATCAATGTGCATAGACCTAAATGTACATTTCTCTTTTCTTTTTTTTTTCTACAGTTTTATTGATAAACATATAGCAATGAGACAGTTTCAAATCAAATCGGATGTACAGTTTCAACAAATAATACACTGCATATATTCTTCTTAGTGGTTAATTGCTGTACAAGATGCGGACTTGTGA
>NW_004524659.1:4197995-4200089 GCF_000260255.1 Octodon degus | reverse complement strand
GGCCCGAGGGGATGGGAGAGGGTCCGGCCCACGCTGTGCCTGGGCTGGGACTGGTCCCGCCGGCGCAGGGTAGCAGGAAACTCTCTGCACACTCAACCAGTATTGTTTTGGAGAGAGATATCCAAGGATTACATGAGTTTGCCCACATACTATTACAAAATCACCTTTTTGTTGGATGATTTTCCCTAGCTGTGGAGTGAGTGTTCTGAGTGTGTTTAGATAGATAAGGCAAAACTATGATGACTGGTAGATTAGGTGTATTGTGTACATTCTCTTTTTTGAATTTTTTTATTTGTCCTTGTTTGCAGTACATAATGGTCACTGTCTTGTGGCCTTGAGGGAAGTGGCAGAAATGTTTCTCACCAGTTGGAAACAAAGCAAAGAGTGTCTGCATCACAGAGTGGAGATTTCCCCCAGGCCCTGGCACACAGCTGTGCCTGGAGAGGAGACTGGGGAGCGATCCGGCCAATGGTGAGGAGGCCCGAGCTGAGGATGAGAGCCCACAATCACCAGAAATGGGGAGCCACCCTCTGTTTTGTAGTATTGGGGGTGAGGAGGGAATGGACAGGTTGGCCTCATCCCAAGGGAAATGGCACTGCAGGGATCTAGGCAGCTCTGTCTGCCACAGGCTCCAGTATGGCTCAGGATTAGGGCCGAAGTCTTACAGAGGCCACCCACTCCTGGCACCACTCAGTGACTAACATAGCGAAAGTCATCGTTCAGCAGCATGGACGAGCAGAGGAAAGGTCTAGGACAAGACTATTTCTGCTGCTCACTGTCCCCTATGAAGTACCAGAGGTGGCAGGAGACTGTCTAAGAGATGTGAAAGGCTGAACTGTACAGGGACCAGAACTCTGGATTTCTAACCTAGTGGGGGTTGCCCACCCTGCAGCCTGGACTGCTCACACCATCACAAGCAATAGCCAACAGAACTTTATACCACCCTTGCCACGTAAGCAGATCCACATGGTGAGCCACAGCAAATAAGACCACCAAGCAGAAAAACAGCAGAGGTTGCTGTGGAGCTCCGTCACCCACCTGCGTTGCGACCAGGAGTCAGAACTTTTCAAAATTAGCTGCCAACCATGCTAAGAATAGACAAATGTGTTCCTCATATAAAATATTAAAACAATAGAGATAAGACTGTGGTCCTTTTTGACTCTCCTTGTCCCAGTCCCCTCTGTATTAAATAGTATCATAACCAATCTGGGAATATGCAACCTGTGTTCAAATACAAAACATGTAGTACTGCTAGGAGTAGGGGGTGTATCCCCAGCTCATCTTCTTTACCTACATGAAGTGGGGGGCACTGCTTTGTCACTCAGAGGTGGACTATACACCTTATCCTTGTTCACTGCTTCTTATCCTGTTGATAGCAGTTTGCTTGGCTTTATCATCTGCTATCACTGCAGCCAGCATCCTTCCATGAATTGCTCTGAACTTAGTTTTTGTGGAGTTGACACCCAGAGGTAGAAATGCCAGAGAGCAAATGACACGCACATTTACAATTGTACTCAATGCTGCCACACAGTCCTCACACCCTCCCAACCCTCCCAACCCTTCCTATCATCAGATTTGGAAGTTTTGGCCATTTGGAGCATAGGATGTGGTTTTCATTCCCATGTGATGGGCAGCTGGGGAAAGTGAATGGCTTTCTATAGTGGCTCATGGGTTTTTACCCAAGAAGTCTTAGCCTCTGTCTATCTTTCCAGGCTCCTTTATTTGTTTGTAGTCATTAATTGATTCATGCGTACATTGGCACATTTTGGTTACTTTCTTTTCAATTTCTATGACACAAGTCATGGGGCCTTCTTGCTTCGTTTCCATTTTTCCCTTTTCCTCTCTCTTTTCCTGAGATAACCCAGGTTCTGATGAAGTAGTGTGTTTCCACTGGATGGGTTCTAGGAGCTTCTTCCCCAGCTCACTTCCACAAAGAGGGAAGCCCTGAGCCTCACCCTGGCTTCTGAAGGAGCAAAGCAGGTCTTGGAAACTTTTCTTGAAGAGGAAGAAGAAGAAGAAGAAGAAGAAGAAGAAGAAGAAGAAGAAGAAGAAGAAGAAGAAGAAGAAGAAGAAGAAGAAGAAGAAGAAGAAGAA
>NW_004524659.1:4181948-4197895 GCF_000260255.1 Octodon degus | reverse complement strand
AGAAGAAGAAGAAGAAGAAGAAGAAGAAGAAGAAGAAGAAGAAGAAGAAGAAGAAGAAGAAGAAGAAGAAGAAATAAAAAACCATGCATTCTAATTTTTCCAAATGACAGGGATGCCACATGCTGCCCTTGCCTACAGCTCTCCTCTCAGTTGCATAGCAAACATGACTAATTACCTAAAGTCTTGAGCCTAAGCCTGGATCTGGCCTCAGAATCCTTCCCCTAACAGTGGTGTGGCCATGAAGGAAATCTATATGCAGTTACTGCTGCTACTTAATCAAGTGCATTTTAATCATCCCAGCTAGACCAGGGTTTCCAAGCCTCTATGCCTTGCAATGATTATCTCATCAGAGTTTTCATTAAAAAGAAAAACACAGCTAATTGGTTTGACCTCACCATTTAGGAAAATGATAATAATGACAAGCCAACATTTACTGAGTGGCTACTATGTGCCAGACAGTGTGTGAACTGCATTACATGCATTTTCTCATGGACTCTGACAGCAGCTGGGTGAGTGAAAGAGTGTCGGGATAGAGACAAAACGGTTCCTGGATTGCCCTCAGCTTGACCCTTTCCTCTCCTAAGACGTGAGTGGCGAGATGCCAGCTTGGCTTGCTCTGGAGCTATTATTATTTAGCAGGTTTATTTTCTGATGGGTTCAAATATACACAGGAGCACAGTGAATTTTCTCGTCTTCAAGATCTGAAGTGCAGATCTCAGCTTATGGCGAAAAATGATAGAACGAGATTTTCCTGGGACAGCTGTGCCCGCCTGTGGCAGCCAGTGCCCTGGGCAGATCACCTCTGCTGTGTTACATGGCACACTTCTGACTGCTGTGTGAGTTGGGAGGTAACACGAGCAGGCATCTCCTGTGAATTGCTCTCGACTGTTGGAAGACACCCCACTTTCAAATATATAGGAGGTAATAGTCCTTTTCTTTTTGGTTGGCCCCAAACAGATGACAGATTAATACAGGAATTCAACAGCCCAATGCTTTTCCCTTAACCTGGGATGCCTCTTCATGCCATTGACTTTAGTTGCATTGTCATGACTGTCATGATGCCATGAATTTGATTCAAAAGAAATCTGCCTTTCAAGGTTATATAGGCCTTAAGGAAGAGCCAGAAGTGGCTTCATTCACAGTGCCAGATGCTGTGAAGGAGGGGGATGGAGATAGGCTATAACATTAGAAGCCTGCCTTTCTGTAGGATGATACTCAACACCAGCATTCACTGTATTTTTCTTATTTTTGATCAAAGCTCATAAAGACACTCCTCAAAGAGGACTTCCAGAACTGCTTCAGAAAGGGGCAAGAATGATGGAGTGTGTTCCAAGTGAACGTTGTGAGGCGGATTAATGTCAATATCTTCTACTATAATACATTTTTAAAATAAACATTCACCATCTCCCTTCACCTGGTACAGCTTCACGTACATACCCCACTGGTTCTGTATCTCTAGAGACCCTTACATAATACAGTGGGGGCCGAGACTTCAGTCCAGCTGAGAGAAAAGAGAATTGTGCTTTTCTGTTCAATGGAAGACTCAGCAAAGGGACTCTTGGTCTTCTAGACCTTTGAAAACAAATTCCCTGCCACTTTTCCTCCATTTCAGAAAGCAGATCAAAATGCAAGAGGTGAGAGATGCTGATGAGGGGAAGCAGGGGACACGAGCTGGGGAAGCCACTCTGGCCCTGGCTCCTTGAGAAGTGTTGGTAATGGTTGTTTTTCATCCAGTTACTGTAGTTCAGGTTTGTAGGCATCTCGGAGTATAAATTGAGCATTAGTGGCACTTTAGAAAGACAGCAATCCAATGACTTCTGTTGTTGGAAGGTAAGACCATAAATTCCAGAAGCCATTGATGTTGCAAGCCCATTTTCTCAGGCCAAATTTGTTTATCAGACTGCTGTTGTCAGAGACCTGCTTTTCCTCAGTAACCTCAGATTTCAGCTACACAGCAGCTGGCAAAGTACTTGGGTAAATTAGAAAAAGTAAAAAAAAAAAAAAAAACACAAAACCAACACAAAAAGCAAAACCAAACACTGCCACCATTAATATCCACCTGCTCTGAGTAGTTTTTGTTCCAGCATTGAAATATCTGGGTTTGGTTGATGCTGTTTTAAAATCTATTAGGCTGTGCGTAGGCTTTATTTAGTTATAAATTACCCAGAAAACCTCCCTAGTTTTTTTCTTTTCACTTTTACAGATGTAAACAAATATCTACCACCCCCCCCCCCACACACACACACTTTTTTAAAGGCAGGGCTAAGTTCTGGGTTTCTCAGGCTGGACTCAAAATTGTAATTCTTCTCCCTCAGAAGGAAGCTTGCCCATAAAGTCTCCATCTGAAGTCACATTGAGGCAGCTAATATCGGGGTTGGACAAATGGTTGGATATCCATTTGTCAGGCTGCTTGGAGCTTTGGTCTGAGCATTCCTTACCCTTCTCTCATCTCTCTGGGTCATCAGTCAAACTCTGTCCTGAGAGGACAAATGAAAACCTCCTGTCTTACGTTGGTCAAAAATCCTCAGTAGCTTTCTAGGTTCTGCTTCTTCCTAGCAGGCTTCAATTTCATGCTTCTGGGGCTAAGTGAGCACCACAATCATCTTGCTGCCTTCCTCCCTATCTGGCCAGCTGCCTCCTGAACAACATTTTGTTTTGCATCCCTACCATCTCCCCGGAACCCTGAAGAGCTTGCACAAAACCCCAGAATGAGAAGTCCAGTCAACCAATCCTGGTCCTCTTACCCTTCGCTTGAGGACAGATGCCTTCTTCAGAATTTCATGGGAAGGTAACAAACAGCTAGAGTCTCCAGTAGAAAGCCATAGTAAGAGAGTACCTAAACAATGACAACGGTATGGCTTGTATCTGGATGCCCCCTCCAAGCCTCATGCACTCATTGGTGGGGAATTTTGGAGGTGCAGGGTCTAGAGTGTGTGAGGATGGGATCGAGCCTACCCCACCCTAGGTGTTGGTGGCACTGCCAAAAGTAAGGTAGCTTGAATGGATTACAAAGGGACAAAAGAAAGCAGACTGCTCCTGTTACTTTGCTACTTGCCTGCTGTTTGTTGTCTGCCTGCTTTCCACACACTGTTTCTTCTCTGCGATGGTCCTCCGCCCTGCCACCCTGCCTTGGGGCCAACTAACTGTGGACTGCAGCCTCTACTGACTGTGAGCTACAATACACCTTCCCTCCTTTAACTTGTGCTGAGTATTTTGTCCCGACAAGTAGCTGAGACAAGTTTGGTACTTCAAGCCCAGGTGTCTTTCTCTCCTTAGCACCTACATTCGGGGTGACAACTGTCTTTCAGAGAGGACTTAGGAGCCCTTGGCACCCATGGGTGTAGTGCAAAGCTCGAACTTCAAAATAGAAAAGTGAAGAGGGAAGGAGAAACAAAGAGTCTTCTTATTTCAGCAGGGTAGTTTCCAGGTTCATTTCAGTTTATTCTACAATCAGGAGCAATCCGCCTCACTTTGCCAAATCATGCGGTAGTTCTCTCCCCATTACATCAAGAAATGGGAGACAGTAACAAACAGCATTACGACGTCACAAATCAATTTTATCGAAACTGTATTAGGTTTCAGTAGAACTAAAGGATCAGCTACCAAAGGAGAGGAAGCCAGGGGAGGGAAGACAGCACACCAAGATTTACTCCTGAGTGCTACAAAATATTGAACTAAAAATAACATTAAAGATGAAATTTGTAATGAATCTCAAGCTGCTAAATTCCCCAAGGCTGAGTCTGCCAAAGGCTTCGCAGCAATCCTCTGTTCTTTCCTGTCTTTATTTAAATATTTTATATAGTTGTCTATGTGCGTGTGGAGGGCGAACTGTCATTTATACTTCAGTCTACCCTAAAATGGATCTTGGGCTACCTCAAGCTGAGCCCGGCACAGGGTGGGTCTGAGCCGAGAAGGAGCTTGGAATGGGGACTGTAAATGAAGACGGATACTTAATGTACCTTTTGTGTACTTCTATTTAGCTGTCATGTTTTCTCCCTTAAACCTGATTTGTAATTCTATGGGTTTTGTGACATTATGATAAGATGTGATGGGCGCTGGAGTCCCATTTAGCAGGAGCTTTGATGGGCGCTTGAGTTAAAGAGAGTGGTTGATGGGAGTGAAGCAGGATTCGGACCCCGAGGCTTAATGCTTAGCGGAACAACTCGCTTCCTCCGGAGCCATAGTATTTCATGCTTTTCTGTACATTAGACTTTGCCAAAGTGAACTTTTGGAAGAATAAAACATTTCCAAGATAAATTCAATTTTCGCAAGTGTTGAACTGAACTTTCTGTGTCACTTAAGGATTTACTCCAGTTTGGGCAGAAGAGTGGATTTTCTTAGTCCACACGGGGAGCAGGGAGGGCTGAGGCGGTGATGAGGACAGTCAGCCTGAAGGCCTTAGTGGCCTTTCGCAGATGGGATGCGTCCCACAGAGGCCTCTGTTGTGATGGGGTCGGGGGAGGGCAGGGGCCAGGACGTGCAGAAAAGTTCTCCAAGTGAACTCCACAGAGGAGCTATGGTGCAGGTAGGGGAGGGGGTCCCTTTTCATCTGCTGGCCAAGTATCCCCAGGACTCACTTTCCATCTCTGCAGCTGTGCTTTCCCCTGCAGACCAGCCTAGGAGGGGCATATTCTTTCCTCCCTGTGCCCAGGCAAGTACCAGGAATTCTTTACCGTCCTGCACTATCCTGTCATTCTTCTCTGGGTCCTTTGCCCTTTCCTTGGCACTTCCCCGGAAAGAGCTTGAATCCTGGGCCAATGGATCTCTTCAGCTTTGGGAGCCCACTCCCTGTGCTCAGGATGTGGGGAGCTATCCATGCTGCTAGCAGCGTAACCACTCCAGACATAGGGTGGCATGGCTTTGGGAGGGTAAACCACACTTCATGGAGAAGTACTTGTGGAAGTAAAGGCAGATGGGAGTGCAGGGATTCTCCAGGGGCTCATTTGCATACTGGTTTTCTCTGGGAGCCACAGCTCCATAATAGAAGCAATCATAGCTGGGATTTCTCAGCTTGTGCAGGGAGCATCCAGGGCCAGGAGGCTCCTTCTCCTCTTACTTCCAGTCCATGCCTCTCTCCTCATCTGCCCCTCCCCCATATCTCCTTATGATGTCTGGTAACCACCATAGCAATGAGACTGGGCTTATTCCAGACCTTTCTCAGATACTACCTGCTGTGCAACAGTGGAAAATCAGCCAGCCTCTCTGGCTTGAGTGTCAGTCTGTCCATATGATATATATCTACTTCGTGACCCTCAGAACTTGTGGATGTGCTTATTCAAGAAAAAGGTTTTTTGCAGCTGGAATTAAGTGAAGGATCTGCAAATGAAATTGCCCTGCTTTTCCAGGTGGGTCAAAGTCCAATCACAAATGAGTAAGAGACAGAGGAGAAGAAAACAGAGCGAAGAGCAGGCCCCATGAAGATGGAGTGATGGTGTAGCCACAGTGGTAGGATGCACAGAGCTACCAGAAAAGGCAGAGTGATTCTCCTGCAAGTGCTTGGGGGAATTGAGGCCCTGCTGACACCTCGATTTCAGGCCTCTGACCTCCAGAACTGTGGCAGAATGAATTTCTGGTCTTGGCAACCACTGAACATGTAGTCATTTGTAATCAAAGCCCTGGAAAACTAACACATGTTGGAACCTCTGCTTTCTCACCTGAATGACACTGTTGTCACCCCTACAGGAACAGTGAGAGGTATGAATATGCCAGGATGAGAATGAAGCAAACCAAGAGCTGTCACTGTGCCAACACCTCTTGGCGTGACATTCCTTCCTGACCTACTATGCTCTCTCCAAAAGCCACATATGCTGGGATGAATTTCTTTGCCTCATTCCTGTAGGCAAACCTCTTCACCCTTCAAAGTCTGTGCCATTCCGGAAGCCCATTTCCTTCATAACAGGGGTGAGTTTGATCTCAGGGTCAGTCAGATTTATCCCCAACCCCTGTGGGCCTCAGGAGAAGTAGGAGCAGCTATTCCTCCACTCAAATTCCCGAGGACTTCACCAAGGCCATGCAGAGAATGCTGCTACCATGACCTGAGCTCCTTTGGCTGCACAGAGAAGGAAGTGAGTTCTGCTGTCAGGAAGCAGAGACCTCTGGGGGAACCTACACCAGGAAGGTGAGTCCTTCCCTCTGGATGCACAACCTGGAAGGGGAAGCTCAGCCAGGCCCACATTGGCATCTTTCTTCCCTCTGCCTGCCTCTACCTCCCTCTGCAGGCCAGCTCTCTCCTTCCTCATGATAGAAATCTATGGTCCCCAAGGTGCCATTCCTAGCACCTTGATGAGAGGCCTCAAAGGGTCTTCCCTGTCCTAATTCCAAATCTCCTTCAAGGAGGTGACTGAGATGGCTTGGGCCAGCTGTCCAATCTATAAAGACTATGCTAAGGAGGTGACAGGATAGTATAATTCTGGGTGTCAGACCTGGCAGCTGGAATCTCTTCTGAGACATGACGATGAATTGGAGCAAGTAGGTAGGACAGATCTTTTTCCTCCAAAGCCTTCATCCACCACATCCCATTCCAATGAGCTCTAGGTTCCAGGACCTGGCAAGCATCCCAGGGGAATCATGCTGGGCCAGTGCCCTGCCTAGCCAGATACCTGTAGGCCTTGCTCTTGTGCAGTAATTTAATGAGTTGGCCGATAATACAAAGGATGGTGGGTGGGATCAAAGAGATTGAAACTTTAGGACCACGGTGTCTCTAAAACCCTTCCCAGGGATGCTTGGCCCCAGCAGGATTCTCCTGGAAAGCTGCGTGTGGAGACAAGCGTGTCAACACTTCTGGAGTAAGTGTGCTGTCCTTCAGACCCCCTATGGACTCAGAAGAGCCAAGGCCTGATATGTCCAGAAAGACTGAGCATTGGTCTTTTCTGTCCTTCTCCATGTAGCCAGGCTCTGCCCAGAAACAAGTTTCCCAGGGATGGAAGCCCATAGCCCTGAAAGATAGTACTGCTTGACAAAGAATCCTTGGGAAGACTTTCTCCAGGCAGGCCCTTTGTCATTCTGCTCTCCTTTCTGCATCCCTAGTTTGGCCCCTCTTTCTCACTTGACCATAGTCTCTTCTTCTGTGAAATGGCCATCACGAGGCCAGCTTCTGGATGGGCATGAGCGTCCTACGGGCTTCTGTGAGAATAGGAATCAGTATACTGAGGTACGTGGTAGAAGAAATGCTTCTCCGGATAGCTGTCTCCAGGCAAGAGAAGCGGCCATCGGCAAAGTCTCAGGGTCATTGTCAGGGCCTTAGGACTCTAGAAACACTGTGCAATGCCTTCTGTATGCCAGTGCTGGGAAGGCTTTTCCAGGCTCAGACGTTTGCTCACTTCACAGCTGATCAACCTGAAATACTTAAGATAGCAACCTAAAATATTTAAGGGAGTCACCTTAAATAAACTGCAAATAATTTAATAAAATCAGATCCAAACAGCCCCCATTGCTACTGCCTTGCCTTTCAGAAATGTGAAGCAGGGCCACAGCACAGACGGTGGGTTTGTTTGACTTAAGGGCAGTTTCCATCGCTAAGTGTGAGACCTACAACAGGGGAATTCTGTGAATGGGCCCGTGTCCCTACAGTCTCCCACAGGGAAGAGTCAGGCAGTGGGAGGGGCTGAGGGCCGGGGCTGCCTGCTTGTCTTGCAGCAGTGCTGCTAGGTTAACTGCCAGTGGGAATAGGCCTGCCCTGCCCTCCCTCTGTCCCTTTAATCTCCTTTGTGTTTCAGCGCTGACCCTAGGCATACATTTGACTTGTGACCTTCTTTCTGTTCACAGAGTACAGGCATTCGTGAATGATTAGACATGCATGCTGAGGAGCTACAAGGTGATGATTAGCTCTCAGAAACCTCAGCCAACAGGAGGAGGTGGGGCCTTGTCTTTCAGGGCAGCACAGAGCAGCAGCCGGATCTGTGACCCTGGGCTCTCCCTCTCCAAGGAAGACACGTGTCCAAGGGAAGCTGCCAAGAAATTGTAGGAAGGGGACAAGAGACTGTGCATCTGTGGAGTGAATACTTAAGATAACATCTAAAAACCCACTCTGCCTAACAACTGAGGAAGACACATGTGGCAGGCAAAACAGCAGCCCCCAAGACATCAGGACCCAATCCTTGGAAATTGTAAATGTCACCCTCTATGGAAAAGGTCTTTATAGATATGATTAAATGAGAATCTTGAAGCCAGGTGCAATGGTGCAAGCCTGTAATCCCAGCTACTTGGGAGGCTGAGGCAGGAGGATCACAAGTGTCAGCCTAGCCCAAACAACAGAATGAGACGCTGTTTCAATGTTTTTTAAAGTGTGTGTAAGAGGGTATCTGACGGTGTAGCTCAATGATGAGGTACTTTTATAGCATGCATGAAGCTCTGGGATTCATCCCTAGCAACACACACACACACACACACACACACACACACACGAGTGCACTCACACAAAGTATAAGAATCTTGAGATGAAAAGAGTACCTTGATAGAGCCTAAATGTAATCCCAGGGGAATTTATAAGAGGGATGCAAAAGATATTTGACACACAGAGGGAAGACCATATGAAGATAGAGCAAAGAGACATCGGAAGATGCTGGCCTTGAAGATGAGAGTGACCAGCTACAACCCCAGGAATGCCAGCAGCTACCAGAGGCTGAGAGAAGCAAAGAAAAAAATCCCCCACCCCCCTCACACACTCCTGAGGGAGCAGCACCATGCAGCACCTTGATTTGGACCTAGTAGTACTAATTTCAGACCTCTGGCCTCCAGAAAGAGAAAATAGAAGACTATAATTTTATGTCACTATATGATGCAATAGTTACAGGAAGCCAGTATACCACTTGGGACAGGTGCATCTCAGAACAGGCTATGATGGAAACCCTGCTCAGCACAGCAGCTCCTGGAGTCCTAGCTGGACTCTGTGTGTCCACTTACAGGGTATAGGGTCACACTGAGGCTTGTTTTACTCCCTGGGCTTCTTCCAAGTGCCTTTCGCCCCAGTCCAGTCCAATGCCTTAGAGAGCCAAGGCTCTATCTATATCCCTACACTTCACACCCAACTCAGTGCCTGGGCCAGAGAATGCACGGAAAGGCTCATTTGTGGGTCATCAATACAAGCAAGGAGCTAATGAATGGTGAGTTAGCAAATGAACAGAACAAGCTCTTATGTATTGGCAGATCTACTATACCATGGCATTGTATTATTTTTCACTTTGCACTTGTTAGGACTTTGCCTTGACAACAAACCTTGAGAGCTCCTCAGGTGGGGAACCCTTTCCTTGTAGCAGAGATCTCACAGAACTCAGCCACCCATAGATGCTCAATTGCTTCACTGATTGATTGGCTAGTAGACAATTGGGTGTCTAGGATGGAAGATGGCCGTTTACCCAACAGGGATCTACCATTTACCCATTGGTCTGCATGACCTTATCTAAAATACAGGGCACAAGAGTCTCACAGTTCAGATTAGATAACTCCATGGAAGGCTCAGGAAGCTGCATGTGTCACTATTTTATCTTACAGGTCCAGTTCCAAGGCTGGAAGAGGAACTGATAATGACACCAGGATTCAGCTGATCAGCCTTCCATCGGCCAGCACCGGAGTTGAGCACTTGCTCTCCGCTTAGACATAGAAATGATTTTAAAAATGCAGGAGCGATAAACAAAACCCAATGATCTGGCTCCATCTGAGGAGCCCAGCTGGACATTAGTCAGGATCCGTTTGCACATGTTGATGCTCTGCAGCAAGAGCAATGGCTGGGGAGGAAACAGACAGACTCAGTGCCGAGAAAATTGCAACAAGACCCTGAATGAACACAGGATGAACACACAGAGAAGTTTGGGTATAAACACATCGTTTCTGAGGGTTGGCAATTATTTCTGAAAATTACAGATTCTCAACATTTGCTTTGGTAGAAACAGCTGCCACTTTAAGAGTCAAACTCTGAGCCAGAAAATATTGTGCTTCGAGCTGACTATTCTTGCCTTTGGAAGAAAGCATGGGTTCTCCAGGCAGCCTGCACCTGCCTGATGTGCCTGCCAGCTCCTTGCACCAGCCTGGGTGCCCCACACACATGAGACTCCCATCTTTCCATGCTTCCAGGAGCATGCGGTGGCTGGCCTAACTCACTACAATGAAGGACCACAGCAATCATTTTAGAGCTCATGGGTGGGCAGTGGAGAGAATGGTGCAACACAATGCGAGAACACAGGCAACAGTGAGTTAAAAGGCTAGTGGAACCTCCTCCGCTCTCTGGCCCTCAGTCTTTGCATCTGTGAAATGAAGGAGCTGGAGTTTATCAAGGCAGAATTATTAATGAAGGGAGGAGTTGAAAAGGTTAAGGTAGTACAAGGGTAACTCTTTAAAGGACAACAAATGCCGTGTTGAGAATTTCTTCTGTGCTATGATTCTCTTTTTGTCTTTTGATTATGTCAGGGAAAGAGCTCCAGCTGGGCTCCGGGATGCTTTTACCATCATGCTTACATTTTGTTCATCTTTTTTAACACAACAGCAATGCTGGCGGCTGTAGGAAGGGACGGAAGACACAGAGCCATAAGCAGGCAAAAGTGTCGAGCTAATATCTACTATTTTCTCACTTTCATTGAATTCAGAGTGAGGGATCCTGGTTGTACATCTGTGACCATATACAAAGCTTCCTTTCAAATAAACACAGACAAGCACAAAAATGAGTCAAATTCAACAAATGAATTTGATAAATAGAGCTACTGATATTGGGTGGAGGGTGCCATCAGGTGCCTGCTGCTATGTGGAGATTCCTGGGCCTGCCTAGCCCTAGAACCCTTCCAGCTCAGCTTTCTGTAAGTCCTCTATTTTAAATATATTTTTTATTTTTAATTAACACATAGTAATTGTGCATATTTATGGGGTACAGCGCGGCACTTGAATACCTATATGCAATGAGCAGCTGTCAGATCAGGGTAACGGGCATATCCATTGCTGCAGACATACATCATTTCTTTGTGTTGGGAACACTCAAAATCCTCTCTACTAGCGGCTTGGAAATAGTCAATTAATTATTGTCAACCATAGTTATCTCATTGTGCCGCAAACATTACAAGTGATTCCTCTTGTCCAACGCAAAGAGCTGTTCCTGCACTCACAGCCACGTCTTGTCCCTATTTCTATGAGGAGCTAGGCCTGCAGGGACCAAAGGCCATGCAGCACAGTGACTACCTTTCTTTATGCCCTGAAATCCCCCACCTGCAGCCGAAGGAAACAACCTCCCTCTCATTCATGCCGCTGACAGTGGCAGCGTCAGAGGCTCATGTGACCCACTAATATGTCCATCGGAAGACATATTTTTGTGTACCTGTGCTACCCTAGAGCCCAGCAAGCTTCTCCTTCTGCCTGTTTATATTAAAAAAAAAAAACTCATTACAATTCAAATTACTTTCAAATTATGCTCATCTGGATTTCTGTGCTTTATAAAGGCTCCCGTGCCTATCTCTTTCTGGGGTTATAAGTCAAACTATTTTTTATTATGATAGAAGCTGTTTTAAAGATTCCACAGACCGGGCCGGGGAAATGGCTCAGTGGAATAAGCGCTTCCCGGGCAAGCATAAGGGTCTGAGATCAATCCCCGGTTCTGCCAAAAAATAGATTCCACAGACACTCTTTAAACTGTGGCTAAGACAGCTTCATGTGGAATAAACTCTCTCTCACACGCTCGAGGAAGAGAAACTGAGGACCAGAGGCTCACAGAGGCATCTCTATGTCAGTTCTGGGAGCACTTTAAGCACCAGCATCTCATAGCATTCAGGGTCAGTGTTGTGCCCCGTTGCGGGTGGGAGGGCCACCCTCACACTGGCCATCCTTGGTAAGTAGGCTTGCAAGGTCCTGAGTTTGATTCCTGGGATCAAAAATAAAAAATAAAAAGTAGGCTTGCATTCTGCAGCCTTCACGGGTGATCCAGCCTGCACAAAAATGCATTTTAAGTAATATGGAAGGAAACTTTATAACACTCAGTATTTCCATCAAGGAAATGGGATGATTTCAAAGGCAGTGAGGATCAAGGTCACAGAAGAGACTCTGATCTGATACTGGACATGGTCCCCTGTCTCAGAAGATTGACTCAGACACTGGATGTGGAGGGTACATCCCCTTCAGGTCCTGGCAGTAAAAGTCTTGTTCTCACATTGGAAATGTGCTTGGCAGATGAGACCCATGCCTCAAGTTGGCTTAGATTAACTATACTGGTTGTTAGAGACTGCAAGACCAGATCTTTGGGCCTGCCAGATAGCTCAGTCGATTAAAGTGCCTGCTTAGGCACACTCAGGACCAGGGTTCAATCCCCCACATGCCATGTCGGTCCCTTCCCCCAGGGCACACTCAGACAGCAATTGAGACTGGGCATGGTGGTGTGCTCCTGTAACCCCAGGGCTTGGGAAGCTGAAAACAGGAAAATCGCTATGAATCCAATCTGTGTGGTGAGACCCTGTAGACCTTGTACTAAATACAAAAAAAAGAGTCAGGTCCAAGTGTTTGAATGACATTATCAGAACAATTTCTGTCTCCTTCCTCTTTTCTTATTTCCCAGTAGGTTCATTCTTTGGAAAGCAAGAGCAGCTCTTTTCCGTGGTCCAGGTAATCAGAGGAGAACCTCAGGGTGACTCCTGGGGACAGAGAACCCAGCTGAGAGGCTGCTAGTGCAAGGAGGTCAAGGAGGGCTTCCGGGAAGAGCTCTCCACGCTGCCTGTTGTGGGGAAGTCATGCAGCCCCTCCTCCTCGCTGGAGGCAAGAGTTGGACATATCCTGGAGGCCTTGCAGGGGGCTCCAGCCCTGAAAGCCAGTGGCTTCTCTCAGGAGACCTCAGAGTGACAAAGTCAAATACAAACCTTACAACTTTAGGCATGTCGTCTGCTCCAGCTTCAGTCAAGCCGGGCAGAGTATGCAAAGACCGCACATCACACGCGGAGAAACCATACAGAAAAGCAGAAGAGAGCATCCGGCTAAACTGGGCAGTGTCAACTGAGATGTCCAGGAGCTCAAACCATGTTGTGGAACTCTGTGCCCAGATCCAGTGTGGCTGGGCACAGAGCCAACCAGTGCCTCTGGATGGCCCAGGGGTTCACCTGATCTCTGTGCCTGTTTCTCTTCCCTTCGAAACACTGGTAATGGCTCTGCACCCAATGCCCAGCATCCCTAAATGAGCCATGGAACTCTTTTCCATGGATGCCAGCTGCAGGGGGCTGGAGATGGCCACTGATTCAGGTTGGGTCATAGGTTCTTCCAGAAACTAAGGTTCTGTGGAATCAGGAAGCAGTTTCTAATCCATCCACACAACCTAGATGGAGAGTATGTGAAATGTTCTTTCTTCTAAGAAAAACCAGCATGCCACCAGCAGAAAAAAGCAAGTAGAACCATTAAAACCACCAGAGAAAGCCAGGTATGATGCTGCACAGCTGTACTTCCGGCTCCCTGGGAGACTCAGGCAGGAGAACCCTAAATATGAGCCCAGCCTGGGCAACTTAGTGAGTTAGCAAGATCTTATCTCAAAATAACAAAATAAAATGAGTGACGGGATAGCTGAACACAAAGGTTCAATCCAGATTCAGTGACTTGTTCAAGACAAAACAAAAAGCATACCAGTTATCCACTGGCATAAGAAAGGCCACACCTCTCCTAGTGTCCCTGGTCCCACCTTTCCTCCACTTCTGTCCCAGGGAAGTGTAACTAGGAAAAAAAATGTTGATGGACAAGGAAAGGAAAACACATCATCCCACTTGAATGTTTTTTGGAATGCATTTGGAAATCCACCTGGGAAGGGGGAATTGAGGTTTCATCCTCAAGGTAAATGATTCTCAACTCTGCTTTTGCTGTCAAACAACTCCAGGACCTGCCTAGCCCTTTGTTGGTTTCTCTAAGGTGTTCACCTTCCTCCCAGGCTATTAGTGACCTCCTGAGTCATCTAACCTTAGAGACCCTTGACTGAGATGAGGAGGGACTTGGATTTGGGGCTTTCTTCTACATTTTTCCTCCTAACTCTGAGAAGGATGGTATAAGAAATTTGTCACACAATGAATTGAGAAGTGTTTCTTTTTTTTTCCGCCTCAGAAAAATGTAGTATTTCCTTCTTTGGAACCAAAAATTGAGTTATAAATCTGATGTTTCCTTTATAGGAATATTTATGATGTATCTACTAAATAATCTATTTGTGGGTGACTGTGGGAGTACATACTGTATATGTATAAAAAAGTGCAAGATCTTAAATTATGTAAATGTAATTAGACTGTATGCAAATCCTACTCAACAGCCCCATTTTTAGGGTCCACATTCAAGGTATGTGTCTCTGTTTGTATGAGTCAATCTGTGAAACATCATCCCAAAGACTAAAATTCACTGTTGTGGGTGTTAGCATTTTTTTTTTTAGTTTTTCTCTCATGTGCGTATTCACAAGCTAAACTATTAAATGTTTCCTTTAATTTTGGAATGTGTAAAAAAATTACTAATGGATGTTGAAGGCCCCAGAAAAATATATGTGGAGTTTTTCCTTTTCTCCTCACTTCTGAGTTGTGTGACTGGGTCAGGTGTCAGCTGAGGCAAGTGGTCATGGGATATCACCTCTGAGGGCGTGAAGGTTGCTGTGAAGAGCTCTGAGAAAAGTTGGGGTCCCAGCTCTGTTCCCTTCCATTCCTTTTCCAGAAGGCCATCTGCCTAACCCCCACTCTGCCTCTAGCCCATATGACTAATTCCCATTAATTGTCATGGATCAAATAGCAGTAAAATATTTCCAGTTGCCAGTCTCCTGTTTTCCAATTGTCCCTCTGTTATATGTCTAAGTAAACATTTGTTCTGCTTATCGTTTCTGAGCAAAGACATGAATCACTTGCCTAGAAGAAACCGCAGGGACAGCTGTTGCCTATTAGAAGCTGACATTTGGGAACAGGGCCTGCTAAACAGAACTCCAGTATGAAGTTTTCTCTCTGCTTGTCCTCCTGCTAGGAGAGGAAGCTGAGGTCCACTCTGGTCTCACAGACAGATCCGACCTACCACATTGTGTGGGTCACTAGACTAGCAGAAGGTATCCTGCTCAGAACTCTTCCCTCCTGCCTGCCTTCTTGCCACCTTCCACAGCTTTTCTTTGGCCAGAGAGGCTGTCTTCAAAAGGCTTCTGTAAAGCTGTGGTGGTGATGCTGAAGTATGGCTATGAATGAACCAGGCCTCGGCTTCTAACACAGGCTTAGAAGGGTTCTAAGGGTTTGAGGACTTGTCTGACTTTGGAGAAACTTGCATTGAAAGTTTATTTTCTAGTTTGTTCTATGCTGAGCATTTTTATATGTATTATAGTACATATTTTTCATTATTTTACCAGGTAAACAAAAAAAATGGAATATAATCAAAGAACCATAGACAGACAGGAGATTTGGGTCAAACCTGATGGATTATACAAGCTGCATTTTGAAGGGTAGGCATGGTTAACTTAGGAGGGTAGAGGCCAGTGCTAAGGAGAAAATCCAACTTCCAGGAGGGTAAACAGAAGTGCAAAGTTGTGAAATTAAAGAGAATTGGGAACATAAAATCTAAGGCAGTCACAAGCCTCTCTTATAGCTTGGATCAAGCCCATGCACCCTTTCCCCTGAGCAAAGGATGCTGTCTTTATCAAAGGAGTCACTAAACATCAGTCCTCAGGGGAACTTACATACTACAGGTAGTAAGTAAATACATATATGTGCGGATGGGAATAAGTTTAAACATGATGCATTCTGTATGTGTTCCAATTCATAATGATTTTATTCATTATGGACCAAAAATATGCACTAATAAAAGACAATACTCATTGTGATGAAATCTTTTTGCTTTATAAAAGACAGTTAAAGAAGTGGAAAAACAGACTATTGATTGGGAAGCAATATCTGTAAATCACCTAGTCAACTAAGGATTGGCATCTTTATTGTTCCATGTATGGGCACTAAGAAAATGGAACTTAAAATCTCTCAATGGCTATTATAATCATTAATTCT
>NW_004524659.1:4165380-4167099 GCF_000260255.1 Octodon degus | reverse complement strand
TGTTTGTAAATAGGATCACAAGTCCACTTCTTGTACAGCAATTAACCACTAAGAAGAATATATGCAGTGTATTATTTGTTGAAACTGTACTTCTGATTGGATTTGAAACTGTCTCATTGCTGTTTATCAATAAAACTTTGAAAAAAAATTAAATTACAAAGATCACTGGAAATACAATGCAAGTCAACACATTTTTTTTTCTCTTTGAAATGTGTCTTTTGAATCAAATGAGTTGCCTCCATAAGTAGCTGATGTTTGATGAGGCAAAAAAGCTTTTCTCCTTCCTCCATAGGCAACCACTGAATTGCATCTTTTTGAGATTTTTAGTGGAATTCTCTTAGTAAAGACTTGCAAATTGGGTTGGGATGTGGCTGAGTGGTAAAGCCATGGCCAATCATGCCCGAGGAGCTGGGTTCTAACCTCAGCACTAGAAAAAAAAATGTATTTTAAAAAAAAGACTTTCAAACATTGGCCTTTTTGGTTTTATGAAACATCTATATCAATTCTTTTTTGTTTCTTGCACTAAAACTTTCTGTTCATTATCAGTGCCCATTAATTTTACAAAATATTGGAGTTCCTCCAGAGTTAGAGCAGTTCTTCTGTGTCTCTAGTCTCCGTTACTCTTTTAGAACCCAGCACAGCAAGAGACCTTAAAGTGATGCTCAGCAAAAATCTCGTGAGAGTTGGACACTGGCTAATCTGAAAAAGATCTTCAGACTGAAGAGAATTTGAGGCTCAGGACTGCGCTAGACCTGGAAGCTTCTCCCATCTGTGCCCATCCAACCTCTCGGGGAAGCCGGCAAGTTAGCAGCTGTGTTCTCCTTGAGAGCAGGAGGAAGGCTGGCCTTCACAGCCTCACAATCCTCAGCCCGCCTCTGCCCGCAGAGGTCGCATCTGTGCATGAATCCATTCAGCAGAGCTGTGCAGGTGACATAAGGCACCCATGGAGACACCTCTCTGGCAGGAAGCTGAGACATCTGGGCCATCTGTCCTGGTGCAGCTCAGGGCTCCAAGGCGGGCAATGGAAAAGTGGATCACGGTCTTAGAGAGTGACAAAGACAAAAAGCCAGTGTAGAGAACTTAGGGAAAGAGCGGCACACACAGCCTAGGACAGGTGTCCTCTTCCCTGAAGCCCTGCTCCCTCCAGAACCCCATCTCATCTCCCCAGGAAAAGCAGCTTCTCAGGATCATGATGCAGCTGCAAGCGGCCTTGTGCTGTGGAAAGCACCCAGGCATAGAAACCAAGGGATCATTTTTAGATACCTTATCTTCACAAGGGGCCTCAGGTCTTCACCCTCCATCACTACCACCACCCTGGCCTGAGCCACAGCAATGACTGATCTGGATAGTAGGTTCAACTTCTTCACTGACCCACCCATCTTGCCCTAGTCCCCCTCAGTTAATTCTCCACACAGCAGCATTTATGATCTTTGAAAAATGTAAGTCTGAATCTGGCGTGGGGGCACATATCTGAGATCCCAGCACTCTGGGAACCTGGGATAGAATTGCAAATTTAAGCCTAGCCTAGACAACTTGGCAGTTTAGCAAGACCCTGTCTTCAAATAAGAAAATGTTTAAGGGGGTAAGGGCAGCTGTTGATATAGCTCAGTATAAAGGCATTGGTTTGATCGTCAGTACCAGGGAAGAAAAGAAGGAAGGAAGGAAGGAAGGAAGGAAGGAAGGAAGGAAGGAAGGAAGGAAGGAAGGGAGGGAGGGAGG
>NW_004524659.1:4164739-4165280 GCF_000260255.1 Octodon degus | reverse complement strand
GTGTGCCTATGTTTATAGCAGCACAATTTGTGATAGCCAAATCTTGGAAACAACCAAGATGCCCATCACCTAAGGAATGGTTGAAAAAGATGTGGAATTTTTACACAATGGAGTATTACTCAGCTATTATGAATGATAAACACAAAGCTTTTATATTGAAGTGGATGCCACTTGAATATATACTCATAAGTGAAATAAACCAGACACACATGTGTAAATATCGTAGTCTCCCTGGTATAAGAACTCAAAAGAAGAAATACAAATAGAAAGGTATAATACAAGTAAAAAGGAAGCAGGATCTCAAGGACTAACTAATCAAGAGAGGGAAAGGAGAAGAGCTAGGAAACATGAATAAGTCAAGCCATACAATTGTATGTAGAAGATGAGCAAGGCAATGATCCTGAGAATCTTCAGAAGATTTTTTAATCTAGCAGTTAATTGGAAAGATTCTCACCCTGACTAATTATATATACTGATACCTTTGAACTAAGCTACTGCACTGCAGATGGTAATTTGTAATAGTAGTTTCATGCTTGGAGTG
>NW_004524659.1:4159094-4163768 GCF_000260255.1 Octodon degus | reverse complement strand
TTAATGAATAGAGGGATTTGTTCTAATGGTGTTTGTAAATAGGATATCATGTCTGCATCTTGTACAGCAATTAACCACTAGGAAGAATGTATGCAGTGTGTTAATTATTGAAACTGTCCTAACAATTTGATTTGAAACTGTCTCATTGCTATTTATCAATAAAATTATGGGAAAAAATAAAATAAAATTAAAGGGATACAGATGAATGTCCATTTTGTATGTGTATTCAAAATTGTTTGGATAGATATATATTTACATTCTCTTAATGAATAGAGGGATTTGCTCTAATAGTGTTTGTAAATAGGATATCATGTCCGCATCTTGTACAGAAATTAACCACTAGGAAGAATGTATGCAATCTGTTAGTTGTTGAATCTGTCCTACAAATTTGGTTTGAAACTATCTCATTGTTATTTGTTTCTCAATAAAATTATGGAAAAATAAATAAATAAATAAAGTTGCCAAAGTCAAGTGTTGTTGTGGATGTCTAACGGTAGTGTGCTAATACAATACAGGTAGAATAAAAAACAAGTACAGTCACTCTGGAAATGGGTTTGGTCATTCCTTATAAAGCTAAATGTATATTTTCCAGATCATCCAGGAATTTCGCTCTGAAGTGTTTAATTAAGAGAAATAAAACTCTTACCTTTACACTAGTGCCTGTACACAAATGTTTGTAGTGACACTATTCCTAACTGACAAAACTGGAAGAAATCTCGAAATATCACTCAAGGAAAGAATAGATAAGCAACCATGGCACAGGGGTCTCCAATCCCCTATACTGGTCCTTGACCTGCCTGAAACTAGGTCACAAAGTAGGATGAGCGTGGTGGGCCAGGGATCAAAGCTTCATCTATACTTACAGCCACTCCTTTTTATTAAAATTACTGCTTGAGCTGTACTTCCTGTCAGGCCCACATAAGTATTAGATGCTCATAGGAACTCGAATCCTACTGTGGACTGCACATGTGAGGAATCTAGGTTGTACACTCCTTATGAGAATCTAATGTAATATTGCCAGTCTTATGGAAAACCTGCTACTGTTACGGACTACTGGACTATATTAGAATATTTTGCTGAATTCACACACCTACAATATTTAAATGACAATGGAATACCCTTCTCTGACAAAATTAAACAAAAAAAGGGGGATACAAATGAACAACCATTTTGTATTTGTATATTCAAAATAGTTAGAATAGATATACAGCTGCATTCTCTTAATCAATAGAGAGATTTGTTCTAATAGTGTTTGTGGGCAGGATATCATGTCTGCATCTTGTACAATGAATAACCACTAAGACAACAATATGCAATGTATTAATTATTGAAACTGTGCTAGTAATCGGTTTTGAAACTGTCTCATTGCTATTTGTTTCCCAATAAAATTATTTTAACAAAAGAGAATCTAATGTAATAATAATAATAGTGAATATAAAATGCATAATAAATGTAATGGGCTTGAATCACCCTGAAAACAGCCTTAGAGAGAAAAATTGTCATCCATGAAACCAGTCCCTGGTGCCAAAAATTTGAGAACCATTGATGTGGTTATATCCATACAATGAAACAACACTCAGAACTAAAACCAGGGCCAGGGAGATAGCTCAGTGGTATAAGTGTCTGCCTGACAAGCGAAAGGTCCTGAGTTCGATCCCTGGTACTACACAAAAAAAAAGAAGAAAAACAAATTATCAATAAGTTGAAGCAATACAGACCGACTCCAAAGGCATTAGGCTAAGCAGAAGAAGCCAGTCTCCAAAGGGCTCCTACTACATGATATAATTACATTGACATAGTGAGACTACATGATAGTGATAGAGAGTAAGGCAATGCCTCCTAGGTTTATAGGTAGAGGAAGGCTCTATACAGGAAGAGCAGTGTGAGAGGATTGCTGGGGGAAGGGGTAATGAAACAGGCCTATATCCCAATTGTGGTTGATGTTACACAAATCTATACATTTTAAAACTCATCTATTTGTTCAATAAGGAAAATATGACCACCAACCAGGCAAGTGAGGAGCTGGGGGCCTGTTTAACTCTGGATTTTCCCAACATTGCCATGATTTGGTTTTCTTTCTCTATAGCTCAAAGCCCCCCATTTTCCAAAGAATGAGAGAGGGCATTCGAGACTCACGATGGTGGTGGTGGTGGTGGTGGTGGTGGTGGTGGAACAGGGTTCCTACCCTTGTGGATACTTATAGCCAGTGCCCGGACATATTTATCTCCCCAACCCTTGCCAACTTTTATGGTGTCTTGGATTCCTGAGTTACTTAGGGTCCCACCTGGCAGATGGGCTGCCCTGCCAGAGACATGCAGCAGAATGTGGTCCCCAAGTTCTCTCTCATGTGTTTTATAACTTTTGCAATATGGGGCTATGGCTATCAACTCATTTTGTAAAAAATTAAAGTTTTATTTTCTATTTAGTTTTTGTTTGTTTGTTTTATTTGTGGTTGTTGCTGCTGGCTTTTTTTTTTTTTTTTTTTTTTTTTTTTTTTTTTTTGAGGAGGGTGGTATGTGGCTATCCTGAAGAGAAGTGGCAGAAGTTCCTTTGGCCCGTCAGCTTAATCCAGACATGTTTGGTACATTATGAGACAGTTGCAAGCAGCATTGGGCTGGGAGGACAGTTACTGGAGTTGTGCAACAACAGAGAAGGGAGTATGCCAAGAAAGAAAAGACAACAGTTTAAGGAAACAGGGAGTCTTAGGTCTGAACAGGGCCAAGAAAGTCAAGTTGCTTATGAAGCCATGGTTCCAGAAGAGAGCACTGTAGTTGAACAATGTGTAGGAACCAAAAAGCAACATCAGAAAGTTGATGAGAGGGCACCCGCAAGAGTAACAAGAAATTATTACCAATGGATTATCCGCTATGCTCCACTTTATGCAAAATTATATTGAGAAACTGTAAACCATGTAGGAAAACTTAGTCAAATGTACAAAGAAAACCAAGCAAATGTAAAGGAGTTGATTATTGGCTTTAGAAAAATCAAAATGAGAATGGAAACAGTTCAAGCAACCCTAGTATGCTACTCCATTCAATAATGAGCAGTATTTACATAATGAACCAAGAATAGTGATTTAACAAAAATAGTCATAAAAGAGTGGGGAAGAAGAGTGGACTGTAAGAAGGTGGAGCTCATGCTACTGGCAATCAGGGGCTGGAACTGGAAGCCAAACTGTCAGATGTGAGCCCCATCATGCTTATCTGGAGGTGAGGAGAGGGAAAGAGTAGCACCATTAATTAGGGTGCATCTAGAATGCATGTATACGGGAGAAACAGGAGCATGATATCTAGCACCCAAAGAACCAGAACCGGACACAACAAGGAGGTGATCATCTGGACACTTCTGATGTTCTGTCACTCTCTGGAACACACAGGGAACTCGCCAGCACCTCGCTGGGAACTGTGACTCTAAGAACCACATCGGAAGTGCTCTTGACAACCGGGAGCCGCAGCTGTGACTCTTGGTTCAGAGACACTCTGAAATCCCTGACCTTTCCCAGGCCCATGGAGAAATCGAGCAAACCAGCTGTTTTAGTCAAATATTTAATTTGGAGATAACATAAATCGGAGATAGAAAGTGGGAGCTGTCACCTGAAGAAGGGGTACTAGAAGAGAAGAGAAAGGTCAACACCAGTTCCCCGTGCACCTGGCTCAGGGACTTGACTTCATCTCAAAGAGATCCACTTCACCTCCCCTATGAAGTTCAGAGGCATTGTAAGTGGCAGAGACAGACTGAGAATTAGGGGTCTCTCCATCATCTCATCCCACTGCTGCCAAATCTATCAAGTATTTAAGGAGCATTTCCTCCGTTCCTGCAGAATATGGACATAGTTGGCCTCATATTTCCATGCTTTAAGCCCTCTTTATGAACACTTAATGATGAGGTACCCACTACTACAATATGTAGCTCCAATTTGATGCTTCTGAATTTTTCCAGAGAAAGTCTTAGTTGGGAATTTCACATGCAGAGAGGATGACTGCCTTTGACATGAGGGTTGAAATAGAGCTCTACAATCCATCTCTCCATGTATGTCTCCTTGTTATTTCAGAACCCTTACATGGAAATGTGACACCTTCACGTGGAAGGCAATTCTGAGAGCAAGCACAATAGTCGGTGAAACTAAGATGCTGTAATAAATAGGTCCAGCACGTCGAGGTTCAATGCAGAAGTTCAATTCTTGGTCACCTCCTAGGTGTCACTTGGTGTGTGGCTATTCAGGGAGTCAGGATCCCCTTGTTGGGTGGCTCCAATGTACTGAGCTCTGTGTCCCCATCTCTGTCCATCTAGTGGCAGGAAAAGGAGCAGGCAGGAGTGCTTCTAGGGGTCTAGAGACAGAATCCATCACTGGCACAAAACTTAGTTGAGAAGCCTCACGAAATCATAAGTGAGAATGACAGGAGCCACCTCTGTCTGTGAAAAAGAGTAGGAATTTAGTAGGTCAGCAGTTCTTGGGGGCGGGGCAAGAGGAGCAATACAGAAAAAAGGTTTAATAATTTTAAATTACAAAGATCGGAGTGTGCGGAGAGCTTCCTGCTACCCCGCCCTGGCGGGACCAGTCCCAGCCCAGGCGCAGAGTGGGCCGGACCCTCTCCCAGCCCCTTGGGCCGCCCCCCACCACTCTGCAGTGCCTCCCCCACCCCGCCCGCGGAGTAGGATTTTCTGCGGAGTTCC
>NW_004524659.1:4145714-4152718 GCF_000260255.1 Octodon degus | reverse complement strand
AAGAAAGAAAGAAAGAAAGAAAGAAAGAAAGAAAGAAAGAAAGAAAGAAAGAAAGAAAAGAATGCTCGTGTCCCTTCCTCCCTTGCTGTAGGCCTCCCTTAGCTTTCCATGCCCCCCTTTCCTATTCCCTATCCCATTGCATCTCATTCACAGCAGTCAGGTCTATCTCTAAACATATTTCTTTTAATTACAGGGCTAGATTATTTTCTCTCATACCAGAAGGTGAGGAGTGTACAAGATAGCCTTTGTCTTATTCACTTTTGTGTCCCTTCTATTTATTGAAGCGATGTGATTTCTTTAAGCCTCAGCTTACTCAACTATCAGAGGGGATGATGAATTCTGTGCATTTCACACTGTAGGGGTTTGTAAGGAGCAATTAATAAAATAAAGCTCAGCTGATGCTCTGCTCTGTGTCCTAGGCAATGAGGGCAAGCCCATTTTTAACACTGCTATCTAAAGACACTAATTTTGCAAGATACTTTCCCTTCATACTGGTCCAGGTTCTAGGTCAGACTGGCATCCCCACTGGAAACAATAGCCAAGGCACTGCTCCCAGTCAAGAAACCTGGGAGTCTATTGAAAATAAATTAGTAATGCCCCATGCTCAATGAAAAAGTCTCAGGGAGATTTATAATTTTATTTTTTCTAAGTGTACAGAATAACATAAATCAAAAGGAGCAATAGTCTACCTCGTGTTTTGACTACTTTGACCCTCTTCAACCTCTGCCAATTTTTATCTCATTTTTGTTTAACTTTATACATCAGAGTTTAATTTGAGCCCTGGTCGAGAAGACAGTGATGTATAGGTTATATCAAGTGCGGCTGAAATTATCCTGTCCCCGGGGATTTCGGGCTGAAGGAGGGTCCTGGTCACATTTCAGGGGGGAGAAGAGGAATGGTAGAGTGCCCCTTGAGCCCCACCCCCTCCACCCAGTTGCCTTCATCACTGCCTCTCGTTTATTGATTTGGCCACATCTGAGGAGCTCACAAGATTGCAACTGTCCAGGACTCATGCCTGCTGCCCAGCCTCAGGCTCAAAGCACCGGCCACTCTGGACAATGTCATTTTCCAAACCTGAAAAGGAGTTCTATTAGCATTGATTTTTCCTCTTGAAATTGTTATCTTCTCAGGAAAGTGTGCCCAGCTGGCAGCGCAGTCTCTCTGACCAAGGAGATTGCTGGCTTTGTTTCTCTGAACATCCAGAACAGTGTCTGTTAGCCACCCCAGAGTTTTCAATCAGAATCAATGCATGAGCACATGAATGAATGAAGGACTGAAGAACAAACGAGCTGTCCTCTGCTTCCTTGTTGCTGTTCAGGTTCCAGCTGGCCTCAAGGCTTCTGAGAAAAGGTAAACACATAGATGAACACAGCCACTGACAGGAACTGAAGAGCTTCTGTCTCCCCTGGAAACTTTCCAAATGGAGCAAAAGGACACCTGGGACCAGAAGGGACTTGTGGTCCCCTTGTCCAACTCTCACATGTCACATCAATGTTTCTCAGAATGGTCTAGTCAACTACTGTGTTAAATACCTCCAGGAACAAGCCACCCAAGCCGTGACCCGTGACTTAGCATTTTACCGGGAGTGTTTCTCTCCCAGCACTTACCACAGTAGGAAATTATATCCCCGTGTAATGATCGGATTGGTCTGTTTGCTTCACCTAGGAACATGGACAGGTTCTCTGATTAAACTGCGTGAGAAAGGTCTGCTTGGTAACTGGGTCCCTTGGATTGGTCATAGGGCTTACATTCAGGAAGTGTCTGATAAACAGTTCTGAGGAACCGAGCATGAAACAAACTGGGATGGCTGGGACATCTGTGATATGCTAATATCGAGGCAAGAATGAGAACACCTATCAAAATGCCCAGATATAAGTCAGGGTATGGCTGGCGACCTTCTCCATGGCCAGTCCAGGAGAATGGTGAGTGAGGGGCTTTAGGAAAGCATCTGAAGGTAGCTAGACTTGGGAGCTAGGTGTAGCTGCCAGGAGTAGTGAAGACTCTCCGGCACAACCCTCGCTCTAGACCTGCGCTGTTCTACACAAGGTGGCTACGCACCACTGGAAACGTGGCTGCTCAGAGTTAAGAAGCACCACAAGTGTAAGATGCATGACAGCTTTCAAAGATTTGCATAAAAAATGCAAAAAAATCACATCCATGATTTTGATATTGATTGTTGTGTTGAAGTTATATTTGGATTCAAATTTTAAAAATAAAGTTTATTATAAAAAATTAATTTCATCTTTTTTCTGCTGCTGTTTTTGTGTTTGGTTTGGTTTGGGTTTGGGTTCGGGTTCGTTGGGGGGTTTTGTTTGTTATTTGAGACCAAGCCTAGGGTGCTTTACTGCTGAGCTATGTTCCCTGTCTCTTCTCTTCTCGTTTATTTTATTTTATTTTCTGGTACTGTGGATTAAACTCAGGATCTTGTACTGCCAGATTCTTGTGCCATTGAGCTTTATTTCTTATTTTTTATTTTGAAGCATGCTCTCAGTAAGCGGGCTGGGCTGGGTTTGAACTTATACTCCCCGTGTCTCATCCTAAAGTGTGCTTACAACATTCAGCATTACACAGCTTGCGTTATTTTCCACACTAATCTAGAGGAAGGTCCTCAGAGGAATTATTAATACAGAAATATTCTCATGTCAATATTCTCTAGTAAAAAATAAAATAGGGTTGCCATTGTGTCTGTTCTATAGTGGGCGCTGTGCTAGGCACTTTACCACCTCGTAGCTTTATTTTGGGGGTGTTGTCCTGAAGAAATAGTCTAAAATTCTTTATGCGCAAAGTTATTCCTTATGGTATTTTATGCAATTAACAAAAGCCAAGGGGCAACCCACTCGGGTCCCCTTTCACCCTCTCTTGGAAAGAAGCCTTCTTACCTTCAGTAAATGCATTCTGCTCTTTACAAAAAGGCCAGGAAATAATTTAAACAGTAGAAAGATATAACATGCTCGCATTCTTGCAATGAACTGGGCAATCATCTAATGAAGATGCCTTAGGATACAATAACAATGTTCACTCTAAAACTCACAACCGCGTGTTCAGTAGCACCATCACTGTGGAGGAAGGGCCAGAGGTGAGCAAGTGGAAGCCCCGCCGGACCATTCACAGTTAGTTGTCTTTGGATCTAGGATAAGCAATGACTTCTCTTATTATTATTTTTTCAATTCAATTGTACTTAAGAACTATAGCTTGTGGGGGCCGGGGAGATAGCTCAGTACAATAAGCGCTTCCCTGGCAAATGCAAGGGCCTGACTTCAACCCCTGGTTCCACCAAAAAAAAAAAAAAAAGAACTATAGCTTGTGCCTGCAATCCTAGCACTCTGGGAGTCGGAGGAGGCAGGAGAATGCCAAGTTTGAGCCCAGCTTGTACACCTTAGTAACTTCATCAGACCTCTTCTCAAATTTTCAAAGTAATTTTAAAAGACTAAGGATATAGCTCAGTGCAAAGGCCTTGGATGTAGCTCCCATTGTCCCCCACGCACATACACACAGAAATATAAATGGGCAAATGATCTCAATAGATGCTTCTCAAAAGAAGAAACACAAACAGCCAATAAATGTATTTTTAAAATGGCCAATATCATTAGCCACCAGGGAAATACAAATCAAAACTACAGAGATAGCATCTCAGGATGACTATCCTCAGCAAAACATAAAAATTGGTAGCAAGAATACACAAGGAAAAAGAAACCCTTCTACACTGTTCCTGGTAATATATATTAGTGCAGCCAATATAGAAAACAGTGTAGAGTTTCCTTAAAATCTCAAAAATATACCTACTCTGTGATCCATGTATCACAACTCCTGGGTATCTATTGAAATGAAATAAAGTCAGGAAACAAAAGAAATACCTGCATGCTGTTTTTCTTGTGGCACTACGCCCATTAGCTAAGATGGAGCATCAGCCTAGGCGCTCATCCACAGATACACAGATAAAGAAGTGTGATGTGTGTGTATAGGCATGTGTGTACACACATACATGTAATGTTATCATACGTTCAGCATTATCCAGTTACAAAGAAGAATGAAATCCTAAAAGTCCTGAAATCATTTGCAGCAAAATTGATGAAACTGCAAGTACCATCCTTAGCAAAATAAGCTCGGCACAGGCAAAGAAGTGCCACCTAGTCTTTCTCAAACTAAAACAGAAAAACAAACAAATAAATAGTACTTAATAATACCATTGTAAATAGTAATTTATAATTTATAATAACATATAAATAAATACTTTTGTCCACTTGAAAATAGAAGAAAGATTACTAGAGGTGGGGAAGGAGGGCAAAGGGTGGACAAAGGACAAGATCAATTCCTGATGCTGCCATACGGAAATATCCCAGTAGGTCCCATTGACCTGTTCAATAAAAAGGAAATTAACATTTAAAAAGAGAGATACATTTGTATTTAAGGAGCCTATGGTAAAAGAGAAGCCTATGCATCTCAAGGAAAACCATGGACTCTCGAGTGTTCCCAACTGGTGACAAGGCTGCAGGTGACAAGCAGAGCAGACACATCCACTTAGCTGTCCTTTGAGGCTCACACAAGGCCACCCCATGCTTTCTGAAAGTGTGTCCTTTACAGCTCGCACCCAGCAGGTTATTTAGTCTGTTAGCCCATTGCACACCTCTCCCACTGACCTGCGGCCCCTGCATACACTGTAAGGTCCTTAAGGTCAGTGGTACGGTATTCTCTCTGCCCCACGTAGAGCAAACAGCACAGACTTACAAGATGCAAGCGCTTCTGCTAGCTTTCTGCCCCCAGGGTTCACCTGTGCTGCGCCCTAAGGGGCCAACCTGGATGGCAGTGCCAAGGTGCTGTTCTGCTCACTGGTGTCTCATGAGATGTAGCCAATGTTGAATCCTAGTCAGAGAGCAGAAGAAGAGGGGTGGGCTTTGCCATCCCCCAGTGGACTTTCTTAGGCTACAACTCTCTCCTAAAGGTCACTGTCTTCTTTTTTTTATTTTTGAGTCCAGGGTCTTGCTACACAGTTCAGACTCATAGCTATCCTCTTGTCTCAACTTCCCCAGCGCTGGGATTACAGGCATGTACTACTATGCCCAGTTTAAGGGCCCACACGGCACACCCAGGGTTCTGGGACCAACAGAGCATGCAGTGCTAGGAGTGGAACTCGGGGCCTTGTGCTTGCCAGGCAGGCGCTTAGACCTCTGAGCTATCCCTCCAGCCTGTCACTATCTTCTAAAGTTGGTCCTCACCATACTCTTCCCTGCTTGCAATAACCAACACTTAACCCCAAGCTCTTAAAGCCCTAGAACAGAAGCAGCTCTGTTAATTTTCTCTTGTGCTTCCTTTCACCTTTGCAAATGGTCTCTTGTAGGAAATGTTTCATGAATAATCCATATTGGATTATGTCCTGTCTTTCTCACCAGGACCTGCTTGCCAAAGAACTTAACTGGAACTGCAGTGTCTGTCTGTGCCTTACAATGTACCAGGAGGCTAGGCCTGAAGCACATAGTAGGAAGTTTGGGGTCTCTGAGGCTTCCTGTGTCCTCTAGCCCAGTGTCCTAGGAGCTGAGTTCTGGGGCTAAAGTGCTTGTGTTCAAATTCAAGTCCTTCTGCTTGTAATAGCCTTAAGATCATCCATGCTTTTTTCTACCTTTCAAGTGTAGCTTTCCTCATTTGCAAAACAGGGTAAGAACATCTACATTCTTTGAATATAGTAAGTAGGTTGGGGATTAAATGAGATAAAACAGCTAAAGTCCTTAGTCTGCACCTGGTGGGGAGTAACACCACATCCCAAGCAGGCGCCTTTGCTGCCATCCACCAGGCTATGGATCTCGATAATGCAAGAGTCCAGGACATCACTACTGCAGCTGCAGTGGGGGGCAAATCCTTCCTTTTCCTGGGGCTGTAGGGAAGCTCACTTTCTAGGCAGGCTTCCAGGTGCCCAGAGAAGGGGCTGCTTCACAGCGCGAGGAGAAGCAGGAGGAGAGGAAGTGCATTTGGAGGCAATCATTTGCTTATTAAATGTTGTACTTATGAAAAAATGCCAGAATGAGAAATACAAGGATGTGTGGTAATAATCCAGAAAGCGAACAAAGGAAAAAGAAAAAAAAAAAAAACATGATCCAAATGACAGGAAAGAATGACAGGAGGAGAAATAAAAATGTGCATCTCTAAACTCTCTGTATTTCAACCTCAGAACGAGTGCATCTTTTAAAAGCTCTTTGAAAACATTTTCCTCCTCCCTTTGTCTCCTTCCTGTAGAAGGCATCTTCTCTTTCAACTCCCTTTGGGAAACTTCTTATAAATGAGGATTTACATCCCAAGGGATTACTCTGGTTAAGAAAGTGTTTTATTAAAAAATATATGTTTGCCACAGAATGCTGAGCGATATAATTAGCTGGTCCCTTCTGTTTTATTTTAAAAGGCTGTATGGCCAAGTTCTAATTAAACATATTCTCAGGACATTTGAAATGGGAAGGTGTCTTAGAAATGGCCCGGAGATGAAGGAAGCAAAGGCTTAGGAGTTGTGAACCAGAAAGCAGGACCTCTGTCCTTGGGTCACCTGGCAGTTCAGCCTCATTTCTGGTTCTGAAGCCCCATAGACCTGTTCCATCTACTGCTAGGGTGCTACTTGCATTTCCAGAGGTCACGCAGGAAGTCAGCTGATCTTCTGCTTCATCTAAGACAATCCAGTAAGGCTGAAAGAGTCCTTTGCTGGTGTTCTGGGAAGAAGGCTATGCAATAGGTTATCATCTTTGAAGTAAGAATTTCCTGAGGTCCCCCCATTTGGATGTATTTTTTTCTCCTAGCTTCAGGATCATACTTTGTTTTACTTTCTGAACTCAGGAAGCTTGCTCTTGATGGTACTGTCTGAAAGTCAGGCTGGTTCAACCAAGAGAGGTAGTATATGACCTCATCCGTATGGGTAGGATGACGCTTACCTGTGTCCCCCTGGAAGAAGTATGTGCTCCCAAAGCGGAAGTGAGTAGGTTATCTCTGTTCCAAAGGATCTTCTTGGAGGCCATAGGAGTTCAGGTTTT
>NW_004524659.1:4145060-4145614 GCF_000260255.1 Octodon degus | reverse complement strand
TTTCTTTTTATTTATTTATTTGTGGAACCAGGGATTGAACTCAGGTTCTTGCGTTTGCCATGGAAGCACTTATTCTACTGAGCCATCTCCCTGGCCCCTATCTTTTCTTTTTTAAAGAGAATTTAAAAACCACAAAAAAAATAGAAATGATACAGAATTTCACTAAGTAAAATGATAGGAATTCAACAATGGTCATTATATTGCATATTGTTGTCTTCAAATTAGTTGTTCAGATTATGGAGGTAATATTAATTAAAAATTATGAAAAATTAAGGAGAGAGAAAAAAATTATATCTTCCCAGTTCTCTCACCTAGGCACCTGGCCAGGCACTGTCACTCTTCACAGGGAACCTCCTGCCCATTAGAGCCTCCTTAGGGGCCATTGGAGTTTCCTGTCCATTGCTGGTGTGGATGCACCATGTTATAACTGCCATCTATGGAGCTATATCCCCAGCCCTTTCTAATTTTCTTCTCCTTCTTCTTCTTCTTCTTCTTCTTCTTCTTCTTCTTCTTCTTCTTCTTCTTCTTCTTCTTCTTCTTCTTCTTCTTCTTCT
>NW_004524659.1:4142798-4144960 GCF_000260255.1 Octodon degus | reverse complement strand
CTCAGGCCCTTGTGTTTGTCAGGCAAGCACTTATTCCACTGAATCATCTCCCCAGCCCTGGCAGCAGCTTCTTATACAATTATACTTCCTCCTCTACAGGGTCCAGCAAACACACTTCGACATAATGAGACCTAACACTAATGCGAAGTCCTGTCCACAGAAAACCTGTATGAGCAGCTTTATTCACAGGTACCCCAAATCAGAAACAACTCAGTTGTCCTTTGACTGGTGTGAATGGGTTAACAGACTTACAAAGTCTGTTTGGGTACATCCTTACAAAGCAATATTTTTCATCAAGGATAAAGTAAAACTTAGTGACATGAACCACTGCTAAAATCTCCAATGTGTTATACTAAATGATAGAAACCTGACAAAATGGTTCCATACTGGTACACAGTCCATCCGTGCTCCATTCTGGAAAAGGCAAAAGTAGGAAATAAACAGTCAGTGAAAGAACAGTTAGTGGTTCGGTGGTTTCTCTCAGGCTAGGGTCAGAGTTGAGGGCAGGTAGTGGGTAGCTGGGTTCCTAAAGGGTAGCACAAAGGAACGGGCTGGTGATAGAAGGGAGGTGGTGATTTGTCCCCACTCTTGATTGCAGTGTTAGACACATGACTTCATGACTTGTCACAACTCAGAGTGAATCTTACTCTATGCAAATTTAAACTTTAAATAAGAGAAAATTCCTACTGGTGTGGAAATAAATGTGATGGTTGTTTGGGGCTGAGCCCCATCTCACCCCCTTCCCATGTTAATTCTATCTTGCAGGGATGCTCCACAGGACTGTCAGGACCTTGCAGTCTCTGGTGATGTCTACTGCTCCAAAGAAGTGTTCCCTAAAGAATTGAAATAAGTACTTAGAGCCCATGGCTTAGTGAAAACTTTTATTCATTCATTCATTCATTCATTCATTCATTCATTCATTCATTTTTTAAATTTTCTTCCTTGCTAGATATAGACAAAAACCAAGGAGTTTCGCCCACTGGTTTTAGCCCTCTTGAAATCATGAGCACTCACACCTTTGCCGTGAGATGATGGTCCAAGGGTAAAAATACTTGCTTACGGCTGGCAAGATAGCTCAGGCATCTAAGCACCTGCCTGGCAAACACAATGACTCGGTTTCCAGCCTTGGCACCAAATGCTGTGCTGGCCCTGAGATGGGCCAGCCACCTAAACTGGGTGTGGTGATGTACGCCTGTAATCCCAGAAGGAAGCTGAGACAGAAGGATCACTACGAGTCTGAGCTGCACAGTGAGACCCTGTACCAAATAAATAAATAAATTAGAAACACTAGCTTCCTGTTGATAGAACTGAGCCAAAAGACTACCACTGCACAATTTCTTTATTCCAGGGTGAGTAAGGATCAGATATTTTGCAGACTAAAGCATTCTAGGAAATATAGTCAAAGACCCCACTGGAATACTTCAGATATGGTCCATCATCTTGAACCAAGTTAAAGACAACTGGTGAATCGAGAACTGGAGTGAAATAATACGTAGCATATATTCAGTGGAAAAAAGGGACTTGAACAGGCACCTTACACATAAGAAAGCCAAATGACCACAAACTTATAAATGGCACTCAAACACATTACTGATCATGGAAATCATATTAAATATAGAGAGACCACGAACTGCCACCAAGATTAGAAAAACATAAGCAACAATACTGTAGGTTGACAAGGATACGGAATAACGGGAAGGCTTAAAACGCACATAATTCCCCAGGGTTTGACAGCGCACATCTGTAATCTCTGCACTCTGAAGTTGAAGCAGGATGATATCACATTCCAGCGCATTCCAACCCAACCTAGGTAACTGAAAGAGTTAGCCAGATTCTAGCTCAAAATGAAAAACAAAAGCAAAAGTTTTGCTCAAGGTGAGGGAACTGGATTCAATCTCCAGTGCTGGGGTGGGGGGGGGGAGAAACAATCAGGCTGGCCAGATAGCTCAGTGGATTAAAATGCCTGCTTAGGCAGACTCAGGGACTTGTTTAGATCCCCAATCTATCATGCCAGTCCCACCCCCAGGGTATGCTGAGACAGTGAATGAAACTGGGTATGGTGGCATGCGCCTGTAATCCCAGCACGTGGGAGGCTGAAAACAGGAGGATCACTATGAGTCTGATCTACATAGTGAGACCCTATAGACTTTGTACTAAATATA
>NW_004524659.1:4140050-4142698 GCF_000260255.1 Octodon degus | reverse complement strand
ATATATATGACATAATCATTTTGGGAAACAGCATGTTTCAGGATAGTTTAGATATGTATCTTTTATCCAAAGCAATCCCTCCCTTCTCCCTTAGATGTGGATATCAGAGGCGGGAGATTCCCCACGTGTACATTGGGGCACAAGCATAGGCAATTCACAGTGGCATGGTTTAATAGACCACAGAGTGGAAAGAATGCTCTATTTCTCTCTCTCTCTCTCTCTCTCTCTCTCTCTCTCTCTCTCTCTCTCTCAAATAAGCCACTACACATATCCACAGAACAAGCCTCACACACAGTGTTTTAAAAAGACCAAGGCACAAAAAGATCCATTCGGTAGTATGATGCAGAAACACATCTGTAAGCATTCAAACTACAAAACAAGACAAGAAAGTGAGCGCTCCAAAATTAAGGCATGGGCTGGGGAGATAGCTCAGCTGCTTAAACACTATCTCTGGTACCTAAACAAACAAACAAACAAACAAATAAATAAAGGCTCAAAGTGGCCTCCAGGCATGGGGGTTGATGTTGCCTCAGGTGCGAGTGCTACTTTAGCCTGTGCTCTTTAATTACTATATAGGATGTGCATATTATTTACGCATTCTTTTACATTTTTGAATGACAGAAGTTAAAAGTCCCAACCCAGGGATATGCAGATCAGTGTGAAGCCATAATATGCAGGGAATGGACATAAGTGATAAATCCCAAAGACTTTTTCTCGCAAAGAGAAAGTATCCAGATGGGTCTGCATTACAATCAGAAGCTTTACTTCCCTTCAGTACTATTTTTTGTATTTTCTTTTCTTTCTTTCTTTCTTTCTTTCTTTCTTTCTTTCTTTCTTTCTTTCTTTTTTTTTTTTTTTGCAGCCAGAGACCTTGTAAAGGTGTTTACTTTTAAGTATAAGTGATATGCTTTAAAACATATCAGTTTTCTCACTTAAGTTTAATGAATGTTAATCGTATAGAGTGCCCTTACTGATTTATTACACAGTTTAGATCAGATGCTCCCTATTTGCCCAGAAATCTATCATCTAAAAATTCAATCATCCAAGCAAGAATTCCAGGCAACCACATCCGGTATATTTTGAATAAGGAAAGCACATGCCGTGGGGTCTAAGCATGAACTTCATGCAGTTTTCCTGTCAGAAGATTTCTTCAAGCTCTCATTTAAGCCCATTAGCTTCATTCTTATTTTAAATATAAATGTAACATCCTCAGATAACTGTTTCCCAGAATACATCAGCTTAGAAAGGAAAAAAGCAAAGGAGAAAGTGCTGCTAGAAGGCCTGGCAGTGACAGTTAAGAAGCTGACACCATGAAAAAGACAAAAAGACCATCATCATCATCATCATCATCATCTCGACTTTCCTGGGCTTCTGGAGGCATTTATGGTCGGGACAGCAATGAACTGTTGGGTTACACACTGACTAGACCCTTTCTTAAAATATCAGGCACAAGTCCAATACATAATAATAATGACCACTAAATGTTTAGTGAAACCAACTCAAACGGTTGAATTTTGTGCCTTTTCTCTTGAAAGAAATCATTTTGAAGAAGGTTAGAGAGGTTAATCTAAACCCAATGCCCTGTGAGTACGCATGTGCTGCATACCAATGTCCGTGCACACACAGAACTATACGTACACGCATATAGATGCACACAGCAAAATATTTGTCGCTGGTACATGCATGGATCCCATTAAGGAGTTTGGGATTTGGAGGGAATTTACCCAGGTGGCTGCACAATTATGGAGCAGCCGCATCCTCAGAACAAAATGACCTTTTCATCAAGTTACAAAACAGTAAAGGTTAAAGAATGTTTGAAAGGAAGGTAATACTTTTAGAACATTGGGGAAATTTCCCTCCTCTCAAGTACCTGACCAAAAAATGAGAGGAAAGTGCAGATGGTCTTTCAGCAGCTTATTGCAGGGACGTGTGAGACATGTTTGTCTTGCCTGCTTCTCCTCAAAACCATGAATGAACCCATCTCCTTAGGAAGCAGAAGGAACGGGGCAGGAGAGCGGCGCCCCGGGGGGGAGCTCACGGGGGGAACACTAAGCAGGCTGCTTCCTAATTGCAATTTTGAAATCGCATTTCTTTTTCTCACGAGTAGCGATGGCAAAGAGAGCAAATCAATGAGAGTGTCAGATTTTCCCAGTTTCTATTTTCCATCTGACCTGGATGTTGCAAATTCCAGTCGCTACTAACAGGGAAAATAGAAATATCAGCGTGGCTCCTTACCATACCCCTTTCTCTAATGAGCTCACAGAAAGGTCTGGAAGAAACTGCCTTGTCAGCCCTGTAAACTCCTGCTCTCTCAGGAAGCCAGGAGTCTAGTCTGTGAGTCTGTGTCCTGTCTTTGGTCTCTCTTCGTATCTCTGTCTCTGTCTCTCTCTGTCTCTCTCTGTCTCTCTCCCTCTCTCTGTCTCTCTGTCTCTGTGTGTCTGTCTCTCTCTCTCCATCTCTCTCCCTGTGTCTCTGTGTCTGTCTGTCTGTCTGTCTGTCTCTCTGTCTCCCTCTCTCTCTCTCTCTCTCTCTCTCTCTCTCTCTGTCTCTCTGTCTCCCTCTCTCTGTGTCTGTCTGTCTGTCTGTCTCTCTCTCTGTCTCTGTCTGTCTCTCTGTCTCTCTGTGTCTGTCTCTCTCTCTCTCCATCT
>NW_004524659.1:4139085-4139865 GCF_000260255.1 Octodon degus | reverse complement strand
CTCTCTCTCTCTCTCTCTGTCCTACTCCATGATTTTCCATGCATTCTAAGGTATATCCAGCCTCACTCATGATAATCCTTTGCCTTCTAGGCATTCTGACTCTGTGGCTGCCCTTCTCACATCACCTTGAGAGTTCACCATTTATTGGACAGTGTGTACTAAGCTATTCACCAAGGCCGTGACGCACACCATCCCAAGCAAGCGACCCAGCCTAAGCATCCCAAGCCAGCTTCATTTCCACAAAGCCGTGAGGAGTGAGTGCTACACAGGCACGTAACCTATAACACCAGTGCCGTTTTCCAATCCTGGTCTCATCCTCAAAGCTCCTAGCACCTAGCATGTAGCCAAAAGATTTCAAACGGCATTTCCAATGTTGATAGGCTGTTTCCTTCGCAACTCTCTACTAGGAACTTCAGGTGGTGAGGCCTGGCCTGGAGGAGACCAGCTCCCAAGGGCAGGGGTGGTTTGCTTGGCGAGTTACAGGCCACACACCTGGATTTTTCATCACCCCAATCAGAGCTGGAGGCCTCCGCAGTATATAGCTGCACACTCATGTGTGTGCGGAGCAGCCCCACTGTGTGCTGCTTATGGACATTTGCCTTCCTAGAGAAACTTATTTTTCCCCTTTGCTGCAAGCCTCATTTACGCCCTCATTCACTGTTCACTCGAGCAATGATGCATGTTCCCTTGAGCAACAGCATCATTTATGCTAAAGGATGAGTTGGATAGCCACATTTCTTAGGACAGAGAGAGAGAGAGAGAGAGAGAGAGAGAGAGAGA
>NW_004524659.1:4101154-4138985 GCF_000260255.1 Octodon degus | reverse complement strand
GAGAGAGAGAGAGAGAGAGAGAGAGAAACAGACAGACAGAGACAGAGACAGAGACAGAGACAGAGACAGAGACAGAGAGGCTTGATTTGACATTTGATTTCTAGACCTGTCAGGCTGGATGGACTCCCTGATAGACTTAACTGCTGGAAGGTAACTCTGGTTCCTTTGCAAGCCTCATCTTTCCCCAGGCCGGATTGGATTGACTCAGGCTGACCAGAGGTGCTTGTTCCCCTCACAGGCCTTCTCTCCGTTGGAACCTTACCCCCAGGTATGCAAGTCCTCTGAAAGTGAAGAGTATATGGGAAAGCAGAGTCTGCCTCTCCCAGCAGGTACTTACGGAGTGTGTGTCTACCAAGCCTGGAGTGACAGCCCCTTCTCTTTAGCTAACCTGCTCCTAAAATGTCCAAATGAAGCAAAAAGCCTCTAATGAATTAGTCCCAGAACTAGACAGCTTACTTGGAGTTACTTACAATACATGCAAGGTGATCATAAATTAAAATTGACTCCCAAATGTGTATCAGCATTTACTATTTTGATCATGTGCATTTACAAACAGTTATTGAACCATCTGGGGCCAGGCCAGGAGCGGCCCCTGCCCCTAGTGACCCCTGGTTAAGGGACAGGGAGGACAGCTGTAAGATGATTGACTTGTGCTGATCTAATCTGGGAAATAAGTGCCTAGAGAAAAGTCACACACACACACACACACACACACACACACACACACGTGTGCACTCTCTGCAGATCCTTTTAGCTGGGAAGAGAGGTGGTGGTCAAGTTCTCCACAGGGCCCTTAGCTGAATCGTGACTCTAAACCCTGTTGAGATGAAGAAAGAACAAGGTCCTCACTTCACAGCATCAGGTGAAGGACAGCCACACCTTTAAAGCATCACTTTAATAAGCCTGGGATGGGTAATAGGGCAGAAGGAAGAAGTGCTAGCCTGATTTTAAAAAAAAATGTTTACTGCTCCTGGGCTCCTTTGCTGAAGTCCCAGTGGAGTCAGGACCTCCAGGTGGAGCCAGGCTAGCTCTTCAGGTCCTGTGGAGTTAAGTTGTCCCCCACCACAGAACAGGCACCACTCCAGAGTCAGCCCCTCGCTGGTTACTGCATGCTTTCATGGCCTTGGACATGTTAATGAGCCCCGTGCATATTCTTCTTGCAGGCTCTTGGGAGTCACTTAGAAGCCTGGGCGCTTCCTCCAGGAAGCACTTCACCCAAGAAGGAAGTCTTGTCTCCTGAGGGCCAGGGCTGGCCTCCTGGTCCTGCCTCTTCTGGCTGTTTCCACGGATCAGGCTCCCATGGCTGAGCCACATTTGCAGCTCCGGTCCTGGTGGAGCCCCTGGGGAATCCCAAGCTAGTTTCCAGCTGGGCTGCAGGAACTCCTGTTGCGTAGACCTGCTCAGCATTTTCAATATTTTAGGGACTTTGAAGAGGTCTGTTGTAGTCTGGGGTGGAAAAGGATCTTTTACTTGCAGCTAAGTCAACACAGGAAGCCTGCTAGTTTAACTTATATGCTAGGTTTGTTAGGGGAAGGGGCGAGAGTCTGTCCTAAGCCTTCTCTCATCACCACCTGCTTCTGCAACCCATCAGCAAGTTCAAGTGCAAGACACACGCACAAACTCTACAACCCACCTACACCACTAGCTCAATCCAAAACTTCCAGGAGCCCCAAACCGCCCAACCCACCTCCTTTCGGACCAAGCACAAACCCCATCTCTAACCCTACCTCCGTTTGTACCTTGGGCCTGAGCGGCCGCCCGCGATGTCCCGCCTCTAGAGGGCGCTGATGGAGAGGTAGTAAGACTGACTCTTGCCAAAGACTCAAAGAGGGACCCCAGGGACTCCACCCCACCCCCCTGTGGGCTCATTTGAATATTTCAATGGCTGCCGCCAGTCTAGTCAATTTATCATGCAAATGTGGGTGCCCTCCGCGCCAGAGAGGAGCCACTGCCAGCGCAGGAGAGCGGCGCCCGATTGGTGGCCGAGACAGCGGCATTTGTAATATTTTTCTTTGGGCATTAGAGTCATTTACCAATGCCATCACCACAACTCCAGGCACTGAATCACAAGCCACTTAAAGGGTTTTATTGGCAGTTCTGAAACTTCTTAACATGTTCTTTTATTTTAAACCCAGTGTCTACCTATTTCTGACCTTCCTCCACAGCCCCCACCTAGAAAGGTGCTACAATTACAAACCACTTACTTAATTCTCTCACTAACCCAGTATGGGTTACCACCCCTGCCTTGTCTTGGAGAGGAGGACTGGAGCTCTTTAGGGGTTGCACTTGGTGAGTCCTAAGTTAAATAAGCTCTGAGTATTCCTATGAACGTGGAGGAATTTGTAGAAGAGAGTACCACAGACGAAAGAAGAAAGGAGGAAAAAAAAAAGATGAAAGAGATAGTGGTGGTGAGGGGAGACGTGGCAGGCAGAGGAAGAGAGAAAGCAGGATCCAGGGTTTCCCTGCAGAAGGGGTGAACCTTGGAGTTTAATAGAAGAGCTGTGATGTCATAGACCACCAGTGTGCCATCTAATCTGACCCCTGGGCCATGTGCCCTAAACAACCCTGGCTCTGCTATTGTCTAAATACAAGAAATATTCATTACGTTTCAAGGAATAAAAATTTGAAAGAACGCTGTTCCTTTTTCTTCTGTCTGGTACCTGCCCTGCTGAGAGTTTTCTTAGCTTCCTCCCCATTTGGAAATTTGGGGACAAACACAAAATCATAATGTAGAAGACAGACAAGGAGAACGATATAAGAAAAGACAAAAGGGAAACCAGAAGGTTCCTGGTTTTGCAAATTCCCTGGTCCGTTAAGAGGCCACCGGGCATAGAGAGCTGGGTTGTCTAGTCTGCCGCGAAGACAGGGTGGTTTGATTTCTGGGATAGCCTCCTCCTCTGGGATTAGTGCATTCGAAGAGCCGGGGTTCAGCCCCTAATCGGGTTACACACGCAGTTATTCAGATGCCCGCTGGTGCCTGGCAGCTCCCGCAGCCACACGAGAAGAGGTGGGCGCCTCTGCTTTCCCACTAGCGAGAAAACCCTCGCTCCTGGCCAAGGGTGAGTTCCCAGGCGGCGGCGGCTATTTGATCTGAGGTTTTGTTCGTTTGTTTTTAACTCTGCCCAACTGGTTTCTAAAAATCCATTTCACTCAGAACCGTGTGAAGAGGCACGCAACGTTGTAGCGAGGAATTCTGAAAATTCCCCCCCGCAACCCAAGCCTCCACGTGGGACTTGAGCAAAGTGCGATTCGCTGGTGATTGCGTCCTCCAAAACGCCGTATAATGTACATCTGTCCTCTTTAGAGCGAAATACAAAGGCTTTTTATTTTATTGACTCTTCTTTCTACTAAAAAAGAAAAAAAAGTTTCCTGAAAGTTTAGTAAATGATAGAACGAAAGAGCATTGCAGAAGAAAAGGAGGCGTTTAAAGACGCGCGAAGGAGCAGACACGGAAGTAGGGGGAGCGACGCATTGGGAAGGTGATCGCCCGCCCCAGCCTTGGGAAACCCAAGGAAGTGGCCGCTACACCGACCCTGAGCACAGGAGGGGCATTCCGGAAGACCCGGTTCTCCACCACCCCCACCCCACCCTTAATCTTGCTCCCTCCCTCTGCCTGGTGAATAGTTTAGTTTTAAGGGTTTTTTCCCCTCCTTATCCCTAAGGCATTTAGAACTGCTGGGGAATCCAGAATAGAGGAGTAGGGTGATGGAACTACGTGGAACCCAGCCGTGAGCCCTGGCTTCCTCAGAGTTTAGACCCATCTGCTTCTAACCAAAGTTCTCAGGCACCCCGGAGTCAAGTCACGCCCACCCAGGAGCTCCTCGAGGGCTGGGATCCCGGCTTCAACTCTGCTCCGCCGGGACCTCAAGACCATCCGCATCGAGGTTGCCCCAGAAACACACCGGGCTCTTTACTTTTGAGGCCGGTGAGAAATGCCTGGCAATCTTTGGGCCGATTAGGTCAAATTGGGCTGTACCTCTGTGCTTCATGCCTTAAAAAATTCAAAGTAGCAAGCCCCAACCCAGAGGGGTTGTTCTGGGAGTGTGTCAGAAGCTTGTACCTGTGTGTGTGGGGGGGGTGTTGGGGGGAAGGGTTCACATCCCCAAAGACAATTCTTGACCTTGTGACACAAAAGTCCGCTACTTTACTTCTTCCAAGGCCGCCCCCCACCCCAGCCACATCCGGGCGCGGGGTGACTAGCTTTCCAGAGGCCCCACAGAAGCGGCATTAATATACCGCTCCGATTTTCGAAGGTTTATTTCACGTCAAAACTGTAAAAGTTCTTGGGAGAATTTACAGACAAAACATCTGGTTCGTTAAAACAAAGCTACTGGAAAAAGAGAAACAAACTTCGCTGCTGCTGTGTAAATGCACTTTTAACAAACAATTTACCGCCTGGTGAGGGCCTCGCCCCTGGGATCTAAGTCTCTGGCTTTGGCAGGAGCCGAGGTCCCTCAAGGATCCCGGATCCAGTGGGAGGTGTTTGTGTATCTCTGCACCCAGGGCACTTTCTCCTCACTTCCAAGCTCACCAGGAAGAGGGCAGGAGAGCACAGGGGCACATCCAGGAGCAGAGTGTTCCAGGGCAGCTCAAGCTGGAGAGCACTTGGTGCCACCTCTCTTGGCACTGCCTGGCCCTGGGCTTTCCAAACTTCCACTCTGGCCAGACACGCACCTTCAAACCTGGTGCAGTCTCCCTGAGCTTTCTCCCCAGCCTGGCTATTGCTCCAGGTGGCGCTGGCCTCCTTTGGAGTATCAGCACCTCCGCTCCTGGGTCAGAGGCTAGGCCCTGAAAAGCCTACCCTGGCACCTAGACTGGAAATGCCAGAGTACAGGACACCTTTCCCTGAAGTGATTTTCCTTGTTGGCTGCCCCAGTAAGGACACACGTCAGCCTTCCTTAATCCAGAGGGCCCACTGCACTCAGCTTCCACCTGGACTGCAGTCTGGCTGGCTCCTGGCAGTGTCTCAGCTACTCCTTCGCAGAATGGCTGGCTTTTGATTCTGGCATAGTGGGGGGAGAGGCAGGTCAGTGCTCCTCTACTGCACACCTGTTCAGAACCATGACTGCATCTTTTTTTTCTCTCTCTAAATTTTCAGGACTCCTTAGGATGGAAGGGACTTGGATTAGACAGGGTCAGAAAAGCCCTAGGATGGGTTTGATCTATTGGAGGGAGGTCCTGAGGGGAATAGGGTCTGGACATCTTGAGTTCCGAGTTCTGAAAGCTGGAGTCAAATTTCTCACTTCTGACCCAGATAAGCTTCCTTGGGAGTGTTTCTAAGGAATACAGCTTAGTTCTTGGCCAGCTTCCTTTGGGCCTGATACAATCTGAGGGGTGTGTGTATGTCTATCTATCTAGCTTTCAGGCTCCCTGGGCATGGTTTGGGTTCATAAAGTGACCACCTAGTTTTGAGGTAAGCTACCAGTTTCCCATATGGGTACTTGGGTGACTCCTTTCACTGTCTCTCAGCCCATTTTTCTTTTATTTTAAAGTTTTGAATCCCCCCGGCACACACACACATGCACGCTACCTTTCAGAGGTGAGTGCTTATGGTTTAGGCACTGATTCAAGTGACTAAGTTACCAAGTGCTTGCACAGGGGAGAAGCCTGCAGAGCTTTTCAAAAACACCTATAAATGTTTGAAGGGTAAAGTAAAAAAAATGCTACACAGTGTCTTCTACAGAATCTTTGCTTCTCAGCTGGGCAGGGGCTTTTCTGCCTTACTAGCATGAAAACAGTTGGATAACTGGGTGTGGTGTGTGGTGCGCAGTGTGCACAACCACACTTCACAGCGCAAGGAAGCAGGCACCTTCTCCTTCCAGAAAGGCCCCCCAGCCAGCCCTGCTGCGGAAGCCTCGCCTGGCCTTCTCCAGGGCAGAGCAGAAGTCTGAATGCAGCCTTTCCCCTCCTAACTCAAGAATGTCGGTGTGAACAGCTGTGCAGGGTTTCACCCACATGTGCAGTCACCTCTGAGGGCAGAACTCGCGCAGCAGCCAATACATTAAGAACGAAGTAGGGTACAAGGCCAGGTACCTACAGCCTCCCCAAGACGTCCCAGGAGCAGGTCCTCTCCACACTCTGGGTACTCCTCCCTCCTCTTCTGGGGAGGAGGCCCTTTGGGCAGACCATACTGATCCGGGGCACACATGTGTGCTTTTGTTTACCCTCTGGACTAGTGAGGAGGGAGAGGGAGCGAGAGGCAATAGTGGGGAGAAGGTGTAAAGGCAGCCAATGTCAGCATCCTGGGAGAACAGGCGCCAAAATCTAAGTGCAAAGCTCTGGTTTCTGGAGTACACCTCCCTGCCCTTTCTCCCTCTGTAAATAACATGTGAATTACAGACTTACTGCCATCCAGACAGCGTTTCTCCCTAAATCAAATCCCTAAGTTTTCACTGGAATCTCCGTTTCCTTCCCCTCTCCCACTCCTTCGGGTCAGGCCTGGTGGAGCAGGTGCCAGGCCGGTGAGGTAAAGTTTTACCTTTAAAGTTCCTGGCTGAGACCTGCCAAACTACTTCACCCACCCGGCATCCACCCAGGTGAAGTGGGCTGAAGCCCCAGAACCCAGGCACCTTCCAGGTCTATCTTGTGATTAGTGTGCATTCGGGGATTTCTCATTCCTCCTTTCTTAGCCACACCCAACCCTGAAGAAAATGGGCACAGAACTACTGGGAGTCAAGGGGTGACGATGTCACTTTTCATCTGCCCCTTCCCTAGAGAGGCCTGAAGAGCTATTCATATGGTGGGGGGTCTCTAGACTAAAGGGGAAGGCCAGTGTGTGCGGCTATACGATCACAGCAGAGATCAGGGATTTAGGCTGTGAAGCCAGCCAGATCCCCAGTGCACTTGTCCGTGTCCAGGATAGGCAGTGCAGAGCGCTCGTGGTGAGCACTCCGCATGGCCGGTGTTGTGCGTGACGGGCTGTCGCTGCAGCGTGAGGTCCACTGACACTGATGGATGCACCAATGGTTGGACGGACAGATGCTAGGGCGGATCGCACAGGGAACGGCGCGTGAGCAGCAAGGGAGAGGCGCGGATCTAGAGGCTGCGGCAGCCGGTGATGCGGTGATCCGAGCTTCGGCCATGGTCTACAGGGGTAGGGGGCCGAGGGTACAGGGGTTGGAAGACCAGAGAAGGGAAGGAAAGGAGGAGGACAGCACCACCCAGGCAAACTGTTTGCTTTCGGTACGCGGTGCCCGGTGCTGCGCACACACGCCGCAATATGCGCGTGTAAGTGGGCACCGGGGCTTCCAGGGGGAGCCTAGGGCCGGCGGGAGGTGATCTCCGGCGGTGCCGACCCTCCTTCAGGCCAGAGGAGCCCGGCGCTGGCACCAGAACCGCGAGGTAGCCGGCGGCGTCTGCCGACTCACCGTTCCCTCGCTCGCAAGAAGCGTTTCACGCCCCACGGCCGCGTCTCCCAGGCCTGGAGGGGCCGCCATTCCGGCCTCGGCGGCCACAGGCACCAGCCACGCTTGGCGTCCCACCCACAAGCACGCCACACACCGCCAGCATCGGAGCCCAGTCGGCACCCGCCTTCGGTTCCCGGCCCCGCCCGGGTCCGCACCCCGCAACTCCGAGCGCTCCTGCGCGCGCCAAGGCGCTGGAGGCGGCTTTAGAGCGGGGAGGACGGCGGCGGCGGCGGCGGCGGCGGCGGCACATCTGCATTCGGGAGGCGTCTGGACCGAGCCCAAGCCCGCAGGCTGGGGGCGAGCGGAGACTTTTGATCTTACCGTCAGGGCGAGATCACGGTCTCCTGGTCTACAAGAAAAGAAAGCACGCTGTGAACTTTTAAAACAAACTTGTAAAAACAATCACAAAGAAAACATTAAAGGGGACAGGACGGGAGGAAAGGGTGAAAAAGCGTGAAAGAGAAAGAAACATTAAAAAAGGGGGGGGGGTGCGGAGAATAAGGCAGGACTGCAGCTCCGCGAGCGCACGGCCAGCCGGTCCCGGGGCACGGGGCTCCGACCCTGCCGGGACTGTTGGCCTCCGGGCCGCGCGAGCGTCTGGCCCTAGCGGGCGCGCCCCCATGCAGTGCCGCTTGGGGGACGGCGAGCTCGCAGGCCGCCCCCGCATCCCCACCACCGGCGCCGGGCAGCGCCCGGAGCCGGCCCCGCCGAGGCCGCCCCATTCCCGGCCCAAGAGCTGGCCTAGGGAGACGCAATCGAGCCCGCAGCGCATCGATGCGCCGCCGCCCGCTCGGCTGGGGCTCCGGCTCCAGCTCCGCCGCCGCCGCCCGAGGGTCGCCCCCATGAGCTTCAGCCCACCCGCGCCCTCACCGCCGCCCGTAAGTGAGCCCGCGTCGCCCTGTCGCCGACGCAGCCCGGCCAGCGCCTCCTCTGCGCGGCCCGCCGACTGGGCCCGCCCGGCGCCTCGGAAACCCCAATCGCCCAATCAATAATCAATCCCCTTCCTCCAGAACTGTCCGCAGACCGGGCGCGGCTGGGTGGTCCCCCCTCCGGGAGCCCTGGGGCGGGGGATGGGCTGAGGAGACCGAGTTTCCTCTGCTGCCCCGTCCTGCCCAGGCATCTCAGCGGGCGCGGGGGAAGAGGGTGGGGGCGCAGCCCAGCGCCCAAGGGGGCTAGAGGCGGGGTGCAGGGACCCCGACCGTCCCAAAGTCTAGAGAGGAAACTTGAGAGACACCCCTTCCTACGCTGACCCGCCTGATGGGCCCGGGAAAGTTTGCCTGGGGAAAAAAATAAGGGGAAGTGGCCGCGGCGGATCCCAGGGGAGGAGCCCGGGTGGCGCGGGGCTGAAGGCGGCCCCCACCCAGCTGGACCAGCGACTGCCTCTACCCTCGAGGGCGCCCACCGGGCCCGGCCTTAGCATCCTCCGGGGGCCTGAGCCTGGGGCCAAGGATCACTCTGGGGGCTCCTGACACAGCGGGCAGAAAGGAGTGTGGGCCGGGCTGGGCGGCCAGGGTGGCCGGGGGGCGAGCCTGGGTGGGGATGAGGGGTGGGCGGGGGCAGCGGTCGCCCCGGGATGGGCTTGGCGGGGCCGGCGTCGCGCCCCAGCGTGCGCGCACGGGGCGGAGGCTGAGGGGCGGCACCGGGTCCCCGGACTGGGCGGGGGTCCTAGCAGGCCCGGGGCCGGGGGCGGGGGTGCGGCGCCCCCGCGGACGGGCAAGTGACACGATCATCTCCTTTTCCTTTAAGCTTGCCTGTTGCCGTCGCCGCCGCTCCAGCCGCGCCGCGGGCAGAAGACTGGACCACTGAGCCCCGGGCCGCGGCGGCGGCTGCGCGCCCCCCCCGGATGCCTTGACCTCTGCTCGGGGGCGGGGGCCGGGGCAGGACCGACCCGCGGCGCTCCCGCGCTCCTCCTCCCACCCCTCTGCCCGCCTTCTCCTCCTCTCCCCGCCCCCCAGCCCCGAGCCCCGCGCACCTCGTCTGGGGACGGGGCGGGGGGGGGGGGGGCAGGGCCGCCGCTCCTCCCCGCCCCCTCCTTCTCCGGCCTCTGGAGCGATTTGTCAAACTTCCCATTCCACCGGCAGCGCGGTCCTCCTCCTCCTCCTCCACCTCCTCCTCCTCTACCACCACCACCTCCTCCTCCTCCTGGCCTCCTCCTCCCCCCGCGCTCCTCCCTCCCCGCGCCTCCCTCGCCCGCCCTCCTTCTTCCCTCCGCACGTTCGGGGATCGCGGCGGAGCGCGGCGAGGGGGGGACGCGGAGAGCCGGGGCGCAGCAGCATCCTGCGGGCGGCCGCTCTCCGGGGGGGAGGCTGAGAGCAGGCCCGCCTCGCCCCCCCGCGGGCCCGCCGCCCCTCCCTCCCTCTCCTCAGCCGGGCAGCGGCGACGGCGGCGGCGGTGGCAGTCGCGGGAGAAGCATCATGCCGAGGAGGAAGCAGCAGGCGCCCCGGCGCGCAGCAGGTACGAGCCGCTTCCCCTTCCTCCTCCTCTCCTCCTCTTCCTCTCCTTGCCCCGCGCCTCTGGCCGCCGGCGGCCGCACTCCTCGCCCCTCTCCCTCCGCCGGCGCTGAGTAACTCCGGGCGCCGCTCTCTTGCTGGCTGTTCTCTTCTTTGGGTGCGTGCGTCCGCCTCGGGTGCGGGGAGCCCCCGAACGCCCCGCCGCGCTCTACCTTCTTCCCTCTCGCACCCACTTCGGGAACCGCGCTCGGGGCGGACTGAGCCGCGCTGGGTCCCCGCCTCCCCCGCTCTCGGGCTGCGGAGCGGATGGGAAAGAGCCCTTGTGTGTCTCTTCTGTGAGGGGCGGGCGGGGTCACCTGAGTTCCCCGGGCCACCTTCCGTGTCCTCCCGCGGCGGGCCGGCGGGGCACTGCCCGGTGTCTGCAGAACGTGAGACAGTGAGCAAGTGAACCAGCCGGTCCCCTTGGTCACCTTATTCCTAATTCCATTGATTCTTCATTTGTTGGGCCCAAACCCGGCACAGTGGTGGAAACCAGAGCGCACAGGGTCTGGGTATTGTCAGATGACTGTCAAGACAGTGTTCCATGCTGGCATTTCCTCCAGCCCGTTTGTGTCCCCTTACCCCCAGGCCCCTCCTTAAGCTGCTTTTCCTCCCTTATAGTACTTAGTTCTGGGACGTGTCTGAGTGTTCCTCCTCACCCCCTTTTTTTTCCAGGAGTGTCAACTCCTGTTAAGACCAAACTGTGTGTGTGTGGTTTTTTTTTTGTTTTTTTGTTTTTTCTTTTCTGGAAAAAAGCATCATTGCAAACAAAACAAAACTCATATACATTATATTATTTTGCAATAATGTTGGTCGGGGGCATGTTGCCTGGAAGAAGGGTTTCTGGCCCATTGCCACCCTTGATTTGATGACTGATTGATTGCCTGTCATGCTGCTGCCTTTGATCTATTCATTCCCAATAAACATCAATAAATCACTTGCAATAGTGAGGCCATGCTCTGTGACGTCAGGAGGGCCTTGTCAGTGCAACTTTGGGGATTTGGGGCAGATTGCCGGGTGGACCACATATGGACATGATGTATTTTGATATGAGTAACACTCAGATGTGCAGAGGGTCAGATGCTGCCTGAATGGGGAGGGTTACCCGGAGGTTCACTTTTCCATCCTTTCTCTTCTCTTGTTTTGGTGGACTAGAGGAGGGCAGAGAGAAGGCTCAAGCATTGGTGTCCTGGGTGCCAGTGGTACTCGCGGGGCTGGTGATTTCCATCAGGCCAGCGAGCACCCAGCGTGTGGAGCTCCACTCCACCACTACACTCTTTTTCTACACAGGGTCAGGAAAGGGAAATGATGTTCTGTCTTCCTGCACAAATGTGCTCGCCTGTCAGTGTCTTAGGAAAACCTTAGCAGGGAAATAGACTTGGTTTGGTGCACAGAGTGCAGGTTTTACTCTCTATCCCAGTGTTGCCCCAATTTAGAAAGTTTGAAAAGCCCAGTAGTGCAGGTAGAGAGAGTGCGGCCTCCCAGCTCACCTCCTGATGCTTCCTGCTCATCCTACCTTCTGCTTTGAATCACAAGCACTAGTAGTGAGCTTCTCTACCTAAAATAAACTCTTAAACTTTGGGAGAAATTCTCCACAAAGTTGGGTAGTGGGAATATCTTGGGATTCTTCTAGTCTTTGAGATTTTTTTTCTTTCATTTTTAGATACACTTTGTAAGGTATCAGAGTGCCTCAATCAGACGAACCATATGCGATTCCATCTTTACATTTGGTTTAGAACCCCCCCTCCAGTTCATATTTTCTCTTTCACCGTGCTCAACTGAGACTCTTATTGGATGACTCTCTTCTGAAATGATTAGAGAAGGAGGAAATGTGCATTTGGCCTTATTTTTATTTTTTAAAGCAACCTGTTCACTAACCTTTTTTGCACCTTTTCAAAGGCCAGCCAGGAAATCTCAGGTCAGTTAAGAAAAATTCATTATATAAAAACTTGACTGCACGACTAATAGGAGATGGAAGAATGGTTTTGCTCTATCAAAATGACCCGTCAGAACGACTTTGTTTCATATTTGATTTAATTGTCTCTCTCCTGACAGGCACATTCATCAATAGCTTAATGGTCAATCAGAAGTTGGCAGCGTGAGTGCTTTCTTTCTTTCTTTCCCATACCCTGGTTTTGGATTTACTTTATCAGAATGCCTCTGCCTAATGGACATGTGGAGGAGGGGGTGGAGAATGACTGAAGGGCTACTTATTTAAGGCAAGTGGAAGGGAAAAAGAAACTTGCACCTTGAAGCTGGCGATAAGTGTGCTCAAGCCAAGAAGTGAGCTGTGTGAGTTTTTTTTTGTTGTTGTTGTTGTTGTTTGTTTGTTTGTTTGGATGGATAAGAAACTTCCCATTTTTTCCAGACCTCCTTTTTCAGTTCTCACAGCTGCAAGTTATAAGGTTCATGCTTGCTTTTGTGGCATACTGGGAGTGATGACAAATTGATTGCTTTGTACTGATAGAGCGAGAGTGGGAAAAAGAAAGATGTCTGCTGATTGGTAACTGGAAATCCAGTCCCCAGCAACCTTGAGAATACTTGAGAATTTTTTTTCCCCTCCAAACTGAAAGGTCCGCTCAGCCATAAAAAAAGAAAAGTTGTTTTGCCAGCTTCATTAGTGTTCACCTAATTAGCTGTAAACCTGATGGATTCCTGACAGCTTTAATGATTGGAGATGACAAGCTCGACGCAGTGTCATCCAGCAGAATTAGGTTTGCAGCTAGTTTGATGTAATCAAGTTGATATTACACAGTCCTGGCTGCCTTTAGTTGTGCATTAACTCAATTTTCTGCTGCAGGTGACAAATGGGCTTTGGTACCTGGATAATCATGTCATAGGAATTAGGGCCCTTTTAATGGTCTAGGGTAGAATAACAACCACAAAGGGCCAAGCTGGGTAGAGCCTGCAGTCAGCACACAGGTGCACACAGCCGAGCTATCTAGGCCAAATGTAACCCTGTTCTGCAGAAGGCCGAAGCAGGCTCCAGGAATCCCTGAAAAGATGTCTTTCTGTGTTTCACGATTTTTTTTTAAAATACAAATTATACATGGTTTAGTGCCTTTTTGGAGTGAGAAAGGTTTATTTACCTGTGTGAGGGGAACCTGGGCAGGAGTTTCCTTGTTCAGGTGTGTGATTTCTTAGGGCCGTACATTTGTGCTGGACAGTTGCTGCTGCCTGTACAAGCTCAGAGAAACAGAGTTAGCGAAGGCCAGTGAGTGTCCTTTAGGCAAAATGACTATTATTCTTTGTCTAAAATGCAACTCTTTTCTGTTTGTAGCATTTGTTTCTAAAAAAGTATTTTCTAAAACAAACAAAAAAAATTGAAACTACTAGTAGCAGATCATAGTTTGTCTATGAATATATATATTTTTGGAGGAAAATATGAACTCATGGAAGGCCATTGCCTGAGCTTTTTGAAAAATCCCTGACCAATAATGACTTGCCATTGCTCTCTTTGAGTCTTGCGTTGAAAAAGAAGCACTCTTCCATGGAGTTTTTAGGCAGCAGCGTCCCTCCAAGCATCCTGACTTTTGTACAAAGGACTTCGATCACCTTAGGACCTGCTGGTGTCACAGAATACTGAGGGGCTCCCTGGGTACGGCCTTCCACGTCGCCAGCTGACATAGGCAGGCCTACTAAGTGGCTCACCTAGTGGGGTCCGGTTCTCCCTTCCTGAACCTGGTTCATATCTTGGGCAGCCCCAGAAGGAGCCTTTGTTCTCTCTTGGATTGCCCTGGAGCCTTCAGGAGGACATTTCTGCCTCGGCTTGGGGAGTTTTGGATGCTCCTGAACCTGCTACATTTCTCTCTTGGACAGGTAGTCTCTGTAGCAAGGTGCAAAAATGACTGACTTTGGCCCCCCAAACACTGCTGTGAAACAAGAGGAGCAGTACACATTTGAGAGAGGAAAATCAAAAGGAGGAAGGGGAAGAAAAGGGCTAGGCAGCAAGGATACTCCTGCAGAGGTCCACATGGGGAAGAGAATGTTCTAGAATCAGCTGCTGCGCCCCCATTATCTTGACAACTGCCAGTGAGAGCTTCACTGCTCTCCAGGGCCACCCTTGATTGTGAGCGGTTGATGTTGTCATTTTGTTCTCTGTTTTGCCTTGAGCACGCTCATAAACGGGAGCGAGATAGTCAATAACTGATGTATCAGCATTTGTTTCCCAAATTGCCTCATGAGTCTGCCTTTTCCTTTTTTTTTTTTTTTTTTTTTTTTTTTAGTCAAGATTGTTTTCTAGAGTGATTGGAATGAAAGGTGACTGCTCAGGGCCACGGGAAATGCCGTGAAGCCCAGGTGAGTTCACAGAGTAAAACCCTGTCCTCTCCCCCTGCGCTGCACCTTTGGGATTTCTAGGAGAAAGATCACCTTGAGGACCAAAGGCCTGGACGCTGCTGGTGGTTCTGCCTCTTCTCCACGTGTCAGGCCCAGGCAGGGTTGCAGGGCCCAGGCGGAAAGCAGAGGGGAGAGGACTTGGGAAGTCCCTGGTCCTCCTGTGCCATGGCTGCATTTCTCCCAGGAGCGCCAGCACCTACTCCACATGCAGCCTGTGAGCATTTCCTGCTGGCCCGTTTTTATTCCTGTCTGTGAGTGGTCAGACTACAGAAACAGCTCTGGTCTTATAGTAGAAAATAAATAAAAATAAAGGAAGGCGGTCTGCCCCTCTGTGTCCGCGTCCCCTGCCCTGTCCAATAGATGGAGTCTCCAAATAAGCTGTTGTGTTACACTCCTGTGGTGTCACTCCCAGCCCACAGGGAAACTGCATAGAACAGAATGGTACTTTCTCTTACCCAGAACCCTCCCAGGTGCTCACTCTGTGTGTGTATGTGTGTGTGTGTGTGTGTGTGTGTGTGTGTGTGTGTTTTAGTTATACTCCAAATTGTGGTTTCTCTGTCTCAAGTTAAAAATGAAAGGTGAATACAATATATTGTATTTGGTAACAATGATATGGACTAGTACATCCAGACAGATAATGTGCACTTGTAATTAGACTCAATAGACAGGCAGTCATTTTTAAATTCTTTGACACATGCATAAAATAGTCATATAATAAGATAAGATGACAATTTTATGTTAGGTTGATAAAGTGTTCTGATACATGCATTTAAATGTCTGTAAGCCTAAAAAAAAAAAAAAAAAAAAAAAAAAAAAAAAAAAACCCAGACAGATTAATTCTAGTTTCCAGTATTTGCAGTTAGTCAATTTTTTTTTTTTAAATTCTGCTAAACAATGGCTATGAATATTTCTTTTTCTCGCTTTCTGGATTTTTTTTTTTTTTACCTGCATTCTAAGGAACAGATACATAGACTTGGTTGCTTTCCTTAATTTTTAACACTTGTAAAAATTTACGTTAGATGTGGACTTAAAATTTCAGGTCACTGGAAGTAAAATCATGCTGTGTTTTTAGAAATAATTTTTTTAAAGACTTGGTATTAGAGCATAAGCTGCTTCTGACCACTTGCCTGAAAAACTTGACATACTCTAGATTTAGGAATCATTATTAGAAAGATTACATAGTGTCCTTGACCAAATATTGAATATTTTATAAGCCCCATTTAAAAAAGAAGACATTTCTAGCGCATATACTTGATTTGATCAGCATTTACGTTCTTAGGTTTAATTACTTTCAATTCTGTAAATTATTTCAGTGTTTCAACCAGAATAGCCCCAGAGATGTATGGGGGAAAGAAAAGCATGTCACTAAAGGTCATATTACCTGGGCTTTTGGACCATCTCTGCCTCATTTTCTCAGATGTGCGAAGGTATGGCTTTTGAAGAATAATTTAAATTTGTTTGGGCTTAATGATAAATTATTAATTCATACTGTCAGGACACATGTTATTAATTATGACTGTGTTTTCTTCATCCAGAACAGCTGTTGGGAAAACAGGGTAAGTTCAGATTGTCTTGGGGAAGCAGGGAATAAAAGCAAGGAACTTACCAACTCCTTGTCATCCTATTCCTGGTCTCCTGACTTTGAGAATAAAGGCTTGCAGAGGGCGGAGTATAGAGGAGAGAGAAGCTATTCATTCTAGACCAAGCTGGTATTGACAAATTGCTAACTAAGGTACATGCCTTAAAACCCAGGGATAACTCCACATACTCTGAGTCTAGTTAGGATACTGAGGTGTATGACACCTGGATTATCCCCAAACCCATTTTGGGGTTGGGACTTGCCATACCACCCATTTCCTCTTGCTGTTTTTTAATTTTTTCTCTTCGTCCTCTGTGTGGTAGGCCAGAAGGTCATGTTCACAAGTTTATAGTAGCAGGAAACAGAATACTCTGAACGCTTGTTTGTTTCCCAGAGTGGAACCTATCTTTAATGCAGAGCAAAGGGCTGCTTAGTAATATACGTGCCGTGACTCGGATCCATCTACTTTTGATTTTCCGTCCCCATCATTAAATCTAGGCCTATGTATTCAGTTTCCTCTGAGTTCTTTGAGAAATGCATGTTGCATAAAATAGGCAATTTTTAATGAACAATTTAATGTAAATGGATTTTGAATTTAAATTAATATTAATGAAGCCTTGAGTGAATTTATTTTGCATACGTAAAGACTTGTAAGTCTTTTACCCATGTGCTTTCTCCTTTATGTAGTAACATTGGTTGGGTGGATTAACTGGTACCTTTTAAAGATTTACACTTTAAAAAAAAATTAAATTGACTTTATATGTCCCTTAGAGCCAACATATTTTTAAACAAAAGTGTTACTTCATTTTAAGAAAATCCACCTCATTTCCTACTAAACCTCTCAGTTTTCATGCCTGGAAAGCTGTTGCCTGTTTGGCGTTGCTGCTGGAGAAGATAGATGCCAACAATAGTTACTACAATCAAGATGTTTTCTTTCTTTGGCTTACCTCTAATGCATTATGTATCCTGGAGTGATGGGAAGTTCTGTAATTAATTCTGTTAGGTGTAATTGCTATAATCATTTTGATGTTACACATAATAAAGGTAATATGGTAAGCACATAAAAAATATAAACACCTTATTGTAACACGACTGCTAAAATCCCTTCTCCTCAGGTCTGGTTTATAGACAAGTGTTCCTGACTGGTTTTGGTCCTAGGTGACAGTTTTTTCTTTGCTGGGTTCATTGATATTCCAAAGGAGAAGCATTTATTGGAAAGGATGGGCCTTGGCTAGGAGGGATCTCCAAGCTGGTTGCCTAGGAATCCTAATGCCCGTTTCCTTAAAGATGTGGCTAATTGAGAAAAGGTTTTGTCTTCTGTGGCTGAGAGAGGTAAACACTCAAGGAGTGGCCGTGGCATGAGGGGAGAGTGTGGCATAGCAGGGCATGGGGCGCTAGGAGAGCGACAGCAGAGTACTGAGCTCACAGGAGGTGCTGTTCTGTGGGTTTTCTCATGGTGTGGGATCATGGGACGTGCCGTGTGTGTGTGTGTGTGTGTGTGTGTGTGTGTCTATGTTAGAGCAAGGAGGCTTGAGAGTTGAGAGCATGTGGCTCTGGATAAGCAGAAAAGGGTAGCTTTCTGTAATAGTATAACAAGGGAAGTAAAAGATAGACGATTTGCTTCGTTATTACTATTGTACACAATTCATGGGGAGATAGGGATGCGTCCTACATGTGGCGTGAAGTACCAGGGTGTTGGCAGATGTGGCCAGGTGTACTTACTGCAACCTGAATGGGATTTTGGACCCTGCCTCCCTGTGCCCCCTCCACCCCTGCCCCAGCTTCAGGGACCCCACAGTGAGTCCACACCCCCAGAGCACATCAGGGAAATTCTGACATCCCAGGAGCAGGATGCTCGTGGGATGTTTCTGAACACACGTGAATCATTCTTTCCAGTCTGATATGCAAGAGATGGGAATGTGGTGACACAGGAAACTTATAATTTGATTTTCTCCTTTTCAAGATCCTGGATCCAAGTGGCCTTTGCATCTGTTGGACACTCCTACCTCACTGCAGCCTATCTGGATGTAGTGTCGCGGAGGTCATGAGGCCTTGTGGTGACTCAGTCTTGGCCTGACAAGTTTTGATGTGAATTCCCATTTGTTTTATGTGGCTTTTCTTTTGGGGGGATGGGGAAGGGTATGTTTTTAAGTGATCATATATAGAGGTAAAATAAGCGAGGGTGTGAGTGACCAAAGGGAATGCTCTTGTCTTCCTGAAGGAAGAAAAAGGTGCGGTGAGGATGGGCAGCGATTCCCTGGCCTGCGTCCAGGGCCAGGAAGCTAGTCTTGCTGCTGGCTTTGTGACTGAGTGTAGACCTGGCCAGGGGAAGCAGGGTCTGCCTCCTGGCCTTGGGCGCCTGTGGAGTCCTGCCTGCCAGGTGGGCAGGGGGTGCAAAAGGGGTTCGGGTCTGGGCCCCTGTCCCAGACCATAGACCACAGCTTCCAGTCCTTCCACAGTGACTCCCAGGCTGGTTTTGATGGGGTGGATGATAAAAGGCCTGCGAACTCCATAGGCCTCTGTAATCAGGGCCAGTGCTGACATCCTTCTCAAGTTTGACAGCTTCTTCCTTTTCTCTCCTCACCGCCAAGCCTTTCTCAACCGAATTTCCCCGCCTCCCTCTCCCCTCCCTCCCTGCCTGCCGCCCACCCCTTCCCTCCCTCTCCTCCTTTCTGTGTGTCTCTCTCTTGTTTCATGTTCTTGATCAGTCTCAGATGCCGGGAATTATTTTTTTTCGGGCGGGAGGGGGAGTGTTGCTTTAGGTTTGAGGGTTGGGCAGGTGTGAGAGGAAGTCTGTGCTTTTTTTTTTTTTCTTTTTTTCTTTCTTTCTTTCCTTCTTTTTTTTTTTTTTTTTTTTTTTTTTTTTGTACTGTAGGCCTGTTGCTAATTAATGTTCCTCCATAAGATTCTGTCGGAGTTGAGTAATGTTTTTGATCTTTATGCCTGATAACTGCATACTTAATGAGATTTCAAAGCTGTGAGTGCAGCTCCCCACAATTATTGACAGATGCCTTTTCTTTGCCATCGGGTTCAGCTTCATAAATCCTCTCGCCGTAATGAGGTTCAGTAGTGCCACCCTGGCAGTGAGCTAATGAAAGGGGGGAGGGCGCAGCGGCTCATGGTTGTCTGACACATTTTTTTCCTTTAAAATTTACTATGCAGATGTCAAGCTGCGGGACGATTACTTCAAACATGCTAATTTTTATCTTGCTTTTGTGTCAGCCCTTTGCCATTAAAAAATAAATAAATAAAAGGACTAACCTTACTCCACTTCCTTCCTTCCTTTCTTTTTCTGTGTTTTTTCTTTAAAAGTCACACTTTTAATAACCCCTGGTGTGTGACTGCTGGGGACAGTGACACGCGTATGGCCTTTTGCAGGTATCCAGTGGCAAGATCATTTTAGTTCTTTTTTGGGTTTTTTTTTTTTTTGTCATCGGAAGGGCAGGAGGAGGATAAAGTGCAAGATCCCCAGGCCTCCCAGCAGCCTGCCCTAGCTGTGCGCTTGAAACGTTGGAGAATTCATTTCAGAGTGCGGAAACCAAATCCTGGTGGAGAAGAGCTACACCATGCCAAACAGTCGATTTCCTTTTCAGCAGAGTCATACATCACTGACCCACCCTTCCCTCCTGACAGAATGACATATGTCATTTATCATATGGGCCCCAGCCAGACAACAGGGAGGGGAGGGAGGCCCAGTTCCGAGGATGCTGTCTCCTCCTCCTCCTCCCCATAGTACAGTGTGGCTTCCAGAGAGAGCACTGCTGATTTGGCTAGAGAGAGAGGGAGGAGAGAGGAGAGGCAGGGGAGAGGGGAGGCGGGAGCCGGCTCCTCCGCGGAGTCGCTGTCGGGGTGTGTGGTGCGGCAGGGCCTGAGATTGGCAGAGGCGCCAAGGAGGTTATGTTCTTCCGTTTTATCTGCTAAACCACACTGTTCAGCCTCTGCTGCTCCTTGTTCCCCCCCCTTTTCTGCCCCCCTTGCTCCCCTTCAGTCAGGGGAGGGGTTAAGCAAAGGTTGACAGGTATCATTCAAGCCAGCCCAGCTTGTGAGGTGTGGTAGAAATGAATCTCGGGGCTCCTAGCTTCACATGATTCAAACGTGCGTTATTGAAGATGGATGTTCCTTAAAAAAAGATTGATGGTGGATGCCGGGCTTCGGGTGCCATTTATCATTTTGAATATTATTTAGACTTGCCGTGTAAACCTGTAACTTGAGAGTTGGACCAGCCGGGGCAGAGAAGGGGCCTGTGAGTGTGAGTGTGTGTGTGTGTGTGTGTGTGTGTGTGTGTGTGCATTGATTGGCCTTGGGTTCTCATTACTGCTGACCAGACACAAGCCCTCCCATTTATAATGGAGAAGACACCCACCTCAGAAATCACGTGGGGAGGAGTTTTAATTCTGAATAATTTCCAAGGACACAGGGAAAAATGAAGTGTCTGTGATTTACACTGAAGCCAACAGGCAACTTTCTCTCTCTCCCTCTCCTCCCCCATAGACGCAGTCACGTCCGAAACATTAAAATATAAACAGAGCTTGAGTTGCTGAAGCCAGAACCCTGGTCTGATTTTTTAAACTCTGTGTCATGCTTTTTTTTTTTTTTTTCTGAATCTATCTTAAAAGCTTAGCACAATATAACTTAAAAAAATACTAGTTGGCTTGGTTAGGAGTGTGAGAATGAAGAAACAGAGACTTCCATGTCTCAGGAATATTTCAGATAAAAAACGATCTTCTGAGGCTCCCTGCCCCTGCTCCCAGCAGCCTCTTCCTCTTTGTGTCTGCGCTCTGTTCCCCGCAGCTGGGCCCCCACCGGCCCCACCAGGACTGACGTGGACAGCTGTTTCCAAGCCTGGCGGGTTCATCACTCCTGGTTCTCTTCGAACCCATGTGCTGTGTGCACCAGGACACCCCCACCTACTGGATGAGTTTAGGGATGCAGGCAGGCTTAGGCCGGAGCCCCCGGCTGCCTGAAGGGAGACTTTGCCAATACTTCTTCGGAGAGGCCTTACTGCCCTGCTCCCGGTGGAAAAAGGAAAACAGAAACTCCTCTGGCCTCCCTGCTCCTTCTCCTCACCGAGAGAGCCCTGATAGTGCAAATTCAATTGTCAGAGATTCTATTAAATATGTGACTTTATTTGGCTTTGTTAATTAAATTTAAGGCTTCTTGTGTGACTTATAGTGGGGACATTAATTTTTAAAAAAATGATGGCATAGAAAGTTAGATTGGGATAGTTTTTTTTTTTTTTCTTGAAAGAAATGAGGACCCGGAATCTGTGACAGCATTGACTATTACTATCTTGAGGCTTCTGCGACAAACTTTTCCTTGACGGGTAGAACGCCTGAATCTGCCATAAACGGAAAAGAAAGGGAAACGCGGCGTACTTACTCGCCAGCTTGAGGCAACTTTGTGGGCTCTTGTTTTGAAATCACTATTAGCAGCCCGACCCCTGGCGCTGCACGCAGTGTGACTTAGGCTTCACTTTTAGGGTCACCTAGGTGTTGCCAGAAACCAGGTAAGATCAGACTCGTGTCCTTTGTTGGTGCCCGGACTCGGACCCCCAGAATAAAAAGATGATTATTGTTTCTCGCTGAGACTCCACGGAAGAAGGGAAAACTTTGATCATCCGCCCTTGTACTTGGGCAGCGTTGGAGGTAATTGGAGTACAAGTGCCAATTTGCAGGAGCCGTTGTAAACACCTTTGCTACAAATGGCATCATCCCATTTTTACTGATTAGAAAAACTTTGCTATTCATGGGTGCAGAGCCCCTTGCAGGTATAATTGGTAAGGAACTGAGTGCACTCATGGGAAGAAACCTTGTTTTGTTTTTTGTTCGCTTTTCTTATCCCCTTCTCTCAGTTTTATGGCTGGAGACATGATTTATTGCAGCCATCCATCTTGGGGGCTCATCCATCACACCCGGGTTGCCAGGAGATCGTGGCAGCAGCTGTTTGCTCTGAATCAGACAGAAAAGTTGTCAATCATCAAAGGCAGGTGAATAGCATTAGAAACACGCTATTGTCAGACGGAATAATTAATCAAAGAGAGAAAAGATAATTAAAAAGATATGACCCTTGCAAGTACTTGCTCTGGGTTGCCTGGAAAAAAAAAAAAGAAGAAAGAAAGAAAAAGAAAAACTGCTGGGTCTTTTCTAGACACTTAAGCAGCTGAGCACTGATAAAATATGCAACTCTGCAGTGCATAGTTTTTAATTAATTGAAAAAGGTTCAACATTCAAAGACGATGCTGGAGAAAAGTCCGATTATGAGCAGAAGTGATATTTATTGTTTGTGTGAAGGGCCTGACACGGAGAGTAACTTTCTGTCACGAATCTCTGGCTTCCCTGGCGGGTGAGGAGGTGTGGGCTGGGGTCTTCAGGCAGCCACCAGAGACCTGCTGCTGTTCTTTCTGCTCCCCTGGCCATCATGCTCAGCTATTCGGGAGAATTTGGGATTCTCCAGAGCTGGGGTGGGACTCTGGGTGAGCGTGAGCCGGTGTCCTTCCGCGGTTTGGGTGGGTTTGAAAGGATGGCGTTTCTTAGCTAACAGGCTGTTTTCCGAATGAAAGCAGGGGGACCTCAAAGAGCGGTTATCAAGTTCATCTTCTGCGCCCACAGAGCGCAGTCTCCCTTCATTCACCTGCTTCACACCCACCTGGAACATGCCTTAGGTCCCAGAGGAAGATTTAGAATCAGTTCTCACGTGACCCCAGAAAGTGCCGTAGAGCAAGCGGCACGTCCGAAGGGTGACGACCTAGTGTCACATTGCGAAAGGCCTCGAGTGGTGGTCCGCAGGCCCATTTGACTGTCCGCTTCAGGTTCCAAAATATATTCATAGACTGGGAAGTTCCTTTTGCTCTTTCTAAAGCTAAAATATTCCAGAGGAATTGGAAAATGTATTAAAGACCAGATAGAAAGTGGCATAGCTCGAGTTGCTTTTCAGTTAAATATGCTGCAAACCCTGAAACAGATCTACTCTTTTATTTTTGGATACTATGCTTGATTTTCACACCATTCTCTTCCCAAAGAATAGCAGGATTTCTAAAATTAGCAGAAGGAAAAAAGGCTTGGCTATTAGAATTTGCGAGAAGGAAAAAAGCGATTTTTTTTTTTTTAAGTTGAGACCCTGTTCTCAGAGTGCACCTGAGCTGACAAAGCAGCAGCATCTCTGCCCTGTGCTCTGTACCCAGGCCAGTGCCAGGGATTTATTGTCAGGAATCCCAAGCAGGTCTCCTGTGGCTGAGGCTCAGCATGTGACATCTACCTGCTCCCATGGTGCCCTTGGAGCCCACCACGGGTGACATGGCCTTGGCATTTGATGCGAGGGAAATTGACTCGAGCAAAAGCACCTTTCTGGCTGCGGGAGCCCTCGCAGAAGACTCATCCATGTAGGTGAGTGGAGGAACTACTCAGGCTCAGAACTTCAGAGAAATGGGGGATTTCTGCCAGCCACTACTTCAGTCTGCAGCCAGTGTCCCTTTGGTGGCCTTCTCAGATTTCAACTTGCATGGGCAGGCAGCTGCATATCTGAGTTTTCTGACCACATATCAATTGCCCTTTAATTTTGGCATTTTCTAGGCAGGGGAGTGGCTGTTCTTGACTAACCAAGGCCTGTGCGGTGGTGGGCCTGCTGGAGATTCCGGTGGATGCTTGCCCCAGGCTCCAGCGCTTGTGTGAGGTCACCTGGGCAGGTGAGAAGTCCTCCTGTCCCCTGTGGGACCTGGCTGTTTGGAAGAGGACTGTGGGGACAGCGCATCACAGCCCTGGAAAAGAAATTCTTGCACTTGCTATCTCTCTTTTCCTAATAACTGCTGACATAGCACATCGCCTAATGTCAGCCAAAGCAATTCCAAAATGTGGTGGCTGATTAGGGAAGAGCAAAGAAAGAAAGTTCTCTCTGATGCCTTTCCGGTAGATTTATGGTTTCACATATAAAGGACGTCAACCTTTAATGATGGTGAAATCAGATTGGAATTAGCTTCCTCCTAAAAATAGGAAAACCAAATAAAGGGGGGGAAAAGTGGGAGAAGCCTTCAAGTTCAGTGAAGTTCTTGCAAGTTATTTTACGGTGGAGCCCTGTTAGGATCTAATACTCCTTGTTCGCCCAGGTAATGCCTGGCAGTTGTTTAAATGGTCCACTAAATAAAGGCAATAGAAGGAGCACAGGGAAGGAGGGACAGGTTTGTTATTCTTTGGCCTGGTTCTTTCTCTCTCTCTCTCTTTTTTTTTTTTTTTTTTTGTTTTGTTTTTAATCATACTAGGATTTGAACACAGGACCTTAATACTGAGCTCCAATTCCAGTCATTTTTTAATGTTTTATTTTGAAAAATGATCTTGCTACATTTCACAAGGTCTTGGACTTGTGGTCCTCTTGCTTTGGCCTCCCAGGGTTCTGGGATTGCAGGTGAGTGCCCCACCTGGCTGAGTGTACATTTTGGCTCGGATTCCAGCATCCCCAATCCTGGCTTAGGATTTCTCTGTCAAGAAATTGGGCAACCCAAGAGTATCCTATCCCTCTACGGGGGTGCAGCAGGATAGAGCCACCCCATTGAAAGTCATATTTTTATATTGAGAAAAATTCAAGACTCCCCTCACCCACTGAACTGACTCGCTACTTGAGTGTTTTATCTAAGTGACATGCATTTGCCTCTTGTAGTTGCTTCTCAGAGTGAGACAAGGTTACCCGGAAGTCATTTTGGATTTTCCTAGCTCAGCTGCCGTGACTCAAAGCCTGTTTGGCCCCCACCCCACTGGCTCTGCCTGATGCCTTAGGATTCCAGAGAAAGGAAGCACAAATTAACCAGTGAGACTCCCTATAGGCGAAGACATTCTGAAACACTTAAAAGACCTCACACTACCTAAGAAGCAGTGATTATTATTCATCTGCCCAAGGAAGAACGTTTGTTAAGAGGAAAGGTTCACCTTCACCAGCGGAGAAGATGGGATCACCAGTGGTTCTCACCTGGCGAAGTGCCTCCCCTCTAGCCACCTTCCATTTCTGTCCTTTGCTTTTGCTTTGGGCCTGTAGTAAAATGGCTCTTTCCTATGTATTAGTAAGCAAATCCTACATTGGCATAATATGGGAGGCCCATAGTGGTGGTATTTTCTCTTGCTTCTCTGTGTAAAATAGTAGAGGCAGCAAGGACTTGGGTACGTGACTAAGGTTCCTACTGAGATGGTTAGGTGAATAAGTAATAGAACAAACGTGGTCTGCCGGGCAAGGAAAATAAATAAAATAGCAGCGTGTTCTTGGTTCCGAGCGTACTCACATTGGATCCAGGAGCTGCAAGACCATGAGGAAGTGTGGGTGGGGAGGGAGAAAGGCATTATTTGGAAACACATGTACTCGTTCCTTGTGAAAGAAGTGAAGTATTTAACATTTCTCTGAGGAAAACATCTTTCATTACTTGACGTGTTCTCTGGTAATGATTTTTCAGTTCAACAAACAAGTCCTTATTAGCGTTCGCACAAGAACCTGGCTGAGGTAGGTGGCAAGGCCATTTTTAACACAAACTCACTAGCCAAGGTGAAGCAGGTCCTTCTGGTCTAAAAGTCCCACTGTGGCAGTTCACTTGGTGTGGTTGGGCTCCCCAGGACACACACCCTGCTCTTTGTGGGCTCCAGTTGTGGGATGCAAAAAACATGCTTGTTTTGTGTTTTTTGTTGTTCGTTTGTTTTTTGTTGCAAGCAGGATGTTCATTGGTACTTGTGTGGTGATTTAAAGTGGATTTACCTGGAGATTTATTGTGCACTGCTGGTCAAGAGTTGGGCTGAGGATCTGTTGATTGAATGGCTTGTTTTGCTTGAAGATGACATGGAGATGGAAGAAATGATGTGAGCCACGTTTTGGGGCTGGTTCTACTTATTGTATATTAACTTGTTACAGAAGACAGAGCTGAGGCGCCAGCACTGTGTGTGCAGGGCTCACGACTCTCTGGAGCCCACAGTTGTAACCTCCTGATTCTGGCTGTGTTGGGGAGGATAGCTGTACTGCTCTGGGAGAGGGCGAATGGCCCCCGCTAAGGCTCAGCTGTCTGGTCACTTACAGTTACTGCAGCCCCAATTCCTAGGACTGTTGAACATGTGGCTTTTTCCCTGGTTTATTTGGCCTGTCATTTCTCCCGTTAACAAGTACATGAATCAATCTGATTACATTCCTGGTCCAGCATGGCCCTGTTTGGTCTTTTACCTTACATTCCTATCATGGTATCCATGAAATTAGAAATAGTGAGCCTGGGAGCTTTTTAATAAGCTCATCATTGGAGTTTGCTAATGTGTACCAAATGGAGAGAGTGTCGCCGGGTGATGGCTTCATATAAACTTTGTTACTGATCTCAGCTCCCAAACACAGCCGACCATCTTAGTGGGTTAGCCCCCAGGTAAAATCTGATGAGGAGTAATCTGGCATCCTTGTTCCGAAACATGTGATCTCAGTTTCTACCTGTGACATCCTGTCGTTCAATAAATGAAAACCATTCTCAGCGCTCTGAGCCTGCTTGCCTGGTAGTTCCTTCTGCCATGTCCAGTGGGGAATGCAGCAGTTAACACTGTTTATACATTCCAGGAGTATTAGGCAGTTAGGTTACTGGAATTGTGGCTGTGAGTGGGGGAGCAGCCTTCTGGGCTGTGTCTCTGTAATCAATTACTAAGCATATCACGACGTTCCCGATGTAATAATAAAGTCTATGATGCTTATATTGTCAGGAGGGTCAGAACACACCACATCATGGACAACCAAAAAGACAAGAAGGATCAGCCAGGACTTGCACTCTCCTATGACCAAGGGTCTTAGCAAGGGAGGAGGATTTCACCCTCATCCTGTGCTTCTGCGCATTGTTGTGATGGGAAACTCCCTTTTTGGGATGCAGCCTCAGCGGGAAAAGCGAGAGGGTGAGAAGGGAACCTCTTTGGCGTATCAGAGGATGCATCTTGCTTCCTGCGCTGTGTCTTTCTTTCTTGAAGTTTCTCTGCCCAGAAGTCCTCAGTCCTTGGAAGGTGGCAGCAGCTGTAGTTCGGGCGCAGGAGCTGGGCGGCTCTGCCCTCAGGAGCAGCTGTCCTGGTGGAGGTGCAGCATGGGCTGGCTTGGGAACATAAAATGAATGTCTGTAGAGATCACTAGACTGTCACAGCTTGACCAGACAGCTCCAGCGATTGGTAGACACATAGTACCCAGAGTACTGGGCTGTAGCGCAGGCGCTCATGGAGCCAGCGGCCTGCTCCCTTACAGCCAGTTGTAGTTTCCTCTCTCCATGTATCTCTGCCATTTCCAGAAAATCTGTCTTCACAAGAGGGCTTGCCTTCCTTTCTCTATGAAATGAGACAGCACTTGCGAAACTTCCCCATACATTCTAACCCCCTGTGCCTGGCATCATCGTAACTGTGATTGTCTTGGTGCTGTGTGATAGCAGATTAATTTTAAAAAATAATAGCAATTCACAGCAGACAGGAAATACCAGTGACAAAAACAAGAAATGATAAGCGAGCTATTTTTAAGCTGTGAAAGAAAATTAATGCCCCTTTTTAATTCATTGGTGTACCCAAAATAGATAGTACATACCTTTCCCTTTCTATGGTAAAGTGTTTGTTTTGTTTTACTGTTGTTGTTTTGCAGTCTTAGCAATTGAACCTGGGCCTTAACCCTGAGCTACAGCCCCAGACTTTTTAAAGATATTTTAATTTTTTTTTTTTTCTGTATTTCAGACAGGGTCTACAGGGTCTCACTGCATAGATCCAACTTGTAGTGATTCTCCTGTTTTCAGCCTCCCAAGCCTTGGGATTATGGGCTCATGCCGCCATGCCCAGTCTCAATTGCAGTCTCAGCACGCCCAGCGGATGGCGCCAGCATGGCACACTGGGGATTGAACCCCGGCCACTGCGCTCTGCCTAAGCAGCAGGTGCTTTAGTCCGCTGAGCTATCAGGCTGGCCCATCCTGAGACTTTTATGCATTATCATTATTTTACTTTATTTTGAGACAGAGTCTTAACTGAGGAACTAAGCTGCCCACATTGGGCTTGTACTGGTGATCTTCCTGGGTTAGCCACATCTGGCTGGGAAAGTTTTTACTTCCATGTTTTCTGGAGTCCAAAGCTTAAGTCTGGGTGAGCTCAGGCAAGTTGGTCATGGCTGTGTCTATATCCGCTGTATAAACCTCCCTTCTCAGATGCAAGGTTTAGCAGGCCTCTACCTTAGGACAAGGATACATTTCGCCTCGACTCTTCAGAGGGAAGAAGGGGCGGCTCTTTGGGGCAGTTTGAATTGCACTGTTGCGTAGGGCAGCACCCATGGTAAGGGAGGTTTCAGGAAAGCCCAATTCTGCCTGGCCGTGTTTCCGCTGTCCTCCCACTGAGTGGCGGCTATGGTTGTGCCCTACGCCACTTGTTCCGTGGCTCAGTCAGGTGGGCATGTCGCTGCTGGGAGTCCTGAGCCCACCCTTTGTGGATAACAGTGCTTCTTTGCCTCCAAGGGCTGCCGGGAAAGCCTTTTCCTGAGTGCTTCCTCTGTGTCTGGGGGCAGCTTCCCTCTGGCCTGGTGGCCGGAGGAGTTACAGATTTTTCTCTCTATTTGTTGCTTTTGGTCCTGGGGATTAAACCCAGGGCTTTCACACTGCCACATCCCCAAGCCTTTTTAAAGGTTTTTTTGTTTTGTTTTGTTTTAAATTTTGAATCACATTTTTGCTAAGTTGCTCAGTTTCCCAGGCTGAGCTTTAGCTTGGGACCCTTCTGCTACAGAAGGGCTCTCTGCTTTGCAGCGCGCTAGGATGACAGGTGTGCACCACCACACCTTCCCTTTCCTGTTTTAAGTGGAATTTAACTTCTTTTTCTTCTTTTTTTTTTTAAATCGTGTTTTCAATCCAGAGGGTCATGTGGACCATGTGGCAGCAACTACATTTCTATTTTTTCTTCCTCTTTCCCTCACACAAGTAAAGATGGGAGGTGGTGGAGAGGAGAGGAGAGGAAGGACAGAGGATGCCGAGGGCTGGGCGTGGCCTGGAGGCTTCTGCTAGCTGTCGGCCCCGCCCGCCCCGGTGGCCTCCTCCTGCTTCCGGCTGGCAGGCAGGCACTTGGGGAGCCGCATCGGGAGCATCAGAGCGTGTTCGTAGAACACTCAGACAGCAGGAGGGCTGTGTCCCCACGTCCCTGCCGTGAGCTCCAGGTCCAGGCAAGCCCGCAGGTCACCCCGAGCTGCCCCTGCCCGAGGGGAGAGTTCTCCAGTAGATACAAAAGCCAGGCAGGTGAAAGGTTTGCGTCCCACTCAGGGCAGCTGCCAAGAGGTTTTATTTTGCCCTTACATTTAAAAGTCTGGTAGAAGCAAGGACCGTTATAAAGAGAAGCCAACCTTTCAGTAATCACATAGCAGCTTTTATGAATTAAAAAAATTAAAAAAAAAAAAGATCTTACCCCCCTCTTTGAAAGGAAATAAAGGAGGAATCCAGTGTAAGGAAAACAAAAAAAGCTGACGTTACAGTTTTTGTGATTACTCATATCCTAGGCTGGAGCTTGAGGAAGCTAGTTATAATGGAATTTCATTTTTTTTCCCCTTTTCCTAGTTGTATCCCTGAGCTTGCTCTCAGGCACTCTCAAGCTCATGCTCTCTCTCTCTCTCTCTCTCTCTCTCTCTCTCTCTCTCTCTCTCTCTCCCCCCCTTTTTTTAATCTCTCTGTCTTTGTCTCTCCTCTCTGTCTCTTCTCTCTGCTCTTTCTATTCTATTCTCTCTCTCTGCTCTCTCCTCTTTCTCTGTCTCACTCCTCTCTGTCTCTCTCCTCTCTCTGCTCTCTGATCTTTCTCTCCTCTCTCTTTTTCTGTCTCTCTCTCTCCTCTCTGTCTCTCTCTTCTCTCTGCTCTCTCTCTCTCCTCTTTCTCCATTTCTCTCTCGTCTGTCTGTCTGTCTGTCTGTCTGTCTGTCTGTCTGTCTGTCTGTCTCTCTCCCCTCTCTGCTCTCCCCACTCTCTCTCTCTCTGCTCTCTGCTCTCTCCCCTCTCTCTCTCTCAATCTCTTTCTTTCCATTAGAATGAAAAGTGGTTTGCATTTGGTGTGAAAATAAATAAACTTTAGGTATGACATCTTCTTTGTAGTTTATCCGAGGCTGCTAATCCTGAAGCTAGAATTATGTATCCTTGCAAGTAATTCTTTAACTATAAGGGAAGGTATAGAGTGCAGAGAGACGCGAGAGGAGAGCCACAGTGGGGAGTCTTTCCTTATCCATGCAAGCCCTTGTACTCCTGGAGCTGAACCCAGGTCTCCCCTAGAGCCCTGGAGTCGGCAAAACAACCCCAAAACTATAAATAATTCACCTTCAGATTTGCAGAGGCAAAAAAATGTAAAGCCATCTAGTGGTTAGTTATTATTAGGAGCCATTTTATTAACACTGTTTAAAAAAAAATCACTTTATTGCTATTAGTGTGCAGGTTTCGGGTAGCAGGCAGTTCAAGGGTTTGCCTGATGTGGAATGAGGGCAAGACAGGGACCAAAAGCAGAGCTCTCTGCTCTCTGGCTGCACTCAGTAAGTCATGCATGCTCAAGCAAACTCTAGTGGTCCTGTTGCCAGCACTGACCTCCCGCCACCACGTTCTCACCACGCCCGGGAAGACTGTAATTGTGGTAACATGGTATGAACGCAAACTTTAGCTCTGCTTACGCAGAACTCACGAGACAGCTTGACACCTTCATTGCTGCAGAAAGAAATTACCATTGTCTCTTCTTTCTTGCTCCAAGCTTAGGTGACCAAGCCAAGAAGTAATTATACAATTAGGCTTGACAAAGTAATACCTGTAACGTTTCTTCCCCTTTGAGTTTGGGTAGCTTATTTCAACTTCATATTTTCCCTCTCTCTGTCATTAATAACTTGATGCATTTGCAAAGACGAGAAGGCTGATGAGGCAGGAGTATTATTATTATTATTATTTTTTTTTGTAAGTGTGACTCTTCAAAGTTTAAACATAGATGCTCTGACAGCCTATGGAAGATTGACCATCAAGTCTCCTGTAAAGAGATCAGTGAGCAGCGATTGGAAGTTCTTCCCATTTAGATGACAACTAAAATAAAGATTTTTGCGAGGATCCGCACATAGGTGACAGAGCTTATCTGAACGGCTGCCTCTTCAATGCTATGTCCTATTACTGTGGCTCCAGATAATTCTTATTCTTACATTACGATATGTGCATTATGTTTATGGTATTGTAATTAAGTGTTGCTGCATTAAAATATAATCGCCCGTTGGAAAGTTTCTGTGCCGAGTAGACCTGACTGTTCTGCAGAGAAGAAAACCCCACCGTTTCTTCCCTGTTATTTTTTTGGTGGATATGAAAGGAGAGAGAGAGACAGACTGCTAAAGAAAAATGGGCCCGTTAACTGATGATGTAAGTGGCTATTCCACGAGTAAGACATTCTCAGGCCTTCTGTTTCAGTACCAGTTAATTATGCAGAGCAGCCGGTGAAGGTGAGTGTCCTGGAGGCTGGGCTGGGTGGACAGGGCCAGGCTTCAGGGGGGAACAGCTGTGCTGTCCCTGTCCTCCCAGGGCCTGCCCCTGGCCTGGCAGAGGTGCCCACGTGGTACCTGGTTCAGGTCACACGCACACGCCTGTGTCCTCTCAGGGCCCAGGCTCGGATGCACAACTTGGGGTGTGTATTGGCCTTTCTCTGAGGTGCACAGACTGAGCAGGGGACCGGCTTTTTGAGTTGAATTCTCTTGTTTATAGCAGGTTCGTTGCTGTTGGGTGGCTCCTGTCTAAATGGATTCTAGCAGGGGTCCTGGGCAAAAGTTGCATTTCTTCTGTCAGAGTTTATAGCAACGTTTTTCTTAATTATTCTTGATGTTTTGCCCATTATGCCATTAGCTTCTTCAGAGGACAGAGATAAATAGCTGGTATCCACAAGAACAAAGTGTGAACTGAATGCATTTAATTATTGATATCTCAGTAACTAAAGGTTCTAAAATGATGTTGTCAAATGCCCTGGTGATCTGACGGCAGATGTATTGGTTTGCAGATGCAATGAGAGACAATGTCCAAATAAACTCTGCAAAGGAGGCCGTTTAAACAAATAAGAGAACTTACGGGTGCATTTTCTCCTTTCTGTATTTTTCCCAATACAATCGGTTTCATTTTGGGTATTGAATTTTGACGTTTAGGTAATTTGCAGTGTATTTTTTTAAGATATGTTATATGATGCAAATTCCTGCATACTACCTAATATTTTTTTAAGTAAGCTGCCTGGATCAATTACATATGTAACACGTGTTTGTGTATGTGCATGTGTACTGCATGTATGCATAAAATCTATATTATGTGCGTGTATATAGTAGATATGTGTATAACTTACCTATAGACAGTATCTTCACAGCTTATTCTTTCCAAAGGGATGATTTTTTTTTTTTACTAGTTTAAATGCCAGCAAATTATGTTTTCTTTTCCTCTCATTAGTGACCACGTCCTTTTTAATGTGTAAGAAAGTGAGGATTCTAGATATTTATCCTGATATGTTGACATAACTTATTGTGAACTCAGTTTTTAATATTACTATCTTTACAATGTAGAGTATGCTTCCTGGGATTGAAAACATACCTAGAAATGTACTACTTGAAAGTGTCTGTGTGTACCCTTTAGGCTTAAAGTGTAGAGCCTGAAGTTACAGGCCTTAGGAAAGAACTGTATAAACTTGTCAAGAGTTTGTATGCGATAGGGTTTTATTCTTTGAATATTTAACTTACGGTGCTGTTCATAGTGCTCCTTACTGATATCTATTTTTTTCTAATTTTTAAATTCCTTTGCTATTTAAAAAGCTGGAACAGAAAGTTAATGCCTTGCTATCAGATGAAGAACAGAAGGAAAGTCTTCATTCTAGATGGGTCGCTTCCTCCCGGGATGCCTTCCACAAATTTCCTTGACCAGATGCAGCTAGGCTTGGCCCTGCGGTTTTATGTTCCCCCGGCCTGGGAAAACCGGTCCGTGCTATGTGGGGTTTTCATTGGAACCAAAGGCTGCGTAAAATCTGGGAGGATATTTATGTGAAGTTGCACACATGTTTACAGAGAAAGAGCCTGATACACGGACAGTCCTCACATACAGCTAACCTTCCACCAGTGGTACTGCCTTTCCTTAGTATGTTCCATGTGCTTGGTTTTAAAAATATCAAACAGGCTGCTTCCTAGGGCTGCTTACTTGGAAACTTAATAGCAGACCTCCCTAAGATAAGTGCCTCCCATTCCCAAGATCTCAGCTTCATGAGGGAGTGACTTGGAGTGATGCATCGTGGGAGGTCAGCGCTGCCCTCATTGTGGAAACTCAGCATTTGGTGCCTTTGGGTGTGGGTGCTCGTGTGTGCATGTGGGTATATGCACATACACACTCGTGTACCACACACCAATGCCTGCATGCACCAGGCTTCTGTGTGTGCCCCAGCTTCCCACGTAGAGCCCTGAGAGGCTTGACAGTAGCTTCCCTTTGTGAAACTGAATGCATTTAAATTTTTTTTTTATTAAAACAATAATGTACATAATGGAAAATGTAGAAAACCAAAAGGCATAGAATTAAGAGTCTTCTTCCAAACCCAGGTCCCCTCCTTAGGGGCAAGCACTGTTACTAATTTAAGGTGTATCCTTCCAGATTTCCAAAATCATAAATACATGTATATAGTCTACATGGTGTTTTTCTGTCTTCAATGAAGATGTGTCTTAGGTGTGGACAATTTATAATTTGACATGCTTTTAAAGTTAAAATACATGGATGGATGTATAGATACGGATGTGATAAAAAATGTAAAATGTTAAAGTTAAAATGCAGGTGGTAGGTATACAGGTGAAATTATTTAAACTTTGCTGTGTGAATTATATTTTCCATAATAAAATATTGATAACGCATACATGTTGCACATCCTATATTGTGTTATGTTATGTGTATTATGTATAGTGCTACTTCATGCTTTTTTAAAATTGTTTTTTATGTATTTAGGATAAGGCCTACAGGGTCTCACTACACAGATTGGATGCATAGTGATTCTCCTGTTTTCAGCCTCCCAAGTGCTGGGATTACAGGCTAGCGCCACCATGCCCAGTCTCAATCGACGTCTCAGTGCACCCTGGGGGTGGGGGTGGCACGGCGCGCTGAGGATCAAACCCAGGCCACTGCGCTCTGCCTAAGCAGGCGCTTTAGTCTGCTGAGCTATCTGGCTGGCCCTAACTATATACATGAGTTACTCTCTTATTGGACATTTGAGTCGCTTGCAGTCCTTTCTTTTACAAACGATGCCATAGTGAACCTCCTGCATACAGTCTTTGTACACCCTTTCCATTTACATGCTGTGGAATGGAATCCCAGAGGCAGAATGGTTATCTAAAGATTTGTTCATTGAACAGAATAACACATATTCAAGTTTCTCTCTAGAAAGAATGGATGGCACCTAGTTTCCTTCCCACTGCAGTGTGGCCATGTGCTGCTGACGCTGGTGGCCGGCAGAGCTCAGGTGGCACATGGTCACAGTCAGCAGCCTTGTTGTCGGCTTAGCAGGTGCTCAGCAAGTCTCCGAGAGAGAGAGAGAGAGAGAGAGAGAGAGAGAGAGAGAGAGAGAGAGAGAGACTATGAATGTAAAAGTGTATGAATCACCATGTTGGCCTCACAGGTTTTGCTGTCAGTCTCTGGGTGACAGAAAGAAGGTCATTAAGTATAGAGGATCACACATAGCTCTTTAGATTCTGTTACACTGATAATCTTATTTGATGGGTGAGAAACATGAGGTCCAGAAAGGGAAAGAGATGGGGCTAAGTTCCTGTGGTCTGATCCCACCTGGCAAGGACATTCGGGGATCCCAGAGGTAGTTGCATGCTTGGATTAAGGAAGGCGACTCCATTGGCACCCTCATTACCTGAAGGTGCTCACAGGGCCCGGCCAGGTGGCCAGGACAGAGTTTAATTCCTGCAGAGTACGGCAGAGGTGACCGGCTGCAGCGTGTAGCTTCTTAGATAATGACTGTGGAATACTGCAAATGTCCTTTTGGGTTTTGGCTGAATAATATTTAAGGATTTTGAAACAGTGACTTAATTGTGTTTTTATGTAATTGATGGTGTTGTAGTAAAATGTATTGAGACACCACATCAGCATTTTTCTAACTATTCCTTGGAGAAAAATATGCTCATATGAAAATGGTTTCTTCACTTTCTACTCATGGAATTGAAAAAATAAAAAATGATTGTGCTTCTATGGAATCACTGTGCCCAGAGATTCTCTAATTTTAAAGTGTTTTCCCCTCTGGACTTGGCCTAAATAATGCAAGGATACTTTGCTTTTCTAAGTTGGGTTGTCTCTTGTTTTGGAAGCAATGGCGGGGAGGCACAGGGCCTACTGTGTCAGAGAGTTGTTAAAGAACGCTGTCTGGGCAGGTTTTGGGAAAGCCCAATGTGCCCGTCGGTCAGCTGAGATAAGCACATGGCTGCCAGCCTCCAGGACTGGGACCCCAAAAGCCTCTTCTCCTCTAGGCTTCCTGCCTCAGCGTGCTGCTTTGCATGTAGGAGGTGGCCACAGGGAAGCTGTTGGTGTCACGCAGGAATAGCTTCCGTTTTCAAAAGTTGTGCCTCAGTTTGGAGTTCACGGAACTTGGCCCTGGCGTCAGAGCAATCGGGATATTTTAGTAATATCTCAGCCAGGCATGACGATATATGACTGTAGGTCCTAGCGCTCTGGGAGGCTGAGACAGGAGCATCATGAGTTCAAGGCCAGCCTGAGTGAGCAATTTAGTGACTTATTGAGACCCTGGGTTCAGTCCGCAGCACCATAAAAGAACAAAAACAAACAACAACAACAAGAGCAAACAGATATGAATTTATTAGTTTTCCTAGTCTTACCCTGATTGACTAACTTCAGTATATTTTCACTTTGTTTCAAAGCTTGCAGCTGAGATTTCATTCGGAAAAGTCATTACAAATGTTAAAAATATGGAAATTTTGGGCTGGAGATGTAGCGCAGCACTGGAGTAGTTTTTGTCTGTCATGCGGGAGGCCTTGGGTTTAATCCCAAGCACCACCAAAATCCATATTTGGATATTTAAAAACTTAAAACAGATATTTAAAAACTTAAAACAGTTCAAATAGATAATTTGTAAATATGGAGGACTCAAGTCTACTAAATTAAATAGTAGTGGTAATAATGATGATGGTAATGCTTGTGGAGCAGCATTGGTGGCCTTCGCAGTGGCGCTGTGTTCCACATGCGGGTACAGGAGGCCTGTGGCATGTGCACAGACCCACGCTGATACAGGGGCGGAGAGCCAACATCAAATTATGGACCTCAAAGATGTTTCCTTCCTCCTGCATTTGGTTGCAAAGATGGCTTCTGCACCCTAGGACTGTGGATGCTCTGGGAGGGCAGCCCCGTGCGCAGCAGCGTGACATTTGAGGCTGTATTTTTTTTTTGTGTTTGGAGGGGGTCGTCCAAGGAAGACACTGCAGCATCTGCAGCTCCCGTGTGTGACAGCGGCAAGCTCAGGTGTGGGACTGCAGCTGCCGCCGTTAGCATGTGGAGAAACACCTTTCAAGGTGTGTGACAGTGCGGGAAGTTGACTGTGGACTGCGCTTTCCGTCCTTGCTTAGGAGATGGTGGTGGCGCTATCCCAGTGTGTCTGATGGGCGGAAGCCAGGCGCTTCCTGTGGCCTAGATATGGACATTCCTTGGGGCTTACTGTGAGGCGGCTAATGCGAAGTTGCCTGGGTATTCGTCAGTCAACTGTGCATCACTGATAGCAGAGCTGGACCTAATGCCCCCACCCTGTGTGCTCCTTCGACACTCCTCGTAGAGTTGAAGAAGAAAGACCACAGCAAAAATAAAGGAGAAGAAGAGAAGGTGTGCATTGGTGGAATTATGTTGGTGTTTTTGTCCCTTTACTGATTAGTGAAACTCGTGTGCCTTTGATGTCTGAAATAAATTTGATTTTTATAATTAAATGTATTTATAGGAGCTCGTTTTTCAATAATAACAGTGGTTTTCTAATTTTTAAAAGCCCTCCAATCAGTAAACACCACCGACTGCCAATCCCCAATGGAGAAGCTCATGATTTTGCCCTGCCCTCTAGAGCTGAGGGGTGGGTAGCAGCAGCACGGGCGTGGGCAGCTCCCAGCTGGAGGAGGCAGGCCTGCCTTTAGCATCTGGAGCTGTGCACGCGTGCCCCAGGGCAGTTGTCTCCACACTTGGTAGCAGAAGACTTATTTAAAGCAAGTTCCATGTGAGAGAAGTACCTGTGCAACTCAGCATTGCTTGAAAAAAAGCAGGTTACTACACACAGTAGGAACCCGACGTCACACCTGCACAAGTCCAGGAAAGGCATTAAGGCACAATATGTGTACAAGGGCTTGCTACTGCAGCGGGATGGGAGGGTGCAGTCCCTGTGCGGTGGCGCCCTTAGCCTCGCTGCTCAGCTGTGGTTAGGAGCCCGAGTTTCTGGGACCTGTGTCTGCTCTTTGTGCACTGGGCACTGGTAGGTCTTGCTTAAAATTCCAAGCTGACTTAGAGGCTCCCAAGTTAGGTTGAGGACTTGGTATGGTGGCACATGCCCGTAATCCCAGCACTCAGAAGGAGAATAAGGCAGGGAAAAGCTTGGATTTGAGACATAGTGACTTAGCGAGACCGTGTCTCAAAATAAAACATAAGAGCTAAGATTGTAAGTCAGGGCAGTCCCCAAAATCAATAAATAAATATAAAAACTAGCAATGCTGTTTAGGGACAGCCCAATGGTGAGCTGCTTGATGGCTCCCTTGCGGGGCATGAGGGGGTACTATGAGGTCATAAGTTGGTCTCTGGTACCGCTGGTGCAGGAGCTGCTGGGCAGTGTGCAGCCATGTCCGTTTGTGTGGCAGCCCCAGCGGAGGGTCTCCCGCTGTGCATCATGGTCACGGAGTCTGTACTGCGAGGGCTAACGGGGGTTTGTTGGAATTTAAGGAATTGGCTGGGGGTGAGGGAGAGGGACTGAGGGTGATTGTTTTTATTTTTTTTATTTTATTTATTTTTATTTATTTTTAATTTTTTATTTATTTGAGAGAGAGAGAGAGAG
>NW_004524659.1:4098248-4101054 GCF_000260255.1 Octodon degus | reverse complement strand
AGAGAGAGAGTGTGTGTGGTGTGTGTGTGTGTGGCCAGCTCAGCCCACCAGGGGGCGGGGCTGGCTGGCATGTGGTGCTGGGGGGTTGAACCGCGGTCCCTGATGCCTTGCCAAGCTTGTTCCAAGTAGGTGCTTTAGACCACTGAGCCATCTCTCCAGCCCCAGGGTGATTGTTTTTAAAGTGAAAGGCTATGTTTGCTTATTTATTCCTATCATTCCTCATCATTTGATGTCCTCCATATAGTAAAAAGAAAGTAAGTGCCACTTTGCCAAGCAAGGCTCTTAGGACCTTGGGGCAGAAGCCTACCTCAGTAGAGGATGAATCATAAGACTGCCCCGAGAGCCCCTGCTGGCATCTGCTGACCGTCTCAGGAGGACCCCCCCCCCAGAAAGAATGTGTCCTTTTCACCTCACAGTTCGACACTGCTCAGGACTCAGAAACCTCCTACAGCCAGAGATAAAAATGTTCCCTGCGGTGTCTGGACGCTGAACTATCCCAGGAGCCATCCCTTCTTGGCCTCCGGCACCAAGAGTTGGGGAGACATCCGCGTCCTGGTATTGCCAACCTGTAGCCTGGTAGTGCTGCCACAGTGATATGCCATTATTACTTATTCAGGTGAAAAAAAATGATAGTTGTACCGTGGAATATTATAGAACAGTCAAAATAAAGACAACTGAATCACACGCAACCCCAAAGGCGGAGCTTAGAAACAGTATAAATAGCTGAAACAAATGAAGACAACTACATGTGGCGGTCACTTAGAGCTAGAAATAAACACAGACATAATGTTATTTGGGACTACCTACGATCGGAGCAGAGAGTGGTTACCTACAGCGTGCCTGCTGAAAGAGCCCGGTGGCCATTGGGAACCTGCCCCACTGGCATTTGTTCTGTTATTGTGTTGAAGAAACTACATCTACACGCCCCATTTATTTCTGTATGTATGAAGTACAACATGAGTAAACATTCCAGGGTGTGGTCTCTCCGATCCTCAAAGTTATTGGCAGCTCTTAGCTCTGATTTTTGAGCCACACGTTGGCAATTCTATCTTAGCATGGGGAGGCTTGATAAGAAGCGCTCCATCCCTTCCATCAGCTGTTCGTTTCGAAACGAATTGGGAAGAGAAGGGCCAGATCACTCCCCTCCTTGGGGCTTGCACTGTAAGAGCCCATGTACATCACCCAGTTAGTGAAGCCCACCTCCCACCCTTCAGTGGAGTTTTTAACAGCTTGAGTAGAAAACTTGGGCAGTGATGACTGAGCCTTTCGGGACAAAAGGAGTCACTTTGCTGTCCTTATTCTTGTGCCGGTGAAGTGGCTGCTTTTCTCTCCTCCACGTTCTTGGGGTGGAGATGTTCCATCTGCGTGATGGTGCTGAGGGTGGCCTGAACACACAGTGAGGGAACCTGGGCTTCGTCTGCCTTATCCCCGCAAGAGCACCAAGCTGTTACGTCTTCTCCGGTCCAGGTGAGAAACTCAGTGTAAGAGATCAGGCTTTGATATGCCAACCTGGAAACACCTAAGTTGGAGTTTCGGCCATTTTTATTTCTTTCACGTGGTTTCCTTATTTGTGACTTACCAAATGATAACCATAGATATGAATATAGCTTTTTAACATTCTTGACGAGACCTTTAAAATATTTATTGGAACCGGTGATTTATGTGCAAAATTCTTAAGGGAGAAAAAAGTACTTTTCTGTATTTTCAGTCAGAAGGCTTTGTGTTTATAGCATTCTTCTTTTATCTGAAGCTGTGCAGGCATGGCTGGCAGCTGCTATTCATAGCTTGCTTGTTTTTATAATGTTGCTAAGTTGTTAGGTGGCCGTCTACCGTTTACCTCAGTCTTGTTGGTCTTTTTCCCTAGTGAATGAACTGTGTGACTTTAGGAGGAGACTGTCCTGACGCCTACTTTTAGATCCAAATGTAGTCTTGCGGAGGAAGGAACCTCTCAGATCCCCACAATCCGGCGTAAGTGATCGCTGCCAGTGTCGAGCCGAGATTAATTAGATGCATTTACTCGCGGCACCAGGCTGGTAGAAATGCCCTTGGGCTGTGGGAGGGGCCTGCGGGCAGGCACCAGCAGTCCTGGAAAGCCCTTCCCTTGGGTCAAGGTGTTTGCCACAGTATTGGTGACCAGATCATTTCCTTCTGATAATGGAGATTTTATAATTTAGAGATGGCAAGTTAAGATACTTTTATTGAATGAACTTCCTGCTAAGTTTCTGAGCCCTAGTTGAGTTTATGACATAATTGCTCTACATGTTGATACCATCTTTTATCCTAATTGTTTTTCATTGTTTTTAATAAAGGGATAAAAATAATGGGAGACATTTTAGAAAGTGGGGTTTTTTTGTTCTTTTATTCGTGATACTAAAAATTACCCAAAATAAGATATTTTACAAAAAAAGGATTTTGTTCCAAAAGTGACTAATTTAAATCAGTTTATACAATGAACTTGCTAATGATCCTTCGTCTCGAGGAGTATAATGCTTTTATACTGTTATCATTTTTTATGAATAGAATTATACAAAAAGTTCCTATTGTGTTGTACAGTGAGTTTCACCCAACCACCCTTTATCAACAGATGGCAACCAGCACATGAAAAATAATTAAAAAATAAAATGAAAAGAAACCAAGAATGAATTAAAGTGCTTCTTTGCGTTCTGATCTGCATTTTTGGTTTAGAATTTTTATGGTGAATTGCCATATTATCTGTTATATCAGTTTACAATGAGGCTCCTATCAGACATAAAATAGATTTATAATACCATTAAAATACAATATCAAAGAATGAATAAGCAATTCA
>NW_004524659.1:4055748-4095748 GCF_000260255.1 Octodon degus | reverse complement strand
TGCCCAGCCTAGTTGGGTGGCGAGGGAAGAATTCCAAGACCACATCCCCCTGCTCTCTGGCATCAGACAGGAGGGACCCCACTATTACAGCCTGAGATGCCACCTCTGATTTGATGTGTCATGCCACCTGGCAGCGTAGAGCAACCCTTCTTCATTAGGAGTAGGGCTTTCAGAACCCTGGGAAGATTTACCCTGGAGGAGGAGAAATGGACTTACCAGGCCCAAGTTACAAACAAACAGGGCCACGCAGTGGGTGGGGAGTGGATAACTGCCATAAAGTTGGATGACTATTAGGGGCCTAAGTTCAAAGGGGAAGGATAGAATGAAAAGGAGAAGAAAAAAGAAAAGAGATAGAAATTAAATACCATAAAGAAAAGTTGGATTTGTTGGTAGGTGATGTTGCAAGTAATGTCCCTTTCAGCATTTGTATGAAGTAGCTCAAACATTTCTGCAGTCCAGCTGGGTACAACTCTTGGCAGAGTCATCTTCCTCCCCTGACCTGTGCCTGGATGGAAGTATACAGCCCAGGTGCAGGTGGTGGCAGGATTCCCTGCTTGTGAGCCTGTCCCTTCCTTTCCTCCCTCCTGCCTGCATCTGTGAAGTTTAGGAGTGGGCATGCGGAAGTGTGGGACCATTTCCCTTTGTCACAGAGGCAAGCGCCTTCTGAGTCCCGGGAGTTGGCTCCTCACAGAGTCAGTGAGCTGAGCCTTCTTCTGGAGCCTCCTCCTCACCCTCAGACTTCTCCTTCTGATTCTGCTGTCTGCTTTTCCAGACAGCCCCAGAGGGCCACGCGCAAGGGGTCTGAGAATGACGGTGATTACAGAGCAAGGTTCATCCAAACGGTTAATTTCTCCCATTCTGGCTACAAAGTTAATTAATGTAATCTAACACATCTTGAGGCAAAATTATGCACTCAGATATGAATAAAATCCTGATCTTTTGCAAAATACAAATCTGGCACTTGGAACAATTCACAATCACACAAATTACAAGTTCTGTACAAGAATGTAGTAGCACAAGGGACTGTGAAATCCTCTCATTAAAAATGATTCAAAAATGCATCAGAAGCCCAGCCCAGAGGAGGTTCAGCAGAAGGAGGTGAGGAGCCAGACAGTAGAGATAGACTCATGTTGAAGGGCAGTGCCAGGTGGAGTCCTGGTTGGAGGTGAAGAACCTGTGCCTGTGAACAGTGCTTCTGAGCACCACACACAGAGGTGCTTTGCGCCCCGTGTTGCCGCATGCTTTCTTGGCTCTAGAAATACCTTCACCCGCTTGGAGACAGCTAGTCCTTCCTCCTGCGGCAGCATGTGGCAAAGGGGGGTAGGCGTGGGTGGGTCCGGCCTCAGCACCTCTCCTGCAAGATGGAAAGAAGGAAGGTCCCTTCTAATCCAGAGGTCAGAAATATCTTTCTGGGTTCTCGGGGGGTACCCAAGACATAGTCCCAAGTCATCTCATTTCCAGCGCACCATTATACTGGCTTCTGTGAGTAGAGTGGCCACCTGTGAGACAAGCACACAGTTTTCTTCTACAAGGGGTAGGGGCTCGAGGGAAAGACGCCATGTGTGAGAAGTGTGGAAAGCATTGCGGCCCAGGATGAAGGAGTTACTGGTTTGTAGGTGAAGCTTCCAAAGTGCCAAGGCATCCAGTCACTTGTGCTAGGCTCCTGCTGGTAAGAGGAAGTGTCAGGCCAATGTGCAGGTATCTAGACCCTCAGCTCTAAATGCTATAGGTGCTGTAAAGACTTCAGTCCTCCATGTTCCCTCGTCTTGCAAATCAGTAAGTCTCTTCAGCCCTTGTGCCGTACAATTCCGTATTCTCCTTAACTGACACCCCACTCATGATAGTGCCTGACTCAGAAGTGCTCACGTGGGACCTTGCCAGGCAGTGGGCAAGGAACCCTAAAGGTCCTCGGGTCCCCAGAGCTCCTAGGTTTCTACATGGCTGCACCCACTTATCTCAATATTTATCATGCCTAGCCCTTGAGCCCAAAGTTGGGACACGTTCAGATATCGCTGCCAGTTTCCTGGGTGTCCAGGGAAGATGGACTGTCCCAGAGGCACTGACAGATGTGTGGGGACAAGAAGCATGTCCACAGCCCGACGGGCAGGTGGGGAGTGTTGCCAGGAACCTCCCTGCCATGTCTGTGCCAGACACCCTGGATCCACAGATGGCATGCTCGTTTCTCAGACTCTGGCACTGCCCTCTCAGCAATGCAGATGCCATGGCCAAGCGCTGGTCAGGAGCCAGGTGCTGAAGCCATCATTCCAAGATGAAGCATCCCGCCTTTAATTGATAATGGCTCATTGCAAATTTTACATTTTTTATTAGCATATTTGCTCCTATGGAGGTTTAATGACTGCTACCTCCCCAAACTGGAAGTTCAGAGCTTTCATTAGGAATCTGCCGAGTTCCCTGAGAAGTAGGGCGTTGGAAACGCTAATGGCAAGCGCTACTTATTGACTAGGAGACTAACTCCCTCCCTGTGGGTTGGGTGCTTCCTTTATGGAATCCCTGTTAGAACCCTCTGTGACAGCGATTTGCCCCTGAGTAGGCTTGGCCTCCTGTGTCCCAAACCTGTCATGCTATTTGACATATCTGCATACCACACACGTACTGCCTGAACATTATTATTTACACACGTTTTAACTCAAATAAATTTATTTTTAAAAGGAAAGTGTGTCACTCCTATAAATGAAGACCCGGAATCACTTACCATAAAGAGAAAATAACCATAAAAATAAATGCCGTGAAATCAAACAATGTCATTAAATTCTAACTGGATTCTCTTGCCTGCCTACAGCCTGAATCTGATGCCTTATCTCTTTCCTCTTTAAAAAAAAAAAAAAAAAAGGAGATTAGCAAGTGTTAGGGAGGTGTTAAAGACCGATAGCACCCACCGGATACTTTCTCCTTGAAGCAATCAGAAGGAAAAAGACAGAACTGACAAGGGTGTAATTTATGACTCTGTGATTCAAGGTGAACCACCTAACATTTTCTTGTGGCACTGTTGGAACTCCTCCCCCACTGTGCGACATTCTGGATTTCCACAGATGTTGACTTCTGTTAGCTTCTCCAAGGGGTCCTTAGCCCCCAAAGGGTGAAGAACAGTTCCTCTAGGAAAGCGTCCTGTCTAAGGAGGAAGGAAGAAGGCAGTAGGGAGCAGCCTGAGGACTCCTAAGCACTGGAGCAGCCCCACAGCAGAAGGGAACGTTCTGTCTTCATGGAAAAGTTCTGCTCTGAGCTGCCCCATAGAGGAACCAGCAGCCACGGCAACGTGGGGAATGGAACTTTCAACTTTATTTGATATTCATTCATTTTGACTTAACTAGTCACATGGGCAGCAGAGTTCCGGTTCTTTTTTCCATGGCTCTGTGCATGTTTCTCTGCTGAAGCTGCGGTCTGCTGATTTACCATTCCCAGCCCCAGGATGCCCCCATGGGTGGCACAGAGCAGCACCCGGGAGGCCCTCAGTGCCCCACTAACTGGATTCCATGAAGAAGTGATTTCTGCTTCTGTTCACACCACCCTCATTCCAGTTTTACAGGTGGGGAAACTGAGCTCAGAGGTCTCCATCAGTGTGTGCATTTAAGGGGAGTCCCCATCTGTCTAGCCCCACAGCCCTCAGCATTGGGTGGGGCTGATGAACAGTATAAAGAATGAGCCAGTTTCTTTTTCCTCTTCCGTTTCATGGGCTCATGATCTTGGGGGTTACGAGACTGAGGCCTGTCTTCCTGCAAGGAACAAACCTGTAAAGTCAGGCTATAGATAGGACTCTCGCATCTTGGTTCTTAGTTCTCAACCTAAGAAGGTCTCTGGGTGAGAAAAGCAGGCCAGAACACAGCAGGCTCTGGGGCACCTGTGTGTCATTTCTCTACCTTCTCCCACCTCCCTGCAGAAGTAGATTTGTCTTGGGAGTTAGGGAGTATGGAATGAGTTGCAGATAAATCCATGACCACAGTAGATGCATTCATAGATGCCACCGTGCTCCACTCCCCCCACTCCTAGTCCAGCCTACTGGTTTACCTGGTAGCATTTAGCACACCGTAGCCCAGAGTCTACCTGACATTTCGCTGGTAGAGTTCTTGGACTGAGGTGAGACTTTTGGATGGTGGAGGGTTTCTTAGCCATCACCTTACAGACGTGACCACCCTCCTTTCTGCTCTCGAGAGGCTGAGCCGAGAGTACAGGCAAGAGTTCCCTGGACATTGACCCACAGCCTGCAAGTGTGAGACCTGGTGGGTGGGGACTGATCTGGTCACCGTGGAGATCCTGTGCTTGTCACTGCAGCGGTCATTTTTGCTGATGGAACAGAACCAGAAATCCCTTCTTCGTGCAACGCTTGCCTTGTACCAGTCACTGCAAAGCGCTTCATGTACTTGGTGCCATTCGCAGCAGTCCTCAGGTGCTACTGTTCTCATCGTAAGGCTGCAGAATGAGAAGCTTAGAGAGGTTTGTTCACTTTGCCTAAGTCCCCTGGATGCTTAGAATGGAGCAGATGATGAGCCAAAAGCCCAGAAATGCCCATTAGCATCAAGCCACACACCCTGCAGTGACCACGTCTGGCCCAGCCCTATGGACCCAGCTATTCATGCTTCAGATGCTTGCAGACCACCCTGGATGCCGGTTCCTGGGACTGGTACTGCACTAAAAAGTAAGAGGAAGTGCGTGAGGAATGCATCCAGATTTCTGACGACCTTACATTTGCATAGGGACATGAAATAGGACGACACTTCCCTCCTCTTTTCATATCCCATCTTCTGGTTCACCCAACTCAGTCTTGCATTTTGCCCTATTTGCCTGAGCAGCAGCTCAGATGAGAGAGAGGCTTAGTATCTGGGATCAGGAGAAAGACATGAAGAGATTGGGGCGCTCAGTAGTAGCTCAGCTCCCATCATGTGATGGGACCACATGATGAATGGGACCTGGGATTTAGGGCATGGCGAAGGTGACGCTGCTTAAGCTCAAGAAACGCAAAGGTACACCTCTTCCGGGAATTTACAAGTTCTTCTGAGAGTGCTGGAATTTGTGCTGAAACAAGCTGAGCAGATGTGTTGTTGAGCATCTACATAAACCAGTGCTTCTTGGTGCTGGGTATACAAGATAGACTTCTGGGGCATCCGAGTACGGAGGCTGCGACAGACACAGAGATTCTGATGTTGGTACCATGGCTGAGACAGATGCTGAGCAGGGGGGGAAACACTGAAAAGGCGGGGCTTGCTCATCCCAGAAAGGAGAGGCATCGTGAAAAGTTGGGGTACTCTTGTTGAGTCATAGGAGAACGATAGAGCAACAGTGGTCTTTCACATCACCTTTGCTCCCTGGGCCGCGATACCTAATGCTTTGCAAGAGAAGCTACCGCTGGGCGGCTAAAGGAACTCCAAGTCTGTAACACTGACATGTCTTCCTGCTGGCGCTTTCCAGTCTAAGGTAGGGTAAGCATCTTTCTGTACCTCTCTTGATCCTTCTGCCCATTCAGAATATTGTTCTTTTTGACTCGATGGTTCCCCAAGCTGAGATGTCATTCAGATGCGTTCCTTTGAGTTCCACATATTGATGTGAAAGCACTTCAGCTCTGTCCCTATCCATCAGGGGACGACATGCCCTCTGCTTTGGCTCTCATATACTAGGAAAGATTTTCTTCCACCTTCCTGTTGAAGACAGAGGTCCATCAGTCTATTCCCAAACACAGACCGATTCTTTCAGAATCTGCTCCCTCTCTTCCTCTTACCGTTTCATTGTTTTACCATTCACCCACTTGACTCACCATCCCTGGTTATTCCATACCCTGTCACCTGAATGGTGACACTGAGAGGCCTCAAGAGACCTCAAGGGCCATGAAGTCCGGGGCCCACACCTGTGTGTGTATAGTGATGCCCACGGATACATCTGTTGCAGACGGTCAGCGGCACCATAATATGCATCTTCATGCTGAGTAAAGCTCAAATTGGCTTTTATTCAGGGTCATGTAGGTACAGCAGGCCCTTGGGTGAGCAGCGTTATTATGGCTATTATCTCATAGAAGATGGAGCTCTTGGGGTCAGCCTTGAAGAAAATGGCAATGTCATGGAAACAGGGTATGACCGGGGAGTTAGGAGGTTTGTCTTTTGGGCTCAACTCTACCAGTAGTTAATGGTACATCTGCACAGCCCTTGCTTCTGTGCAAGGAGTTGTTGTACTTGGTGTGATCTATCAGATTCTGTCGAACTCCATAGCTCTATAGTGATATGATGCTGGGCAGATAGAACCAAATTCGAGCCGAGGTCTTGAGCAGCGAGTCCCTGTTGTTCTTTCTTCTCAAGCAAGATCATCGGCTAGGTGGAAACTGTGGAATAGGGAAGATTCCTGGCATGTGGTGGACAGCAACTCTGCAGCCTCTGGTCCACACAGGCTAGTGGAGAATGCCTATGGGGAATGCCTATGGAGAATGCCTATGGGGCTGGCTGTCTCTTTACATGACCTCTGTGTACCCAGGGAGCCCAGTGCCAGCCAGGGAAGGAAGCAAACACACAGCAAACACATGCCGCCCAAACCTCAACTTCCAGAAGGGATTGCAAGTCAGTGTCTGGAGCCTGAATCATTGGTCCACACTGGAGAAGGTTCCAGTATCTGAGACCAGGATGTGCCCGAGGCTGTGGACTCCCTGGTAAGGCTCCTGTCTTTATTTTGCCTGTCAGGTGAACATTCTAATGCATTTTTTCTTATTATGACTTGATTAAGGACACAATAAACCCTGGCCATGATTTTTATCTATTTGCAGTCATATCTCTCAGTTCTAATTTCAGAGATTAGTTGTTTGCAAAATGCTGAGTGAAGGACAGACCTAGTCCCATCGTTGCCCTGCTTTGCCACACAGCCGGAGCCCGCCACTGACACACGCAAGCTGCTAGCCATACCTGCGTGTCACTGCCACGGGAAGAAGCCCTGAGACTGGTGGAGTGGGAGGCAGAGTATTAGGGATTTCAATTCTGCTTTATTTTCAACTTGAAATGGAGGAAAACAGACAAAAAACAAATAAGAAAGCTAAACAGTTGCGTGAGAGCTAGCAATTTGCTGGGCTCCCGATGACAGACACTGCATTATCATAATTGTCTCTTCTACATGATAGGACAGAAAAATAATAATGTCATTTTATTTATAGCTGGGGTGGCCCCTTTATGAGAGTCATACAAGTTTCTGCCAAGTGGAGTAGGTCAAATGACATCTTTTGATCAGGCCTGTCCAAAGAGATCAAAGATGAATGGCAGGTAATGGATACCCAATGACAAACCAAATCTAAAACAGAAATAAGGCTGCCAGAGCCTGCCAGTTACCCATTAAAGGCCCGCCTAAGGAAGGCAGGCTGCTTGACACGTTGGCCGAACACCTAAATCAGCCAAGCGTCAGTGCTAAAATTGTGTATTATCATTGGAAATGGCTATTATTTCCTCAGTAACATTTCTGTTAAGGCTTTGTTTGTGTACGACTGACCCACAGTCAGAAGAGCATTGAGGTAAGCAAGCCCGTGAGGCTTGGGGATACCCTTGGCTTGGCTTTCATTATCTGGCTTTAATTGTCGGTTCCTGACAAAGCATCAATTCTGGTTCTGCCCCCTACTCGGGTGGACAGATGCTGGGCTAACAGGTGAGAAGATGGACCAGGCCTCCAAGGTCCAGCCTGCCCTTCTCCACACCTCCAGCATCAGCCCATCTTCCACATCTCCCTAGTCACATGCAGTTGGCCCATTGAAAGGCGCACAAAAGCCCAGAACCATCCCACACAGAGGGAGAGAGAAAACACAGGGAGATGGGTAAAGGGGGCTGCTGACACCCTTTTTTACTCAGGCAGAGGGAGCAGGGTGGGCACTTGGCATTTCATAGTAGTTCATTCTGCATATACAGAAATGGATAGAGGCAGCTTCCAAACTTATGGGAATAGATGTAATATATATATATATATATATATATATATATATATATATATATATATAGTATGTATCTTCAAGCACTTGAGTTATGTAATTAAGTTGGGCTTTGTAGAGATGTTATTTAAAAGGCTTTGGTGGGGAACAAAATTTACTATATTTTCTGGCTTTTAATTTGTGGGGGTGGGATAGGATGGAATACAAAAAAATATCAAAAGAAATATTTAGAAATGAGGACTCCCAAAGCTGCAGGAGAGAACTCTAAATCCTCATGTCCCGGGGGACGCACAGGTGGTGCTGTGGGTAATTTTTTATTCTGCAGCGTATGCTGGAATGTTAAAAAATATTATTAAACATTGAAATGAGTATACTAGTTAGCTAATTAGTATGCTTCTTTTTCTTTTAATAATCCTGATGCATTTTGTTTCTTTCCTACCTCCATTTTTATACACATGGTAACCTTAAAGAACATATTTAGAAGGATAGTTAGTTATAATTAGAAGCAAACAAAGAGAGCCCTGGGTGTCTCCAATTTATTATAAGGAATTATGGGTAGTGGTGGCAGAGGTAGAGCCCAGGTTCGTTCTGGGTATACACAGACATGTACGTGTGCATGAGTACGCACACCTATACACACACGTCCCTGCCTTCTCAGGATGAAAAAGCCGCCGAGGGAAGTTGCTTCTGCTCAGCTCTTCAAAGTTTCACCGGCCTCCCACTTCTCGATCACTTTGCATTAACTCGATCCTTAAGTAACGGAGACACGATGTCAAAGTCCGAGCGTCACCCCTTGGTGATGAGAAGAAGACAGACATTTGACTGTTAGGCCTCTTGGCAGGAAATTTGGTAGTGAAGTCCCATCCAATTTGTCAAACTCGGCAGTGGTCTTCGCTGCAGAGGAAGCCTGTGGCCCAGCCTGACGCGTCACCTGTCTGGGAGAGAGCCCCCGACGCACCTGAGGCCGCGGGCTGCCTATGCAGGGCAGCCCCGTGAGGAGCCCCCTCCCACCCCACGTGTTGTCGGTTGTTGTACTGGGAGAACACTCACCTTTGACATTTCACAGTTCCAAAAAAGCGCCTACTCCTTTTGGTGGCTCCCGCCCCAAACCTCTATGTAAATGAAAGTTTAAACAAATCTGTGATCATGCTGGCTTTCAAGTGAGATTAAAAAAAAAAAAAAATTCTCTTGAATTATGTAAAGATGCATCTCAAGATATTTACAATTTTTTTTAAAAACAGATATTCTTTTTATATACTGATAAAATTGGAAACTTGGAAGCATATTTGGCAAGTGTAAACAGATGGGTAAAGATATTTGCTGGGAAGTATCAGAAACAGTTATTCCTGACTTGCCTGCTTGGCTAAACATTACGCCAAAAAGTCAAGTACCGGGGCATAGAGCAGGGGTGCGGGGCTCCTGCCCAGAAGCAGGGTGGGCGAGAGTGCTGTTTTGTTTATCTCTATGCTGCAGGTAAATTGGGTCTGGGGAATCCATATGCCCTCTTCGCTTTTTGCTCTTAATTCAATGAAAGGTTCTCTAGCCAGCTGAGGAGAAAGCTTCAGTGTGGGCTCCTTAATTAAGGACTCAGGACAAAGGGGCCTTGCTGGCAGGGAGCTGGGCACCTTCTTCCTTTGTCCAGCTAAGCAGTGGCATTGGCCCTTCACTGTGGGGACCGTGATCATTTTCCTCCAGTGCCTTGGAAAGCAGCAGAACCAAGTTCCATGAAGGAAATCACTGGGAAGAAATACAGGGCTACTGACATGCTGCCGTTTCCCCGTCTCGCTCCCACGTAGCTGAATTTACCACGCCAAATATTTGGAGTATGGGGTCAAAGTCTACAGGTTAGAGGATTTAGCAGAAAGCATAAAATTTCACCAAATTCTCCAATAGTGAGATGCCCAGCTTGTGTGCGTGTGAGTTGGCGGGGTGTGCCTAGAGATTGGGGTGCAGAAGGAGGAGGCTGCCATATTTTTTTTACAAGCTTATAAAACACAAATGCCCGTGGCACTTGCTAATCTGAAATGCTTTTAGTAGAATTGTTCAGTAGCAATAATCTGTCAACAGATTACAATTTTGCTTAATTTTAATGTGGCTAACTTAAGATGGTTGTATAGTAAATTTATGCAACTGATCACAGTTATTAAATTACTGCATCTGCAAAGGAAGCAATCAAACCCCTTATTACAGTTGCTGTGAGTGAATGCTAAATGTCAAGGAGTTACCAGTGCGCTGCGGGGAATCGCGCTCCAGTTAAAGATGCATAAAATATCAGCACTTTTTTAATGCTTGTGCATTCAACAAAGACTCCCATCATAATTAACTGGTATGGAAATAAATAATTTTTACAAACTACCTTAGAAACAGTTGTGCTACAGTTTTTGTCAAAGTCTGCTGCTCTGCAGCGATATTTAAGCCCTTAGACACATTTCCCTCTCACTCACATATGCTATAAAATATTTAAATCTCACAGAGAGGTTTAAAAATGATATTATAAATCCAACTCTCAGTGCTAAAAAGTAATTTATGATGATTAATTTAATTATACGTTTTAAGGTTTTGATATTTTAAAAACTTGAGATTAATTTTTTGGATGATGGTCCCAGTTTGATGGTTTAGGGGAGGGTGATTCTTTCTGTAAACAGCAGAGAGGTACATAAGGGTACAGATTCATCAGGAACATGGAGGAGAAGAGCTGTAGGCTGAGAGGCTGCGCCTAGACACGGGTCAGAGTCCTGCCGCTGTGCTGCGCAGTCAGCTCTGTCCCCTTGAACCAGTTCTGAGAGTCCCCATCTGTGAAATGCAAATGATGAGAGTGGGTGTTGTGAGCCCCTTGTGGGGAGTGCATGGGTTAATACACGGAGAGATTTGGAACAGCAGCCAGCCTTAGTAAGGATGCACTGATGTCAGCTATTGTTAGCATTCTGCATGGCTCTACCTGGATCCTTACTAAAAATCCACCTTCCTGAAGCTTGTTTGCCTTCGCTGGCATAGGCCCACAGTAGATCCTGCCAGGTTTGAACCAGAAAGCTCTACTCTACCCCTTTGCCAGTACTTACTTTTAGGATGATGTTTTGTGGCCTGTGAGGCCTGCAGATACTCCTGAGTTAGAAGTACGAGGCTAGAAAGAGAAAGGAAGGTAGATAGAAGTGGAGGAGCAGCAACACCCACATTTAATTGATGGGGCTTGTTCCCTGGAGCTGACTTGAGTCACTTCAGTGACTCTATGCCAGCTGGGACCTACAAAAGCCAACTCATGTCACTCATGGCTTAGGAAGAGAGCTGTCCACTTGCTGACATTCTGCTATCGTATGGACTTGGTGATGCTGGTAGCCTGGCCTAAATGCATCCTCTGCAGAAAAAATGGTGGCTACTTCCTGCACTGCAGCCTGACCCTGGGCAGGAGCTTGCTTCGTAGGATGAAGCTTGGTATCCATGTTGGTCTTGGGCTTTCCCCGTGAGACCCGGGGATTCTCTGGAGTGAGTGCTTGAGCCTCAGAAATGGGCTTATTTCCCAGCAGGATGCATCCATTAGGATGACTTTGCTCTCGCCTAGTGTGTTCATTTGCTGTAAGTTTCTTTGTAGTTGTTCATTAAAAGGTATTTGAAGGATGACTTCATAGGCAGTCACATTTACACAAAGGTCCATTTGTGCATATGTATGTCTGAACATGCATGTGTGCATGTTTATGAGTATCATTAGTACATACTTATAAAATAAATACAAGCCACATCCTTTACCTGTGGCATCTTACTGTAATCATCAAGCAAGATAGCACCCAGAGCACCACCCAGATACCACTCAGAATCCAAGAATGGCTTCCGGATTCTCCAGGGATGACCTATACAGTTGCAGTGTCTCACTTCTGAGGTGTATGTGCAACCAGTGGGTGGAGGCGCCTTTTGATGACAAATATATGTATCTTCATATCCATGAATGGAGTACCTGCGGTTTCAGTAAGCCTCAGATCAAAAATATGTGGAGATAATACATCTGTTCTGAACAAGGATGTGCTTTGATTCTTGTCATCGTTGTCTAGACGATGTAGGTCAACAACTATTTACAGAATGTTTCTGCTGTATTCAGTCTTATGAATAGTCTAGAGATGGATTAAAGTACATGGGAAGGGGTGTTTGGGTTATATGCAAATACTATACCATTTTGTGTAAGGATCTTGAACATCTTCAAATTCTGATATCTTTCATGGGCCCTGGAAAACTGCACCAAAGGCTATTTATATCCATATCTGTATCTGTATCCACACCTATATCTATCTCGGAGTGTTTTAAGTATTTTGCAATAAAAGGAAACACACAGTTATAAAGATTAGTTAGGAAACTGGAAATGAGGAAGAAACAGATTTGACTTAATGAAATCTACCTAGTGTAGACTCTTTTAAAAGGAGTGCATTTTGCTCTAAACTTCTGTACAGCGTGCACCAATCGGAAATGACCACAAGCACTGCCTGTCTGCCTTGCTGTGTGTGCACGGCTGTGGGTCCTTTTGCTGCCATTCTGATTGAGTAAGTTGAACGCAATGCAGTCTCGGGCCTCAGCCACGCTGTGCCGTCTTCTGCACAGACACCAGCGCAGCCCGTAGCCTGCACTTTTTGCAGCACTGCCCACAGAGGGCCGGGCCAGGCTGGGGCCAGCACGCCACGGGGCAGTGGGGCAGCAACTTGGGCACTGTGAGGCCACTGCTGTGCATCCCAGAACCTCAAGACTCCCTGGCGGCAGCGATCCAGGCACCTCCACACTGCAGCTCTTTTGTCTGAGTGGCACAGACGTGCTGCACCATATTAAGGTAATGTCAAGGTTTGCCAAGCCTTGCAGACCCTTTTCTAGTGTAGGAAATGTCATCAGGTGCTTACCCGACAGGGCCTTCCACGCACTGACTTGCGGGTACAGAGTATGGCCAAGCCCTAGCACCTGAGCTTGCCAGCATGGCTTCTGAGCTGAGCACAGTGCCTTTATGATAAATGCAGGAAACAGCTTCTGTAAAATGTACAGCACCCCTGAAAAAGAAAAAAAAAACCCCAATATTCTAGCCATTGTCACTGTCATCACGTGGTCTGTGTAATGATAAAGCCCAGGGCTGTCTTGGGTATAACTGCCTGAGCGTATTCAAACATACTTTTATGAGCCCCCTGAATTCCTTCCTCCCCTGCCTTCTGTCATCTTGCAAAGAAGCACTGGAATGTCCTGGATCCACGGCAATGCTCAGCTCCAGGCCAGTGCCTCCCTGAGGGACGCGTCTTACTCAGCTGGACCACTCCAAGTATCCTGCCCCTCGTTTGGGGTATTTTCATGTCAGCTTTACTGTAGACAAGATGGCATGTCCAGGAAGAGGTGTGGAACTGTGCAGTCGCTGCAGATACCATCAAAATTTTAATTCTGATCCTTGTCCAGATACCCCTGTGTGCATGTCATTTGCCTTGTTAAGTAAGGTGACATTAGACATGTGGAATTGGCTACCGCAGATAGGAGGGAAGTGAGTGCTGCTTTTCATTTAGCTTATGGGCTTTAGGAGATGAAGAAGGCTATATCATCTCTCCTCAGAGTACAGTGTGCCTGGCCCCTTACCCCCGAGGCCACTTCACCCATTTCCTTTTCAGTTGGATGAGTTGAAACGCCCCCCAATCTGCTGCACCCCACAAGCATGGCCCCCACCCAGCTTCCCTCCTCTCGTCCTCGCTCCTATTATAGCCAAGGGAGGGAAACGGTTTTTAAAGATTCTCTAATGGTAATGAAAAATATTCTGATATAGCATTAAGGATTTTGCTCCTGAAATGTGTTTAATGTAAATATACTGTCAGAGACCCTTCAAGTAATTGACACAAGCAGATGATTAGCAGTGTTCTCAACGGTGTTTTTGCATAATCTTACATTTTGACAGAACTCCTCAGCCGCATTTTATTGTCAGCGCTCTGCAATCAGTAGGACTTTCTTCCTCGCCAACATTTACTTTGTCATTAGAAATCTTGTAAGTGGTCATTTAACTGGTCCAGGGCACATGTAGGAGCGTCATTCCCGGCGTGTTTGGGAAGATGTCTTCCTACCAAGAAACGCTCCTGCAAAGTAAACTTGGCACCTACTTGAATGAAGTCAGGGGACCACTTTGCTGTCTGGACCCTGTGGCCAACTGTGGGAGGGGGCATGGGAACCTGCATGGTCAGTGCCCACCCAGGAGAGGTTGGAGACAGGTCTCCTGTGGCGTGCCACACTGGGGAGCCCACAATCTCCTTTTGGGAAGCCGGCTGTAACCTCCTTTCTGAGCTGGCTTGGTTTTCCTTTCTTTTCTTTTTTTTTTCCATGTTGAATTGAGTTCATCTTTGGTGATACAAAAAAAAAAAAAATGGTGTTCAATTATAATCATATCCAACTGGCCCAAATTAAACTGCCCTGATCCATAAGCATTCATAACTGCATACAGTTAAGTTACATTAATAGTCAATATAATAAACCTTCACCTTTATTGAAGCCGCTCTTGTTTCTCCAGCAGTTCTTTAATCTATCTCAATAGATTTCTGGTGTACAGCACATATAGATTTGGCCAGTGACAAGGGTTAGAGTAGTCTTGTAGAACATTTACTTGTAGCTCTGAAAAGCCTACATTCATCAGAGGATGAAGTCGATCAGATTGTTCCAGGATCAATGGAAGGCTTGTGGGATCCCTCTTAGGCTTGTAATGCGTTCACCTTCTTTGGAGAGAACTCACACACACACACACACACACACACACACACACTCCCTCACACACATACTTCTCTGTCTTAAAGCCATTTATCTCTGAATGTCAAATTGCAATAATTAACCATTATTGATCTTAAATTCAATTAACTTCATTAACACAGGTCATGATGAGGGTGCTTGTAAGGGAAAGGCACTTGACAAGTGTCTTTGCTTGTGTGACATTCCATGTTCGCAGTGGTGGCTATCAACCGTTCATACCATTCCCTCTGAGGCAGGCAGCAGAAAGGGCCCCCCTGGGACTTGAGCCCTGGGCTGGTCTGGACTGGGCTGGGCTGGGCTGGGCTAGGCTAGGCGAGAGACCCACAAAGTAGTTGTCATTGTCGCTCTTTCCTTTGAGTTTGTGCAGCGGCACTGGCATACTCTTGTGATGTGTGGACATGGGGCCCTGGTGGGAGCTGGCATTGTCATTTATGTTTGGGACACTGTCTTCCTGTACACAAACTCACTCTCTCTCTCTCTCTCTCTCTCTCTCTCTCTCTGAGGCCTTGTCCCTGAGAGCACTCACAGACCGGAATTTTGCTGAACCTAGAAAATAACCTTTCCATTTGTATTTTCTTAAACTACTTTCCCTCTTGACCATGGAGAAGAGAAAGCTTATGGCCCCTGCTGAGAGCCATACAGGCTCTGTGGACCCCTGATATGTGCCCTCTTGCATGTCACTTTTGTGTCTGACTGCAATCCTCCAAGATTGGCCGTGCCACCCCATTTTGCCAGTGGAGACAGTGAGCTCAGAACTAAACATACAGTCTCACAGGTGGCCTGACACACCTGTAGCCTGCTTCCCTGTCTAGTCTGAGCGAGGAGCCACCTGAATGTCTCCCTTAAAGACTCAGCAAAGCCTTCCTTTGTTTCTTCACTCTTAAACAGATATTTTAAACATTGGATATAGTAGTGCGCACATGCCAATAATCCCAGTACTCTGGGAGGCTGAGGCTAAAGGGTTTTAAGTTTGAGCCCAGCCTGGGTAATTTAGTTCCTGAGTGAAACCTTGTCTCAAAATAAAGCATCATGGAGGACTGGGGATGTAGTCAACGTCCTGGGCCTCAATCTTAGTTCTACAAACTAATGCATACATGTATACAAACAAGTGGGCAAACTCTTCTGATAGGCAGATCTAGTTTTGTGTGTCAGCCTCAGTCTTCTCATCTGTGTAATGGAGCCTGTTGTGGTGGCTTGCCTTCCTGCCAGGGATGCTATGGGGCGGAACTGAGGTCATGCACAGAAAGTGCTGACAAGACCACAGAGCATCTCCTAATGGGCCAGGAGCTGTCTGAGGCCAAGCAGCTACAGGTGAACAAGATATCCTTAAGCACTGGCAGGTAGTTCTTGGTTTTTAATTCTTCGTGGTGTGGGAATCTCAAGCCTGGAGCAAGCAGTGAGTCTGCCTTCCCTGTGTAGGAGGTCTTTTGATTGGTTTGATGGAATTTAGAGAACTTCACGGAGCACGCGGCAGGCGCAGCCCCCTGCCTGGGCTGGAGGACTCCTGAGACTCCTTGCCCACTCAACCCACCATAAAAGGAAATATTGTAATGGAGGAAGAATTCTGGGGGCTGGGGGTACAAAGGCCAGAAGGACCAGCTGGGATGGGGAGGTGACAAAATCCCCAAGTAGACGGGGTCTTAGTGGGTTCAGGAGGTGAAATGCCCCTGATCACTGAGCAAAGGCCCAGCCTGATCTTCCCTAGGCTTGTGGATAGCATCCATAAGCCGGGACACCCGAGATCCCAAAGTCCCTGAGTGCTACCCTAGCAGAGCTGCTGGCCCCTCCTCTGACACCCTATCCTCTCACGAGAGTCCTCATGACCAAGCCTATCTCAGGCTGATGTGCTTGTGGGCTGTAGAGGGGTGGCCATGTTTTAGGCGCAGGATGGCTGGGTCCATCAGAATGCAGATGTCCAGGGAAGTAGGGGGCGGGCAGGTGTGGACACAGATGCAGGCTTGAGTGTCCTCCCGCAAACACCTGCATGAGAATCAGAAAGTGTAGTCCAGAGGTGCCACTGCTCATCTTACCAGGCCCTTCCTCACCTGTCACACAGACACTTGCCCTGCCAAGCCCACCACAGAGGACCTGGGAGAGTAGGTGAAGTGGGGCCACCAGGTGGGGGGCGGCGGGGCCTCTGCCCAGGGAGGGGTGTCACTCACGTTGGAGCTAGCTCAACAGAAGCCGGGCCTGCATGGGAACCTGAAAGGAAGGAAACATTTGAGACTTGTGGGCTTTGACAGCAAGAGCCCGGCACTGCATGGGGTGCTCCACCCACAGGAATGTTAGGCCTCACTCGGCAGCCTTCCAGATCGGTGGGAAGATGGCTCCTGCCTCTGTCTTCCATGGAGGTCAGTGGTTTCTGTACACTGTCTCCCATCTTTCTTTCTCCACAATCTTTTGTCACTCTGGGTCCCATTTTTCACCCAGAATGGCAGGAGCTAAAGGCAGCTGAGGTAGGAGGGCCTAATAATGGCAGCTGACTAAACACGCAACAGATCTGTAACTTTGTGTCTGGCTCCTGGGCATAGGAAGCGACTTCTGCTTGTATGCATGCATGCCCAGAAGGTGCGCTCTGTGTCACAGTCCCCAGTCTCCTCCACTGACAGCCTCTGACATGGGGCCTGAAAATAAGAGATGCCTATTACAAATGTGTAATTTTCCTTGAATTCCACAGTACTCCACGAGCATGCGCCTGTGAAATTTTAGATGGTGCAGAAGAGTCTCTTTGTCTCCTGCCTCCCGCCACCTCCCGCCCCAGCAGTGGCTTCACCCTTCTATACCCGCAGCAAGTCCCTTCCTGTGCAGGCCAGCCCCCTTGCCCTGGGCACCCACCCCTCAAGAGCACAGAAAACAACCTTGAGATTAGATTTTTCCCCTCTCATCACAGAGGCTTTGGAGATCGCCCCACCAGAAAACTTCGAGAATTAACTCCTTTTCTTTTCTTTTTCTTTCCTTCTTTCTTCTTCATTTTCTTCTCCTCCTTTTCATTCTCCTTATTATTCTTTCTGGTTCTGAGCATTGAACTGAGAACCCTTGCAGTGAGCGTGTGCCTCCCCACAAGGCTTCAGGTCCTTATTTAATCACTGTGTTACCCAGGCTGGGCTCCACCAGGCAGTTCCCCAGCTCAGCCTCCCAGAGTACTGTGTTTATAGCACGCGCCACCATGCTCTGTTAAATATTATTTTCTTTGTAAAGTTTTTTTTTTTCATACAGCAATAAAGAGCTGGGTGTGGTAACACACCTGTAATTCCAACGCTTGGGAGGCTGAGGCAGGAGGGTGGCTGCTGGGCTAAACAGTTAGCTCCTGGGAGTCCCTATGCTTCTCTGCTCACTTCCTTTGAAGCGGGACTATAGTTCTGACCTCCATCACCACATATTAGTTTTTACCTGATTTTGAAATGGATACAAATGCATTGACACAATATATACTCTTTTGTATCCAGTGATTTTCACTTAATATTGTTTTGGTGAGATTCCTATAATAGTTATTTTCTGTACTTGTTTATTTTCATTGCACTCTGATATCCCATTGTGTAGCAATGTCACGAAAGGTTTATCCCTTCAGACTTTGACCAATACTGAATGTCTTACTTATTTTCCTTATCCTTGAGAGGCTATAACCAATGCTTTTGAAGGAGGAGAACTTTATTCTGGCTTATGGTTTTTAGAGGTTCAGTCCATAGTCCAAACTGGCTCCAAGACAGGAAGGGCAAGGTAGAAAGGTCTTCTTTGGTGGAGAGCTGGCCATCCCATGACAGCCAGGAAGAAGAGGCAAAAGAGAAAAGCCAGGAAGAGAGAAAGGTGGTGGCCTGCATCTCTGTGTGGGCCCTGCCTTCTAGCAGCATGGAAATTTTTTAACATAAACTGCAACACTGGGGTTGTTGCCAGTGTCCTACTGCGATGGAGAGAGTATCAAAGGATATCTCTGGACCGGCCATTGAGTAACGTGTGTAGGTGTTTCCCCAGGTATGTATCTGGGCATGGAATTCCTGGGCCACCCAGGATGCACTTGGGTAACTCCAGCAGCTCATGCTGCACCGTTTTGCAAAATGCTTTGAACAGTTCACAGCCATAGGTGAGGGTTTCAATTGTTTCCTATCTTTCCTGCTAACACATTAGCATTTTTGTCATGGGATTCTTCACATAATGTGTCTTCATACTAGTTTGTTATTTTCTTTCTTTTTTTTTTTGATATTCTGTGAAATGGTGAATAATATAGACACCTAAGACAGAGGGTTTTTTTGTTTTTTGTTTTTTGTTTTTTTTTTTCTGCTCATAAATATTTCCATAGTACTGGAGTCAAAGAATATACCTATTTGCAATTATGACATATAGTGCTGAATTACCTTCCATAAAAAGGCTGTGGCGAGTAACACATAGGTGAGTTAAAACTCTGCTCTCATTATTTTATTGTTAAATTTCTTCTATTTTTCTCCCTCCCTCTCTTTCTCTTTTGATGGATGTTGAGGAATGGAGGATGCCTGAATCTAGTGCGAGAAACACTAACTCAGGCTAAATAAATGTCAATATAAATTTGCGAGACAAGGTATTTAAACATATATTGCGATGCCAGCCAGCCAATAGGTATTATTTATACATTGGTTTGGAGAAACCTCTTTTAATAAATAGAAGTGAGGCTGAAGACTTCTACGTCCACAGATGTCAGTCAGATTCATAAACAGTTTGGATCACTGACACATTGCTTTTCTTCCTAAAAGGGCAGGAAGATTTCTTCACTATCTATCCAAATGGTGGGCATGGGTGCAGTTGTGAAACTTGGCTCAGTACCGAGTGAAGGCTGGTTGAGGGCTGGGTGGGTGCTGGCCCAGTGCTAGGTGAGTGCTGGATAAGTGTTAGGTACTGAGTTATCCTTAGCTAAGCACAGGGCGAGTCCTGACTGAGCTGAGTCCTGGTTGCCCCCTGGCTCAGTGCTGGACACACTGCTTGTCTTAAGGTCTTTCAGCTGCTCTGGCTTCATGCTGGTGCTCAGCAGAAAGAGGGCAGGATTGAGCCTCTTGGGTCACTGTGAGCATCTTTTCTTCGGGTCTTACTTTGGGTCATAAGATAGGACCCTTATGGGGACTCCTGACATACACTCATGATGTTGGCTCTCCACTGGAGTGTCTCTGCTCTGTGAATTGGGACTGAGGTCCCATGAAGAGATACATGAGTGGTCAGCGGACACTCATGACTGACTCTCCTACCCAGCATTTGAGAGCGGTGGATCAAGCTGGTGGAAACTTATTTGTGAGGTGACCCTTTGTCTGTGGTGGCCTCTAGACTAAGTGCCACCAACCAAACTATGTGAAGTCAACAAGAAATTACTAAAGATAGTTGGTCTGTCGGGCTCTGAAGGGTGCAGAGGTAAGGAATACCTGGAATGTAGAGGGGAGACCACTTATGCACATGGTCAGCCATTCTAAGAACTACAGGAGAATAACACCAGAGAGGATGCACATAACAATGTCACTAGTCATTTTTTATATTCCTCTAGAATTCAGAGAGGACTTTCTAGCTCATCCCTGAGATTAAAGATGTCGCTTTCAGTGAGACAGGTGAGAAAGGACATCTCAGGGACAGCAGAATAAGCAGGACCTTGGAGGACTGGTAGGCGAATATGAAAACATGAGCCTTGTGTGTAAGGTAAAGGAAATAATGCAAATCAAGACAAGACTTGAAGAAAAGTCCAGAAAGGGCAACATGGTGAATGTAGAGGGGATTAGTGAAAGATAAGAACAGGAAGGTGACCTGGGCTTTGGATTTTGAGTATTACGTGAAGACATTTGTACTGAAACGTAGGATCCTCTAGTAGACTCGTGCTTGATATAATTAAGGCCATCTTGGCCAGTGTGAAAGGGAAGCCTGTGTCTCTGGCTTATTCACTTTTGTAGTTTCTTATTTCTAACCCTAAAGCATCTGGAATATGTAATTTGTATGTCATGTATGTTGGAGGTATGTGTGATGATGGATGCATGGGTCAATGGATGGATTATAGATGGGAGGATGGAGGGATGGACACCTGAATAGGGGAGTGGATGGGTAGAGAGGTGCCTGGATTAGGTAAATCAATCCCTTCCTTTTCTTGATTTTTTTTTTTTTTTTTTCGGAACTGGGAATTGAGCTCAGGCCCTTGCGCTTGCCATTTCCCCAACCCCAATCCCTTCCTTTTCAATATAAGTCTTAATTCCTCTGTCATGTAAGCCATCCATTTACGTTCTTTTCTGGAAAAGTTCTTTAGCTATGAAGAAAAAAGCTAATCAGCTCCAGTGAGAATTTGAGAATGTAACTGATTTGAAGACAACTATTTTAAGGACTTCTCCCTAGTTTTTCCAACTCATTGTCCATTTCTCAAGCATTGGTTTTCCTGTTTCATTTTGGTGGTACTAAGTATTGAATCCCAAGGCTTTTCCCTGAGATATATGCTTATTGTTGTTGTTGTTGTATCTTGCTAAATTGCCCAGGCTGGGCTTGAACTTGCAATCCTTCTGCCTCAGCCTCCCGTAGTTTTAGGATTATGGCAAGTACCTCCACATGAGGCTGTCCCTGGGTTTTGAGGTCACCAGGTGTACAGGCAAGCTGCTTGAATGAACTGCTTTCTTGGGGACCACAGTCTGCCCTCTAAGAATAACTCTGTCTTACTGCCACACACTCTCATACTCTAGAGCTGAAGATGGGTAAGGGGCAGAGCCATTAGCAAAATTGGCCACAGCTCATATGTGTAATGCGAGAAGCCCGAGGCATTCCCTGCCCCTAATAATTCACCAACTTCAGTCCCAACCAAGGTGAGAGAATTCTTTCTTTGGATGAAGTCATTGTAATTTATTGTATCCATTATGTGTTAGGATTTACCTTATGCCTTTTGTACGATAAAAAGGAAAGGTGATACAGGGAAGGGATTTCGAGCTTGGATTCTTCACTCCACATAGGTACAGAACTTGGAAATATATTGAGCTCAGACAGAGGGATGAGAACACAGCACCCACAGCAAGCTTTGCTTCCCTTACCCTGTTGCCAGGACGACTCCTAATACCAGTTTTGTGTCACCTGATAAACCCTCCCTGGCTGCCACCAGGCAGACATGCTGGGGTCGGAGACATCCTAGCTGCACAGCTGTCCTCTCTGCAGCTCTGTCGTGTCGGATCAAGGTGGTCTCAGCAGTGAAGCATGCCTGTGTGGGTTGGGGGTGATCATGCAGATGCCCAGTGAGCTGGCTCTTGTGGACTGCTGACTAGAGCCCCAGGTGACCGATGTGTGCCTGGATCAAGGACAATGGTGTCTCACCTGCTCCCATCTAAGCATTTATTTACTCTCTGTTATCTGAAAAGTTGTCTGGGGCAATTGCACTTGTAGTGTGACTCTGTCCTTTGTACCTTTATTTTCCTTTGCATGGGCTGTGGGCCCCAACTGCAGCGGAGCATCCTTCCAGAAGTGGCAGGAAGACTGTTGTTTTATAATTTAAAATTGATTTATTTATCTGGTACAGGGTCTTGCTACGCAGCTCGGACTCGTATAGTGGTCGTCCTGGCTCAGCCTCCCCAGTACTGGGGTTGCAAGAGTGCACTACCACTCTCAACATGGCATGCCCAGGGTTCTGGGGTGGGCACAGCGTGCCGTACCTGTGATCGAACCTGCGTCCTCGCACTTGTCATAAAGGTGCTTAGACTGCCGAGCTATCTCTCCAGCCGAAGACTATCGCTTTAGAGGTGGGGAAGCTGTCTTCCTTTTCTGATCTTGGAGAGTCCTCCAACCTCCCAGCCTCCTCTTTTCTCCTGAGCTATCTCAGGGGGAGAGAGCTAGAAAGGAAGGGAAGTGGTTCTGATGAGGGCCAGCTGCAGTGGCATAGTTGGACTTTCTCATTATGATGAAAGTGCAGAAAACCATGATGGAGGCAGTGTCTTTCCATTTTTGTTTTGTTTTGGTGGAACTGGTGATTGAACCTGAGGTCACTGCACTGAGCTAAATCCCTTCTCTCCTTTTCTTTATTCTCTCTCTCTCTCTCTCTCTCTCTCTCTCTCTCTCTCTCTCTCTCTCTCTGAAACAGGATTTACTAATTGCTGAACTTGTCTGGACTAGACTTATACTCACAATCCTCCTGCTTCAGCTTCCTAGAATGCTGGGATTCCACAGTGCTGCCACCGTCCCTGGCTGGCAATGTCTTCCTCAGCCAAGTAGAGTCTTCGGGCCACCTGTTTTCTGCCATAGCTTGTTCTGGATGTTGTCTCTGAAGCCGGCTGAGGTTTCCAACAGCTGGACAGCGTCCTTTGGAGCCTCCTTGCCCTTGATGCCCTAAGAAGCAGCAGCAGCCTGCTGTGCTCCAAACAACCACTGGCTACTCTGGCTCTGCCAAAGCATGACACAGCCTTATTCCCACTGACTTTAGTCACCAATCAGCTAATGCCATGCTTTTCTTGGCAAGAAAGCTTCGCGGTTTTATTAACACAATGATGTCCAACTGAACAAGCATTCATCTCACACGTTACATCAAATTAACGTGTACAAAATTAATATTCCTGACCTTGCTGGGGGGGAAGAACAATCAATCTAGGCAAGGTTGTCACCCTAGCACAAGCAGCCTGCTGAAGAAGGCCTGACCATTGTAGTTCAGCCGTGTGCGTGCTCGGCCACACCCTCCCAGCCCTCTGTTCTGGCTTCAGACTTTCGGGTGCTTGCTGCTTTCTGAGGAGCCCCATGCCCATCAGAGGTGCCTGCAAGGCTCCTAGCCTTTCTGGTGCTGTGCAGAATGGCTGATCTCTCTCTTTGTCCCAGGAGACTGTGACCTCTGTCATTGCAAATGGCGTGGGAGATGACTCTAGGTGCCCAGGCACATGCATCAAGAACATTTCAGTGTTTGCTAATTACTGCCTGGGACCTCCTGCGTAAGAGGCATAGTTTTTCTTCTCTAGTGCCATTTTTGTTTTCTCTCTGATGCCTGTTTAATAATCGAACGTGGGCCCAGCCTTCACACCAGTCCCTTGTGTGGTGCTGAGGCTGTGTCTCACCACGCTACCTCTACTCCATCTGTCACTTCCTCTGCCATTGCTTCACTCTCAGTACAGAAGGGGAGTCGCATCTCAGGACTGTTTGCAAGCTTCTTCCACTCGGCAGCTGAGAGGATGCCCTTCTGTCTTGATAATTACCTGATTGAGGGCCCTGTGCAGGATGCAGGGGTTGCTTGGAGGGTCGTTGGTGAGCGTGGCCTGGCTCTGAGCTCTGCATTGCCACTTCCCAACCCTTCTGAGCTGGCCACTGGGGAGTGGATGATATTTCTGAGCAGCCTATTTTGTGGGCTCTTGGGACATTTGAAAAGAACTCTAAGCCCCAGATGGGGTTCCACTGGGTATATAAGATGCTGCAGGTGTGGCCACCCTTACAAAAGGATCAAGATGAGTCAGGTAACATGTTGATGTAGCAAAACCCCGTGCAGAAATCAGCAAAGAGGGGCAGCAGAGCCTAGTCCATCCCAGTTCATCTTAAAGCAGGAATTCTTATGGTGTGGATCAGAGGCTGGTCAAACAGGGAGACTAGGCTCAGCCTGAGAAGGTGGCCTGGTGGAGGACAGGGCCTGCAGGGACACCGGCAGCCAGGGAGTGTCTGCAGTGTCCTCCCCAGGCAGCACCATACAGCGGACCATCCAGCACTGTTGCCCAGCCCAGCACAGGGTACTGAGAACTGGAGCCAGATCCAAGCAGTGCAGCTGGGGGTTGAGGCCGGGCTTGGGTTATGCCCTGTCTTCCTAAAAGTACCACAGCCAGGGCCCAGGACCTGGGATAGGGCACACGTGGGCCAGGAGTCTTCATTGTGTGCATGCTCAGCTTACGCTGCTTCTTCCTTCCGGCCTTCAGCTTCCCTGTCCTCCTTTCCCATGTCTGGCATGTTTCCTTTTCCACCGTCTCCAGAGGGAGAAGTAGATTCGAGTTCCCGTGGGGGTCCGTTCAGGCAGAGCTTCCCCTGGTCTCTCCAGTGCCCCTTCCCTGAAAGGCTGCGAGGTCTGGGAGATGCCAGCTCAGGTCATTGCAAGAGGAGGGCTGACCCCAGCGACCATCGCTGAGCCCATGACTCACCCTCCTGGCAAGCCTGGTCCAGTTTGCAGGTCTCTATTGGCAGAAACCCTTTAATTTGGAAAGGTCCTGCATATTCAGTGGTGTGAACACCTGGGGAGTGGGCGTGGCCAATATTATCCCCATGTCCTTCCTCTTTCCCATTTGTGAGTGAAGGTACTGGAGCTCAGGTAGGGACCTGCAGCCAGTCTTCTCAGCCACATGAGCAGTGCTGGGCAGGGAGAAGCTGAGCACCACGGCCGCACTCTCGGGGACACTGGATAGTTTCACAGAGGAAAATGCAGTGTAGAAGCGCTAGCAGCAGTGGCAGGTCCTCTGCAGAGTACGGGCTTCTCCCCTCCAGGATGGCTTTCGAAGGCACACCTCTCCACTGTGCCTTCCCGAAGTTCCTGGGGGGTTCTGCTCTGTGGTGGGCCACATAGCAGTGGTGCGAGCCAGGTGGACAGCAGTGGACAACTAGTAGGGAAAACTTGGTTTTAGATTCTGTGGCACAGACAGAATTACCTTCTCTGGGGAGGGGATCTGCAGAGGCTTGTGCCCTGGAGACTTTGGTCAGAGACTCAACCCCAGACCCGGTGGCCTTATTTTCAGGTGACTCGATTTTGGCCATGTCCCTGGCATTTTCTGGACGGTCCTGATTTCCATGTGATCACATCCGTAAAGGCCTGCCAGGGGGCTCCTGGGAGGTCTCTGGGCCCCACCGGATGCCATTGACGTTCTCTCTGTTCAGGAAGGGTCCTGACTGTCTCTCAGGCAGCATCCGTCCCGTCTCTAATCTGCTTCCAGCTTGCCCTCTTCATCAGGGTTGGTGTTAACTTTCTTCTTAGCCGCTCCCTCAACTGATTAAGTTATTCTTTAAAAAGGGAAATCACAACCTCGTGTCATCAGAGCGCCCAGGGGATGAGGGCAGAGAGCAGGCCTGCAGCCCAAGCCTTGGTGGTGGTGGTGGGGGGGCCCTCCCAGAGCATCCTGGTGACCTCTTCTCCCTGCCCACGCTTGGTGGGTGTCTTCCTGGCCTCCTTTGTCCCAGCAACCCAAGCACTAGCCATCTCCATTTTATAGTCCTTTCCACTAAAGTCTTTTCTTTTCTCTTTTTCTCTTATCAAATCTCTATTGTGCTTTCCTTGCTGCCTTGCTACCTCCCATCCTTTTTGGAACCCCTTTTCCCCTGCTCTCTCTCTTTTCCTTTTTTCCTCTCTGGTCCTCCCCACTCACTCTCACCCCACGTATGTCCCTGGCCAGGTAACAGCATCCAACCCTTTCCCATGCCCCGCTTCCCTCCTATGAGTCTGCCCCTCCCTCTGGCCTCTGCCTGGCCTTTGGTCCTGGTCCAGGTAACCTGGTAGAAGGTGCCGAGTTGCACTTTGTGCAGGAGGATGTTCTCCGGCTGGTTGTACTCAGCAGACCTGGGGCAGGGTATCTTAGCAATGTTTGACTAGCCGTGCACCCTCCTAGGGAGCTTCAGGTATTCAGAGGGCTGTAGCTTCAGAACCTTCATTCCAGCGCCCTGCATGTTAACATCCTCAGGGAAGCTTACTTTCAAATTGTTTCTGGAAGCAGGGCACAGAGCTAACCTTTCTCTTCCTTCCTTCCCCTCTCGCCCCTATCCCTGCCCACCCACAGCCCCTGTGGCCTGGGAGCGCAGGTCCAAGCTGCCTCCTCTTCCCCTTCAGAAGAGTCATAATGATGTGTTGAAGGTAGTTCCCAGTTGGCCAGAAATGGATTCCATTATGCCCAAGATTCCCGCTTTATATTTCTATGAAACAGGTTAATTTCCTTTTATGTAGTGATTGGGTTTAGTGATTGCTGGTGACTATTCAGGAGGAAGCAGCTGCCCTCTGACCTTCTCATTGCTTTGGCGAGGTGGCTCTCCATCCCTTGGACACGTCTGCACCCTGCCACTGGTGCGCTGTGGGTGGGAACTCAGGATGCTCCTGGAGGTGCAGGTGTGGACTCTGCCGGAGAGGGCAGCCGCTCAGGGGCCCAGCGCAGCACGCAGGCACACGCTTTTTCATGGCGGCCCCTCACACTGGGACCTGGGCCTTTTTGGAGAAAGATTCTATTTCTTGGTGCTTGATGAAATGCCACTTTCCATGCCTGTAAGATGGAGATCATTTCTTCCATTTCCCAGGACCCTTCTGAGGATCAGAGGCAGTACAAGGGGAGATGGTGCCCGCGCATGTGTACAACAAGCAGGGTCATTTTCTTCATCACATGCCCTTCCCAGGGTGTTGGGTTGTAAGACTCTTGGAGGCTTTTGGAAATTTGGGAGCCTGTATTTTTCTGGAGCTTGATCTACCTATGGATGCCATTTGGTTCTGCTCAGAAAAATTCTTCAGTTTGTCCAGTGGTCTGCATTAGGTGCCCTTGGCACTAACCTTCTACAGATCAATCATACCTGCAGCCTCAAGCACTGGGTTTTTGCTTGTGGGTTGGGAAAATTGGGGTGCTTGTTGGAAATCGGGTACAGCAGTTTGGCTATCATGTAGGTGAGAGACTTAGTCAGCAGAGCTCCAAGGGAAAGACCAAAAGCAGGTTCCTCAGTCAACCCTGCCTCCCTGGTGAGTCTCTGCCTGCCTCTATGCATTTCTTTCCTTTTTGCAGCTGTTGAATGGTGGTTTGAACCAGAGTCTCCTTCCCTCACAGTCCCACTGTCTGCTCTGCTGGAGCAGGCACCAAAGGTTTCAGTCCTATCTGTGAAAGAGGAAAGAGCCAGGATCATGCGTCCTTGAAGGCAGGCACATGTGCGTGGGCATGGCCAAGGGTGGGCCCGACAAAAGCAGACCACCAGCTGGGGAGCTCCCCCATCTCTTCCGTGGCAGTGGCTTCTGTGTCCTGTCCATCCTGGAGGCCCGTCCTCTTCACATGCACTGCTGGAAACGCCAGTCACATTCTGAGAGCAAAAGCCTGCGTGCCATACCCAAGGACATCTCTCTGTTCTGGGACTGGCTGGAGACTGGCTCCACTTGGGAGGTTCACACCACTGTAAAGAGATATAAAGAAGTTATCTGCGATACTCATTCCTTCCACAATAGTTGGTCACCGTGGGCAAGGGCCATCTTTTGGAAATGGTTTGAATGTGTCCCCCACCGGTTCCGTGTTGGTGATGTGATCCTTGGCGTGTTAACAGAAGGAGTGGTGGGGTCTTTAACAGGTGGGGGCTAGTAAGACAGCCCAAGGTCACTGGAGGAACTGCCATTGGAAGAAATAAAGGATGTTCTTGTAGGGCCTGGAGTGGGTCCTTGCAGTAGTGCAACCTGACCCATGAGTTTCTTACTGGTGTCCTGTTCTAAGATGTGGTCTTTTCTTCTTGCGTACACTTCCACCTCATGCTGAGGGGGCCCCTGTCAGAGCTGAGGACATGCCATTTGGATTTTCACCTTCCCAAATTGTAATTTAAATATACCTCTTTTTCAAAAAGTAAGGTTAGCCAACCTCAGGTCTTTTGTTGAGTAACAGAAAAGGTAACTAACAGAGCTGTCTAGCAGGTTTGAGCCAACCATCTGGTATGTAGGGTGAAGGTTGTGGGGGCTAGCCCTGATCATGTAGAGCTGAGGGGTAGAACAGCTGGAGCATCTGGCTATAGAGCAGTGATTTCAGTGGTGTGCTTTGCTTGTGAAGAGGGTACTGTAGGGACAGAATCTCAGGTCAGAAAAGCCAGACATGACCTTTCACACACAGCCCTGGGGGCAGTCTCCCTCTTCACTGCACCTGCTTCAGGGTTTCCAGCGGAGCAGGCAGCAGTGGGAAGGGAGGAGTGAGAGGTCTTGGTACATTCTAGAATCTGAAACTAGAAAGGAAGCAGGGGCCAAATGGTGGAGGACTCTTGGAACTGCTTTGAGGAATGTGGGTTTTATTTTAACTCACTGAAGGTGTTTTATGGGGAGGAGCCAGATGGTTGACATGACAGCTGGTTTTTTGATAATCCCAATGGCTTCTGATGGGCCTGGTGTCAGGGAGTTGATTGAGGACAGGGTAAAAGACGCTGGTGGCCGGGCCAGGCTGAGGTGGAAGGTGACAGAGATCCAGTTACAAAGGCTATTAACAACTCCTCTCTTCTGGCAGTGACCTCCAACTAACCTCTTTCGAATGAGAAAACTGGTGTCTGTCGCTCACCTACTGTGTGCAGGACCCACAGAGGATTCAAGGTTCTTGTTTCTGGAAAATTCAAACAAACACATGCAGAAAGTTAAAAGGCTACAGGGATTCACATACTGCCTGTGGCAATAGCAAAGAATTCCAAGGCTGTGTGTAACCTCTTGTCCGGGGCTGGTGAAGAACAGCAGCACTTGACCCTGAGCACAGAGGCCCCATATGCAGGCCTGGACCATGTTCCTGGGAAGCTCGCCCATCTGTGGTGGGTCTTTCCCCTTGTACCTGATGAAGCAGGCATCCGTTCTCCGCCCCTCTTCACCTCTTCTACACAGAGCACTAACTTGCCATATGTCCTAAAACTTCCTTGTATGTAGTCAGCAACCCTGCATGTTAGGCTTGACTCAGAGAAGAAGGCACTCAGGAACAGCTTGGTTGTTGAGTGTTTGTGCAGAGCCAGTGCTTAGGGAGAAGGAGCCAGAGGGAAGTTCGCTCCTCAGCTCTTCACCCTCTAATGGGAAAGGTTTTGCAGCAAAATGCTGCAAATGCAGAAGAGGAAGGCTAGTAGCTCGTTACCCCAGTGCATGGCATTGTACAGGTAGGGGAGCTGAGGCTCGCGCATGGATGCGATGTCTTGCTTAGAGTGCTGCGGCTTACTGGCTCTGTGGGCCTGTAGGAAGTATTTGTGCATTGACTAATTCTTCCTTGCTACAAGCCACTCTGCCATCTCTAGGTCCATTTCTACTTTCTGTTAAAGTTTAGCCATCAAGATACTCTAGCAAGAGTGAAGTGACTGCAAAGCATGGCAGAAAGTCTGCTCTTTATTTTAATGTGGAAGAAGAACACATGATTAAAGCCATAGGCTCTACCGAGGGAAGAATTGTTTTGCCAGTGAGTCCTAAAGAGCAGAACCTTTGGAACAGGTCACAAGAGTCCCATCATAGTGTACAAGTATACCTATGCAGACCATCTGAATGCAGGATAAGGGGCGGGCTGGTGTGGGTGAGACCAAGTCTCCTTAAGATCTAGGCCTTCTTGGCACTGGGGACTTAATTTCCCCTGAAGTTGGATTTTGTTCCCACCAGAAAGGTTGCTCTTCTTTGTCTTTCAATGTTTATCTCTTTCTCAGACATCAAAATTGTGCCATTCTGACACTCTAATGCATCCATTCCGGATCATGTCAGAGACCATCCTGGGCAGGAACACATAAAAGGGGTGCACTAGACAGTCTGTCGGGCACCCAGAGATATGTTGATGCTTCCATGGCAGGGCAGGTGCCACTCCTGGCCATGGGAACCCAGGCTGTCCCCAAGAGGGAGTTTGGCTGGCAAAGCAGCTCGTTAGCTTCATGCCAGGGTGGGCCTTTGCATGTCCGCTACTGACTGCAGCTGCTTCTGGCTGACTGGTGTCCTCCTGCAGTGGTAAAGAGAGAGGCATTTTCTGTCTCAGGTTGGATTCTTTGAAGGCTCTAAAACAAGTAAAATGCCCAGGGTATGGGGTTCAGTCTCCAGGAGCATGGCCAGCAGAGAAGGGCTTGAACCTCTACCTTGGCATAGATCAAGCCCTTGAATCTAGATGTCAGGGACTCACTTTGCTCTTCATTTTCCAGCATTCTCCACAGTAGAGCCCCTTGTGGCGGAGGAGCACCACACACCCCAGCCGGCCCGTGCATTCTGCAGACCATGAACTGCATCTGGCTAAGCCCCGTGTACCCTATTACAGCTGCTCTCTGTGGGAAGCGCGTGAGAAGATGCAGACTCCCATAGATGCCCTGCCTTCCATTGCTGGGCATCGCATGCCAGGACTGATGGGTTCCCAGATGCAGGACCTTCAGAGCTAAAACCAGATCCCAGAAAATGGGGTTGTTTAATCCCTCTATCCCCATCCTTCCTTCAGGCCTGCCACCTTCTAGGGGTCTAGGGGTCCTGATTTCTCCAGTGTGCTGCAAGCTGTGGCAGAGACAGAGATGTCTTGGTTTTCTTTTCCTGTTCCCTTTCCATCATGTGCATTCCCATCCCGCGCTGCGGCCAGCAGAGCAGCCTCCGCTGGCCTGCACACTGTTTCCCTATTCGTTTTGGCTCTGGCCCTAGGAAAAGAACTTTAGCCATTTTAATTTGTCATCTCTAAGCGTGTGGCCTCAGATGTAAGGTTCACCGCAGCACTTCTCACCTTGGCTAACCAGAGCAGACCACTTTCTTCTGGTCATTTCTGTAGGGCGCGGAGTGGCTCTTGTGCAGGCCTCTTGCTCTCTCTGTGCATTGCATTTGGGCAGCAGTGTCCCTTTCTCTGCAGCCTACTCATGCCCCTGGGACATGATTCCCAGCCAAGCTCAGATTACATTAGTGTGAGACATCACTCTTGTGTTTCAGCTTAGAAATCTTGGTGCTCAAAGGGGAGACTGGAGAACAGAACCATCGCAGCCAAGCAGGAAGAAACGGGGGGAGAGGAATATGCATTTGGCTTCAAGGGAATCGATGTGCGATTTTTTTTCCCCCTGATGTGAAATCTACCTGGAGCAAATGCTCAGTTCACAAACACGTTTGTGAATGGTTAGGTTTGCAAACAGCAGCGTTCGGCAAGATTTGGTTAGTGTTTGTGAACTCAGCATCGGGTGACAAGCAAGACCACAGGCATCTTTCCAGCATGAACACGAATGTGGCTATTTTTCCAGAATTGTGAAAGGAATTAAGTTGGTGAACCAAGGAGTCACTGTATTTCTATTTTAAAATTACTTAACTCTATAAACAGAGCATCCATTCCTTTCCCAAGAACAGTTTTTCTTTATCTTTTTCTCTCTTTCCCATCAGCCTTCTAATTAGCAAAGTGGCATTCTAGACTCCACACATTAACCTTCGGATGCAAGCAGGTACTTAAGAGCCGATAGGAAAAAGTCACTTTTGTTTGCCTTCTTTGGCTTGAAATTGTAGCTCACATAAGGCTGGTCACACCTAAGTGTTTGCAAGACCACTGTATGTCGTATACAGTAGGAGGTCACTGTCATTAAGGGATAACCTGAGTCACTGAATGCAAGAAAATGAGGGGAAAAAAATCACTCTGTCCCATTAACAAGCATGTTCTCTGGACTTACATGTCCGGGTGTGCATGTCCTAGAACGCCCAGCTGCTGGGCCCTGTCCTCCTCGTGGTCTGGAGTGCGTGCTGGGTTTGCATCCCCAGTTCCACTGTCTCCAGGAAGACAGGATCCCTGTTGGATGCCCATGAAGCTTATGCTGGGTAAATATTGACGAAGCAGTCTAAAGAGCAAACACTTTGACATTTGTAAGGTCCACTGGAAGGTCTTGTATATATTTATACAGCAGGAATGAGCACCGCATACCAATTTTCCTGAACTTTCTCTGACATACTTGTGCATGGATAGTGTTTGCGTGGGGGTAGCCAAGAAGGGCTGAGTGCCCAGGTGGGGAACAAGACAAGGCTGGGTGGTCACGGATCAGACACCCCCCAACCAGCACCCATTCCTTCTAGGCGATTCACTCTGAGCTTTCAGGGGGACCTGCTTTTCCAGAAGGGAGAAAGAAAAGAAACCATGAGAACTTGTTTTTAATTTATTGCAATTGATGTACTTTCTTTTTACTTCGTAAAAATTTTATTGATGTTTTTGTACTTTATATTTATTAAAGATTGAGCCTCAAGAATGTAATGAGTAAAAAATGCTTGCTTAATTTAAATCGTGAATCTGTCTGTTAAGAAATGCATTAGGGGTAGGAGAAGCATAAGACATATTAATTGACAGACAGGAACTGCTGTCTCTGAGGTTGATACAAGTAATTTATTACTTTAGAAATGAATGCCACCTCCAGAATGTGCTTCATTAATTTCAAATTTAGTTTTAATTTCAAGCTGTTGCCCCTTGAGAAGAATAAGGTGGCAAATTATGTTTGAAGAGCAGGCTTTTTTTTTTTTTTTTTTTTTTTTTTTACTCCAATGAAACACTACATTTTAACTATTTAATTTTACAAATACATTTGCCCACTTAGTTCACTACCTTTTCCTGAGAGCCAAGAACATATTCTAGGTGTGGTCAACACTTACTAATGCTTTTTCTCCCCCTTTTTTTCCTCCTCCTTCTCTCTTCTTCCTATCCTGTCTGATCCTCGCTTCCACCTGTTATCACGACAGCCTATGTTTCTGATGAGTTAAAGGCGGCCGCGCTGGTAGATGAAGACATAGACCCTGAAGAGCACACGGCAGATGGAGAGCCTTCAGCCAAGTACATGTGCCCGGAGAAGGAGCTCAGCAAACCCTGCCCCAGCTACCAGAACTCCCCGGCTGCTGAGTTTTCCAGCCACGAAATGGACAGTGAGTCACACATCAGCGAGACCAGCGACCGAATGGCTGACTTTGAAAGTGGCTCCATCAAGAATGAAGAGGAGACCAAGGAAGTCCCTGTCCCCCTGGAGGACACGACCGTGTCTGATAGCCTGGAGCAGATGAAGGCTGTGTATAATAACTTCCTTTCCAACTCCTACTGGTCCAACCTCAACCTCAACCTGCACCAGCCCTCCTCTGAGAAGAACAACGGCAGCAGCAGCAGCAGCAGCAGTAGCAGCAGCAGCTGTGGGAGCGGGAGCTTCGACTGGCACCAGAGTGCCATGGCCAAGACCCTGCAGCAGGTTTCCCAGAGCCGCATGCTCCCCGAGCCCAGCCTCTTCAGCACTGTGCAGCTCTATCGGCAGAGCAGCAAGCTCTACGGCTCCATCTTCACGGGAGCCAGCAAATTCCGCTGTAAGGACTGCAGCGCCGCCTACGACACCCTGGTGGAGCTGACTGTGCACATGAATGAAACTGGCCACTACCGTGACGACAACCATGAGACTGACAACAACAACCCCAAACGCTGGTCCAAGCCTCGCAAACGCTCCTTGCTGGAGATGGAGGGCAAGGAGGATGCTCAGAAGGTGTTGAAGTGCATGTACTGTGGCCACTCCTTTGAGTCCCTCCAAGACTTGAGTGTCCATATGATCAAAACGAAACACTACCAAAAAGTGCCTCTGAAGGAACCTGTCACTCCTGTCGCAGCCAAAATTATTCCTGCAGCCCGAAAGAAAGCATCCCTGGAGCTAGAGCTCCCCAGCTCCCCAGATTCCACAGGTGGGACCCCCAAAGCTACCCTGTCAGATGCCAACGATGCCCTTCAGAAGAACTCCAATCCTTACATCACGCCAAATAATCGGTACGGCCACCAGAATGGGGCTAGCTATGCATGGCACTTTGAAGCCCGGAAGTCACAGATCCTGAAGTGCATGGAGTGTGGCAGCTCCCACGATACCCTGCAGGAACTCACGGCCCACATGATGGTCACTGGCCACTTCATCAAGGTCACGAACTCAGCCATGAAGAAGGGGAAGCCCATCATGGAGACACCTGTCACTCCCACCATCACCACGCTGTTGGACGAGAAGGTGCAGTCGGTGCCTCTGGCAGCCACCACCTTCACGTCCCCCTCCACTACGCCTGCAAGTGTCTCCCCAAAACTGAATGTGGAAGTCAAGAAAGAAGTTGACAAGGAGAAAGTGGTCACTGATGAGAAACCGAAGGAGAAGGAGAAGCCCAGTGAGGAAGAGGAGAAGTATGACATCTCTTCCAAGTACCATTATTTGACTGAAAATGACTTAGAAGAGAGTCCCAAAGGTGGACTAGATATCCTCAAATCCCTAGAAAACACAGTGACATCTGCCATCAACAAGGCCCAGAATGGCACTCCCAGCTGGGGAGGCTACCCGAGCATCCACGCCGCCTACCAGCTTCCCAACATGATGAAGTTGTCCCTGGGCTCCTCGGGGAAAAGTACACCTCTGAAACCCATGTTTGGCAATAGCGAGATTGTGTCTCCCACCAAAAACCAGACCCTGGTCTCTCCACCCAGCAGCCAGACCTCCCCAATGCCCAAGACAAACTTTCACGCCATGGAAGAACTGGTGAAAAAAGTCACAGAGAAAGTCGTCAAAGTGGAGGAGAAAATGAAGGAGCCCGAGGACAAGCTGTCTCCACCCAAGCGGGCCACCCCGTCCCCATGTAGCAGTGAGCTCAGCGAGCCCATCAAGATGGAGGCATCCAGTGATGGGGGCTTCAAAAGCCAGGAGAACAGCCCCAGTCCCCCGAGGGATGGGTGCAAGGAGGGGAGCCCCATGGCAGAGCCCGTGGAGAATGGCAAAGAGCTGGTAAAGGCCCTGGGTAGCACCCTGAGTGGCAGCACGGCCATCATCACTGACCACCCACCCGAACAGCCTTTCGTGAATCCCCTGAGTGCCCTGCAGTCCGTCATGAATATCCACCTGGGCAAGGCTGCCAAACCCTCCCTGCCCGCGCTAGACCCCATGAGCATGCTGTTCAAGATGAGCAACAGCCTGGCCGAGAAGGCGGCTGTGGCCACCCCTCCCCCGCTGCAGGCCAAGAAAGCCGAGCACCTCGACCGCTACTTCTACCACGTCAACAACGACCAGCCTATAGACCTGACGAAAGGGAAGAGTGACAAAGGCTGCTCTTTGGGTTCAGTGCTTTTGTCTCCCACGTCCACATCTCCGGCAACCTCCTCATCCACGGTGACAACGGCAAAGACATCTGCCGTCGTATCATTCATGTCAAACTCGCCGCTACGCGAGAATGCCTTGTCAGATATATCTGATATGCTGAAGAACTTGACAGAGAGCCACACGTCAAAATCCTCCACTCCTTCTAGCATCTCTGAGAAGTCTGACATTGATGGGGCCACTCTGGAGGAGGCCGAGGAGGCGACGCCGGCGCAGAAGAGGAAGGGCCGCCAGTCAAACTGGAATCCCCAGCACCTGCTCATCCTGCAGGCCCAGTTTGCCGCCAGTCTGCGGCAGACCTCCGAAGGGAAGTACGTCATGTCAGACCTGAGCCCCCAGGAGCGCATGCACATCTCCAGATTCACTGGCCTCTCCATGACCACCATCAGCCACTGGCTGGCCAATGTGAAATACCAGCTTCGAAGGACAGGTGGAACAAAGTTCCTCAAAAACTTGGACACTGGCCACCCCGTGTTCTTTTGTAACGACTGTGCGTCACAAATCAGGACTCCTTCCACATACATTAGCCACCTAGAGTCACACCTGGGCTTCCGGCTACGGGACCTATCCAAACTGTCCACTGAACAGATTAACAATCAAATAGCACAAACCAAGTCGCCGTCGGAAAAATTGGTGACGTCCTCCCCAGAGGAGGACCTGGGGACCTCCTATCAGTGCAAACTTTGCAATCGGACCTTTGCAAGCAAGCATGCAGTGAAACTTCACCTTAGCAAAACACACGGGAAGTCACCAGAAGACCACCTGCTGTACGTGTCTGAGTTGGAGAAGCAGTAGCATTTGCTTCCGATGGGATGACTGCAGTTTGCTTTGAGGGACACTGTTGAAGGCACCTTAAGGCCCCTCTGTCTTTTTCTTGGCACATGTTCTTATGTTAACTGCGGAGAATCACTCTGGGCTGACTGTTTTGTATAACTGTACAGTGTTTAATAGAGGTGCATAATCAGCTGTTATTACTGGTAAAATATGAAGGTTAAAACTCAGTGGTAAGTGTTTGGAACTTTGTGTAAATGAGATTTAGTTGTGAGCATCCCCCCTGATGCTTCAAGCTGCATGCATTAACAGACAGTTTAATTAAGCATTTATAACAAAATCAGGCACACTTTTTCCATGAGACTCCGGTGTGCTGGCATTTCTCACCCTTTCATCTTTAGCCCTCTGAGTACTTTGAAGCACTTTTGCATTAATTTGGTTAAAAATAAAATAAAATAATAATGTATGAAGCTCTGTTTTTTAAAGTCCTTACCAGCTTAGTTATAATTAATAATATGAACCTCCATTTATGCAGGTCTGCAGGGGTATAACACGCCTTGAAATTTAAAAGAATATTATTTTCACATTGAAACATAGATGTATATATTGTATAGATTTCAGACTCTTATGAAAAATGTGATTGTGGTTACATGACCTTTTTCTTGCATTTATAGCAACAGTGTTTTATGTACCTGCTATGCTCTGGGGCATAAACTGTGCCTATGTATAGTGTATATTTCTTTTTTCTTTTTCTTTTTTAAGGTCTATGGGTTTTGTTTTTTACATGCAAACATTGTAAATTATACAGAAGATACCACAGATAGCATTTATAAAGTATACAGAAACATTATCTGAAAGCAAAGTATGATTGTTTGTTTTGCTATACAGTACATCTATATTGATAGAAGTTCATGTTTAAATTATACATATTTATTAGCATCGTATTATCATTTGTTTTGAGCAGTCTGAATAAACGGGGCCAGGAAATCCATCCCTGGCAGGTACCAGAACTATTTTGCACATGATTTTTAAAGGTATTTATTAGAAATCCAAGGATGCTTAAAAAGAACTCAGCGCTCAAAGGGTTAAGTCTATTTGAAAAGGAAAAAAAAGAACAAAAAAAGGAACTTGTACTGTATTTCCTAAACATGGATAAAGCCTTTAAAATGTTCGTACTGTAATACTTTGCTTAAAAGTCATGAGGCATTCTGTGACACAACCTCTTTCACTTATTTATAAGCCCTCTTGGTTGCTATTTCATATTGTAGGATGCCTTTTTATTTCAATTGGTAACTTTCTGTTTTGTTCTTCGTAATTATTCTCCCAAGATCCCACACTGCAGCTTTATCTTTAGGCTTATGAAAGGTAACCCGTGGTTACCGGCTCTCCAAGTGATTCTGTTCGTCTCCATTTTTGGCAGTTAATTTGCAGAAGTAACTGACAGCTGACACCATATGAGAACCTATGTATAAAATATTGGCATGTAAACAGCACAGATACCGTGACACACTCTGTGCCCTGTTTTGTTGTTGACAATGAAACACCATTATGTGAATCTTCATATAACCCTTTTTTCTACGGCAGCATTAAAATTGTCTTTTTGCTATAATTTTGTGTTGCGTTCACAATTATGTCTGAAATGTGCTACGACTAACGAGCACATTAAAATTAAATTGTATGCGATCTGTTTATGACTGAGTTGGTTGCTGTGACTGCCAGGTGCTGGCAGGCGGGGAGGCTCCACGTAAATCAGGGGAGTTTTAGTGAACTTTGGTGTTGGGAGAACAGGGAGCACTTGCTTAGTGGTGCCGCTTTGCGCTGAATTTCCCCCAAGAATGAAAATTGGAAAGAAAGGAAGCATGCATGTGAGGTTAGAGTCCCTGTGGAACAGTGACGCAGAGTACTGAGCTCCACCGTTTCCTGTCATACCAGGTGACCCTGTGCGGGCCAGGGCTTTGAGGCCCCTTCTCGGTGCAGAGAAGTCAGGACCCTGAACTGTACAGGAAGCTGACACGGTAGGAAGGACTGTGCAGGGTGACTCCTTCCTCTCGCTTAGGATTTGCAGACAGTACAGAGTGGAGCCGGGTTGGGCGCTTGGACTTCGGGGTGCCCTGGCTGGCTCCTCTGTGCGAAAGCCATCAGAGATAACAAGGTGGGGGAGGGGGTGTGCGCGGAGGAGTCTGAGTATGTCCACAGGAGGAGGGGGGTGCAAAGCATTTATATGATAATCTCACGCTTTTATTGGCCCTGGCAAATCATGCCAACAAAACACTGGGAACATCATGTAAAACTGTAAAATACCTTTATTACTATATTCAAGCTACTCTTGCTGTTATACAGAATTGTAGCTCCAAACCTAGAATTATACAAATGAGAGATGTGTTACATCCATGTAATACATAAAACACCTCAACTTTGAGGAAAAAAAATACTCTTTTATTAAAAATTTAAATTAAGCCCTTTCAGAGATGTTCAGCAACACGCCCACGAGTTTTCTGCTCGTCCCCACCCCTTTTGTCAAAATCAGTCCAAATGTTCCGTCTACTTTTATTTTCTCTCATCAAGGCAGTCTCACTCCCCATTTTAAGAAAGAGCCTCACTGAAGTTGAAAATGGGTTTCTGGCAAATAGTGCTGTACCGGCTCTGCTCTTCTTGCCTTGTGCTGTGGGCTCCACTAGCGGGTGGCGAGAGGGCTTTCCTCTCTGGGTCCAGGGCCTACCCTGTTCCCCAACTCTATTGTTGTTTCTGAGCAGTTTTGTTCTGCCGGCCTTTACCTGGCAGGAGGGGGGTATACAAGCTTCCCTCAGGGATCAGCTCTGCTACCCCAAACCTGGCTCGGGACAGAGACACCCTCCCTCCTCTGCCTTCAGCATCCTCACATCCTGGAGCCCAGATTTCCACTCTTGAATTTTTCACAGGTTAAATATAGCATCGGTTTATTAGAATCCAAAGTCCTGCATCTAACAGATTAAACTGACAACACTTCCATCACCACCAGGGCCCATGTGGCTTGAAAGGAGATGGGATTTGTACAAGTGATGGTGGAACCCCCCTTTTTACACTTGGGGAGAAGTACCCACCCCACCACCCATCTCCTCCTGACTCCACTCCCGGGATTATCTTTAGGGCTTTTCAACTTGGGGGTACAAGTGAGGAGTGGTAGTCAAGGTGAGTGGCAGGGATAGGGCTTATTTGATACCCAGGAAGGGATTTGTATTAATGGGACTTAGGAGTTAATTTTACCTTCAAAGAAGTGTATTGACTGAGCAGTCCAGGGCAGACCTTGAATGCAGACCTCACTGGGCATAGTGACAGTCCCCTCAGCAAGTGATATGAGGTTGGCTAGTTGAAGTCTCATCCCACTCAGAAACACAAGGCCATTTCTTCCCAAAGCCACCAAGCCCTCATTTGGTTAAGAGCCGGCCAAAACTAGGAAGTGTCTTCCATTCCTAAGCCAGCAAGGCCCCGGATTCCCTAAGGTAAAACAGGAAAACCTGAAGTGAAATTCCAGCTCCATGGTTGTTGGGTCCATACCTGTGGCTGGGGTGAACAGAAGTGAGTGCAGGAAGGCCTCAGTGTCCACATTAGGTCTTCAGGTAGATTCAGGGAGGAGAGGGACGTTATCAAGGGCAGTGTTTAATTCCAGGTGTGTGGGTGACCCTGACCTCACCCTGCCCAGCCTGCTCCTGGTGCAGTCCTACTGTATATCTTCCAGCCATCACTTTTACACAGTATCTTCAAATAACATTTGTGATAAATGTGCAATTTAACTAATTTATGGTGCTATGATGTGCTCAGGGCTACATGCAAGATGAAAATCTTAAATGGAGCTTGAACAGCTCACTTCACAACAAGAAATCAATATGCCACATCTTAGCTATTCGCTGCAGTCAACAT
>NW_004524659.1:4033012-4055543 GCF_000260255.1 Octodon degus | reverse complement strand
TATATATCCTGAGCTCAGAGGGATGTGGTGGCAGAGGTCAGGGCCACAGTTTTTGCCTCCCAGGAGGATTTCTCCTGCCCAGTTCTCACTACTGCAGCCAGGTGGACTTCACTGCCTCTGGAACCTGACTGCCTAAGGTCCACAATATGGTGACAAAACATTTCTGGAGCCAAAATAAATAAACGGCCCTCTACCCTGTCCAGCTCCTTGAGAGAACAGAATTCTGAAGGAGGAAGTAAGGAATGGTAGAGGGATGGGACCGGAGAAGAAAGGCTGTGCCCATTGAATACAGTGGGAAACTATTGTCTCCAGAAATTTCCAAGTCATCCTATAAAAAATTTAAAAGAAAGATACTCACTTTTTTTGTCCCAAATTCATCTGCACAGTTCTTTGTAGCATTAGAAAATTACACTGGCAGTCTGTTCTGTTGACTATTTAGCACAAGAATAGTACACTTTGTGTTATGGGAAGCCATCATAAAAATGAAAACAGGCAAACCCCAACACCGCTCTTTAATAATATAAATACTTTAACTTTTAAAAAACAATAGCTATTATCCTTTCAGCTAATAGAGAAGTTACCATTTTTACTCTGCTGGGTAGTTATCCTTTTGGTAATAGAAACACTAACCTTTCTCCTTAGGGATTTATTAGTAAGTTCATGTAATATCTGGCAAAGGAAACCTGAAAATACAGGAACCCCTGGGATCCCCTGCCAGTCGATGCCTTCTAGCCTACAGCTGACCTCAAAAAAGACAGAATAAGGACCTGGGCTTCCATGCAGTTCCTGGGTGTGTTAGCCTTCACAGTACACACCTTAGGTAGCTTCAGAAACAGTCTCACTCCTCTGAGTATAAGGTTTTTGCTCTGTCACTTAGCATCAAGCGATGGGGAAGAAAAGCTTCTCTCTGGCAGAGTCCCATTTTGCAGCCTGCCCCTGACCCAGCGAAGACTGGGTCTCCAGTGTCAGCACAGAGCAGGATTAAACACAGGCAGGTTACTTCTTGTCCTCCCTCCCACTCCTTTGAGCCTCTACAAGACAGGGGCAAGTGCTGTTCGATTCCAGGAGGATGCCATTTTTCTATCCCCAAGAACTTGATAGGAGTCTCCCCCTTCAGGAGGATTTCCATACAAGCAAACCCTGTAACGGGTGGGCTTTGTTCACCCCAAAGACTTCAGGACTTGAGACTGCCTTCACTGCCTTGCCTAACAGTGGGTGTGCCAAGTTGTTGGCTAGCTGCCTGGTAGCTTGAGATGGCTGGGACAGTCCCTGCTGGTTGACTGCTAACTCAGTCCAGTTCTGGTTCTGCCCTGGACATCAGGAGTCAGGAGAGATTTCAGTCAAAGTTAACAGCTTTGGGAGACTCTGTGAGTGGGTGTCAGTGCCCCACCTCTGGTCAGAGGAGCCAGGTGTTTTCAAAATTAAATTCTAATGATAGAAGATGAGTAGAACTGCTTTCTTACCACCTTTGCATAATGTCGTGGAGTAATATATTCTTAATAAATCATTCTTAATGATAATGATGATAAGCAAGGTGACCCCTTTCCAGAGATTAACATCCACAATTAGCTAAATCAGAAATTAGGATCCATTGCTGTTTACCGCCTCTGCCGTGTTGTTTGGTGAGCAGACCCTAGCCACATAGGGCTATTCAATTGTAAATGAGTTCAGTACAATGAAAAGGCTAGATCTTCAGCTGTACTGGCCACATGTCAAGAGCGATGTGGTCATCTGTGGCCCCTAGTTTCTTTTCTGGATGGCACGGCTGTGGCACATTCTTCTCACCATAGAAAGTTTGCTGGAATGGTGCTATCGAGTCCATCGCTTACCAAGCAATTTCCTAAGTAACAGCTCAAACCTTCATTGTGGAAGCATGTTTTCTGCCCATGGATATTTCTAGGAATCCCTATTTTGCCAATACTGGGATGGACAATGATCTCAGATGTTCATGTCTCTGACCAAAGCCAAGGACACAGATAATTAACCTTGAGCATAAAATTATAAACAGAAGCGCAGGCATCAGTGTATGAAGTGGCTAATCATTTCCCCTGCTGTGGATATTATCTGGGCTGAAAACTCCAAAGCCCAAGGATCTGATGGAGGTGATCGTGACCTTGTACCACCCTTGCTGATGAGTCAGGAAATCCCTGGGCTGCTCCCTTTGCCAAGGACTTGGGCACTCCAGCTTGGCTCTCTGGCTGGCATGGCCCTCAGTATCCACACACAGGTCCTCGGGAGCCCCCCACATCACCCCTGCAGACCTACCCATCTTCTGCTCCCTCTTCTTCGTCCCCAGGCAGCCGCAGGATGGCTCTCCTGGTCTCCTTTTAAAAGTTAAAGCATATAAATGGGGCTTTTTAAAAATTTGGGGGGTTACGTTTTAAAATTATTGCGTTTCAGCATTTCACTTCCATTTTTTCCCCCACAGCAGGATTCCAGGGACACATTTATGACCGTCATAATTGTGAGTTAGAGATCTCCCAGGCCAAGTGAAATGAAATTACGAGAAACTGAAATCTGTTTTAATTGGAGCATTTATGGAAAAAAGAAGTCAGAGTGGCTGATTTTTCCTTTATGTGGTTCTCCGATGCATGTCCGTACCTGTGTCCAGAAGCCAAGGGCTGGGTAAACTTGGGCCAAGAGAGAACTGGGAGGAAGGGGGAGACTGAGATAGGTGTGTCAGGAAGGAGTCATTTTCTTAGATTTTTTTTTTAAAATGGAGGTACAGTCGCCGGAGTTCCGCCTCAGTGACCATGAAACCGAGTCGGCAAAAGCTGAAGGACCGGGCTCTTGAAAGCCTCATCAGGACTTGTCATCGCTCTAATGAATATCATTTAAATTGCTTTGTATATTGGTGGAGTTTGGATGTCGATTTAATTTGTGCATGTGTTTGAGTTCTTCTGCTTGGCTAGGCTAACTGAGAAGCAGCCGCCTAATGAAAACTGAGATGGTGACAGTGTGATGCGTTCCAACCCAGTCAAATGGGTTTGAAGGGCTGCTGTGACAGCCCTTAAAAAGAAGTGCATGTGGCTGGGGAGACAGAAAGGACACTCTCCTGCAGGGACCAGACCTGCTGGGAATGTGGACTGCTCTGCATAGCTGGGGTTTCTGGCACAGCCAGGCTCTTGTCCCAGCTCTGCCCAGCTCAGCCTAGAGGCTGCCTGTCAAACTGGGGTCTTAGCAGCGCTCCCCTCTCTGTGGGTCAGTGGCATGTGGGTGGGATTGCTGATGGTAGCAGCAGTGAGATGCTCACCCCATCTCTGTAGCAAAAATTATGGCCCAAACTCCCAGCAAAGAAAACAAGAGGAGAGATCCTTGCAGTTTGCACAGCCGAGAAAGTCGAGGCCCCTCCCCACATGGTTCTTGCATTACAGTTCTCCAGAAGAACACAGTCAATAGAAAATACATGGCTAATTATACCAGGGACTTATTACATAGGCTTATAGGAGCAGAGGCAACGGGGTCCATAATGGTCCTCTACTTACTGGAGAGCCAGTAGCAGATTAGCCCAAGATCATGGACACAGCATAGCAAGAGAGATCAATGATACGGTGCCAGTCCAAGGTCTAAGGCATATAAACACCCTGGAGAGTCTCTGGTATGAGCTTATGTTGGAAGCCTGAAAAAATTGGGGCCTTACATCCACAGGCAATGGATGTAAAAGATGTATCTGCTCAAGCAGACTGGAGCCCTTGAAAAATGTGCCAACTTCCTCCTTCTTTCTTGTTTTAAAAATTCCACCAAGACTATGAGCCTATTGGTTGGTACCACACACAGCCAGAGTGAGTGTTCCCCCTTTTGGTCTGCTGACCTGTGTGTCAGTCATCTCTGGAAACACCTCATAGACCCAGAACTGTCCTTTACTAATCTGCTCTACATTTCTTAATCCAGTCAAGTTGATGTTTGAGGATTAACAATCACAGTTTTCAATTCAAAGAGTTGTTCATCCTCTCCTGTGTTGGTGTAACCAGCTTGGTGCTTTTAGGATAGCTAGTCACATACTCAGTTTGTCTCTGCATTCCCCAAGCCATCCTGGGACAGAGGCAGGTTGAGATTCCTATAGGAGCTCATTTATAGATGAGGCCCAGCAGAGAGCAGTGGTCTGGACTGGGCCCTACTATGCCATTGAAGAAGTCAGCCAGCCTTGTTGTTGGAAACACAGAAGCTGAGCACAGATCTGGGAGGGACTTACTTGATGCCTCAATCCCCTACCTTCAACAGGGCCCTCATTCTGAGAGGGCCCCTCTGTTTTCATAACAGAATAAGTCTTGCTTGGACTTCCTGGGGCGTCAGCTTTATTATGGGATTCTGACACCCCAGATTTTTCTTGGGGTGGTACATCAGTGAGCGAACCCAGGTCTGAGGGTGGGTAGGTCTGGCTGCAGGAGAGCGCTCATCAAAAGTGTTCCCACTGCCCACTTCCCTGTTATGCTTCTCAAGGTCTGGCCATTGACCATGTATGTGGAACCTGCCACCATAGCACAATTTCTCCAGATACTGTTGATATCAAGGTCAAGGCCAGCATATTATTTGGAAAAAACAAAGATCGGAAGTAGAAGATGCTCCAGGTTGCTTTCTATGCTCTCTAAATCCCATTTACCTTTCCCCTTCCATGACTTTCCCCCAAGAAAACAAAACAAACTTTTTTTGTTTTGAATGGAAAAGAGATGGGCCCATTCTTCTAAGGGAATTTGAGGCATCTAGCAGACAGCGCCTCTTTTTCCATCAGTCAAGAGTTGAGGGTGGGAGTTGTAGGATGAAGGGAAAACAGGAGAAAAAGTTGGAAAGGAGAGGATGTCTTGGATTTAGAGCTGATGAAGGTCCTTGGGACAAAATGAGAGAGAAAAAGCCTGGAAACTGTGGATGATTTTCCTAGAGTGGGGATGCATAGCTTTGGCATGGGGTATCTGAGGAGCCTCTGTGTACCTGAACCATAGCATAGGTGAGCACTAGCAGTTCTCTTTGGACCCTTCCCACCTCCTAGGATGCATGGGAGCTCTTGTGTCCTCTGGGAGAGTGAAGAGCAGCCCTTCCCTGTGCCAGCGCACAGACCTGTTCTGGCTCTGCATGAATTCAGGGCCTAGCTCGAGGGAGGAGCCAAGTGTATATAAAACTTCTCGTGGTGCTGAAAAAATGATGACCTTCAATTAATATGGTTATCAGATGGAAACAAAGAAGAAATTATGAAACTTCAAATTTGAGTCTTTTTTTTTTTTTTTTTTTTAAATCTGGCCAGCACAGCCTGCTTTGGGGGTGGGGCTGTCGTGGCATATGGTGCCGGGGTTTGAACTGCAGGCCCTGTGCTTGCCTAAGCTTGCCTAAGCAGGCACTTTAGTCCACTGAGCTCTCTCGCTGGCCCTCAACTTTGAATCTGGAGGCATGACTAGGAGGTGGTCTTTGGGCAGGACAGGCTGGAACTGAACCTTAAAGATATTGCCATTGCTACCATAGTGACCGGTGCATTTTATTCTACCCCAGTGTTTCTCACCCAGGTACTTTTCTAGGACTTTCTGCCACAGAATTTTAACCTTTTAGGGACTGTAGATTTTTTTTTTAAAGAAATAGGCTTTCTTTTCAGGAAAACATCCATATGGGCACATCCATAGATTTGCTTATGGATATGGGCCTGTGGACAGCTTGAAGATCCTTGTATGGAACTCAGTTAATAAATGCTTCTCTCTACTACCTTCCAGAATTCATAACCTGTAGGACACTGGGTCCTTTCCTGGCATGGGAGACCAGAAGAGGCTGGAAAGGTGCTGTGAGCAGAGGCAGGCTCAGAATCTGCAGTGAACAAAAAAACAAAACCAAAAACAACCAACAAAAAAACACCCATAATTTGTTTTACATAGCTGAAGTTAGAGAATGGGACCGTCAGGTGTAAGCGGGTATGGGTGCTCAATGATGCCTGCAGGGGCCTGTACCTCTGTTCTTCTCAGTCCCTGCCCACCTCCTCCTTGAGGTCTGATGAGCCCTTTAATGCCCAGGAACATTGAGGGTGTGTGTGTGTGTGTGTGTGTGTGTGTGTGTGTGTGTGTGAAAGCTTCTATTCACTGGTGAGACTTAGACCTCTGGATAAGGTTCCTCTTGGCCGGAAGTTGATATAGTCCTCTTTCCTGGACCAACCACTGTGCTTCTGATCTCCAGCTCAGCCTGCTCAGCCTGCTCCGCCTCCAGGTCCAGTGTGATAGGCCTCCTTCATGCCAAGGTCAAGATGTGCGCTTAGTGTTACAGCTCTGGATGTAGAGTGCTCTGTGCACACTCAGTAGGTGCTCCTTTGAGCATCTCGATTCTGCACGGCCTCTGTTCGCCAAGGGAGAGATGAGAACCCGGGTGAACTTCTGTAATTCCGCAGGAAGTAATGGCTCTGATGTAAAGACCTCAATTTTGAAGGAGATTCCTAATCAAATTATGGAATTGCTGCAGGATCCCCCAAACAGGTTCTCCTGATAGGTTGGGTGCTCTCTCTTTCTCCTGGGCCAGAAGTAAGTTGGGCTGGGCAGTATTTACCTTGCAAAATTCCTGGTACTCTCTTTAGAAGCTACAGCTGGGCACGAGTACCCTAAGGACAAAATGGCCTTCTGTGCCCTAAGACTGTTCTTCTTTCATTTGTCACTTCCTAGACCTTGATATGACTGAAGAAAATTTACTAGAAAGAAGAGCCTTCATCTGTCCTTTGTCTTGGAGGCACAAGAGCTGATCGCATGAGCTGGCAGGGCTTGCAAACTGTGTGGCTTGTGGACTGAATATGACCTGAATATGTGGTTCGAGCCATATAGTAATTTTTTAAAAACTGGAAAAACACTGTAATTCAGTGCAAAAATTTGAAAATTTGGGAGATTTCATACGGCAGCCAGAGTTCTGGCATGTCTAGATGCCACATTCCTATGTGACAGCAGGTGGCCAGAGCAGCAACAGCTGCCCATTTCAAGTGGGGCACCTGTCTCCGATTGGCCTTTGTTCCTTCTGCTCCCACCATACCTTTCTTCTATATTGTTGTTGTTGTTGTTGTTATTATTATTATTGCTATTATTATTCCTGCTGGGCTTCTGGAGACATGGATGCTGATATGAGAATTTGACAGCAGGCAGGGCATAGGACATGTGGTCCTGAAAGCGTAGGTGGGAGAGAAGAGTATGACAAGAAAGGCAAGGAAGCCGATCACTGATGCTTTAAGGAGCAAAGTGCCATGAGGAGCCAGCAGGACCTGGTATGTCTGTAGGACTGTGTGGGAGTCGCTGAGCAACCTCAGCTAAGGGGAAGGCAGATGAGGGTCCAGCATCTCTTGCCACCAGCTGAGTGCTGCCTTCCTCAACCGTGGGGTAGGTGATAATTGAAGAGAGAGGTCTACACTGTGCAGCCACGCAGCAGCCTTCCACTGCATTCATATCCTACCCCTGCCCTCCTGGGGCATTTATACCTGTGCTCTTTGACCTGATAGGAGAGGGGAGCTTGTCTAAGGAAACACTAGAGCCCAGACTTTCTCCTCCTCCTCTTCCTCCTCCTCCTGTCTTCGTCATCCTCTTCATCCTCCTCATCCTCCTCGTCCTTCTCAGATGTTCTTACTAACCCTCAGCTGCTCGTTCCAGGGAGCCTAGAGCTCCACGTGCCTCACTCATCCATTTTATTTTATTTAGTTATTTAATTATTTACTTATTTATGTGTTTATTACCCATCTAGTTCCAGAGATAACTTAGAGCTTCTGTACAGCTCATTAATTGCCTCATTGCTGGCTGCAAACAGAGAGACTGGCTAAGAGGGGCTGAGGAATATAATGCATGGGGTCCCATAGGGGCGATGGCCCACAGAAATGTGGCAGCTGGTTTGGGGGCCCACTTCCACCCCTCTCTTGGCCCCACAAGGAGACACCATGCAGGAAATGGGTGCACACAAGAAGTCCTCCTTGCAGGAAGTCCCACACCCGACCTAGGATATCCTGATAGCAGGGCAGAGTACCCCAGCCTGGTAAAGTGTGATCAGGGAGGGCAGTTTTCCTTTGTGCCTTGCTTAGTCCTTCACCGTCCCTGTCACAGGACAGCGGTGGGCAGCAGATGACAAGGTTGCACATGCCAAGGAAAGGGTCTTCCTCAACAGCCTCATCGAACTTTGCTTAGCCTCCAACATCGCGTGTGGTTGCGCACACTCCCTGCCCACCCCTCCATTCTCCGTGGGAACACAGATACGCCCTTCCTCCGAGACAATGACCTATCGTAAACTTAGCGTCAGAATCCACGTGGATTACAATAGAATGAGGTGGGTACAACCATAATGAAAATTCGGAGGCGCCTTTCCCATCGCAGTGCCCCTGAAGAAATGACAGGGGACCTCTGAGCAATGGCCAGAACACACGGGCTGCTATTCTGAATTGCACCGCTTCAGATCTTGGGAGCAAACAGCCTTACACCGCCTTTCCCAGCGCCACCAGGGCCACCCGTTGCTGCTTGCCTGAGACATCCAGCACCAGCACTGCAGCCAATTAGTCCTGAGGAATGGACAAAGGGGGTTACAGGAAATTAATTTCATTTGGATTTTTTTTTTTCACTTGAGGCCCTGCCTGGCAGCCACTCCTCCCAACACCCACATGTCCGCAGCCCAACTGCTCTGTCCATCAGATCTTGTCCGAGTTGACTATTCATTTTATGTATTTTAATTTGGGCAGAACATTTATTTGGCTTAAATTTCCTTTTCGGGGGTTGGAATGCGCCTTCCACACACAGGCAGAGATGATCTGCTTGAATTTCGTCAGAAGGAGTTTAGTTTACAAAGATAGTAACTGAGCTATTAAAACCAACAACCCCTTTTAAAGCAAGCAGACCATTAAAATATAGGAACAGTTTATGGCATAAATAAAATCGAGGATATAGATTATTTAAAGATAAGATTTTCAAGAAACAGGGATAAAAAACATTTAAATAATTTCTCCATGGTATTTTTTTTTCACAAAGTGAACTTCAGAATGCAAATGAAATTTTTTTATAAAAAAAAGCACAGAAAGACATTAAAAACCTATCTGACTAGTAAAGACATAGAAAAAATGCTCGACGCTTCCCTCTTGATCTGTAACATGATTTCTAAGGGGTGGAGTGGTGAGGGAGAACTACTTGAATTCATAAATGGCAGAATTTACCCAGTGCATAAAGCTACGTTGTGGAAAAGAAGCAAGACATTTGCTTCTAGATCATTCTCCCGAGCTGACTGACAGATACAATAATTTCGTCCATTAGTCCAATCCATTGTCTCCTTTGGGCGCAGAAGTACTGTACCGCGGAGGTAGATTTCCACTGCTATGCATATTTTAAGGGTTATTTGGCAACACGAGGAAAGCTAAAAGTAGCCTCTTAATCTAATTAATTGACATTTCTGAATCTTGCTTTCACAACAACACATGGTTTCATGTTCTGGGTTTTAGCACTTGTCAAGCTTTTTTGGAGAATGTTTTGGTCAGAATGACAAGATAATTTGTGACTGAGGCTCGAAGCTAGAGAAGTGTTTAAGGCTATAATGATTTATTATCATCACAGAATAACAAAATTTACAAAGTGTTTCATCAGAATTTTTGAAATAAGTTTGCCACCATAGGAGAAGCAAGGAGCTGGGGGTGGGCTGGCTTGGGAGACAGGGAGGGCTGCGGCTTCGTATACAAACTCAGCCACGACTGATCTGTTCAAATTTCTCTATTAAATTTATCTCTGCACGTTCCTTGAGAGAGAAAGCCCAGAGCACTTTAGGAGGACAAGAGGTGATAGAAGGAGGACAGAGAGAAAATTTAAACCGCTCCCCCAGTTTTTATAAGCAGGAAATCCGAGTCCCCAACTCCACTTGTAACGTATATGTGGCTGCAGTCAACGATGAATTTCTACATTTTGGCAACGGCCAGAGTGAAAGTAGTCGCACTATCTATAGAAACTTTGAGATGGAGAACACTTGGAGGATGCTACTGAAAATGCAAGAAACACATTTTTGAAAGGATGAAATAATATCACTGAGTGACAGTAAATTAACATGCTGACATTTGCAGACTTTCAGAGCATTGCCATAAAAAGAAGTAATACAACATGACTAATTTGGACTTCTTCTTTATTCCTTCCTTGGGAGAGACAGCTCTGGCCCTCCCAGGCCACCCCTCAGACTTTTCCTCTCAGCACTTCCTCTTTTCCAGGAAATTTCGAGAATTTAACATTCCCCTCAGCTCAGCGGCTTCCTCCTGGAGACTGTTGAAAATGCAACCTTGGTTTCTGAGTCTCAGAGATGCTCCCTCCAATGTTAGAGGGATGGGCAGGGCCTGGTGGGGGGCACACGGTCCCGGCCACAGCAGGAAAACTTCATAAGAGTGTAGATGTCCTACTCCCGGAAAAGACTGGCAGCCCGTGTTGACGTCTTAAAATCCTCACGCCTGTTGCCTGCAGTGTACTAGGAGAGTGATGGCCACGCTCTGCACACCCTGCGCTGGAAGGGAGACTGAGGCAGAGAGCGCACCGCAGCTTCCAAATTGCTGCTCTTTCCTCTGGGTGAAGAGTCCAGCCTGAGATGCCCTCCACAGGAATTAGGTGGCCTCTCCACCATGCCCGCATACAGGATAAATCCACATGGATTACAATAGAATGAGGTGGGTACAGAAGGAGGTGGGTACCTCCTACTGCAGCCAGCACAGTGGTTGGCTCCCAGGCAGTGCCAAGAAAACTTCGGCTCTGTTGATGAAGAGCGAGTGACTTGAGCTGATTCCTCAGAACCTTTGTGTTCACCTTGGATGTCTCTAGACTAAGTGCCAACAGTGCCAGTTTCTCCTTTCTTCAGCCCCTGGATATCAGTGACGAGTGGCTAATCCCTGCTGGGAACTGGACCTTCTTTTTATCCTAACATCTCTGCTTCCCGGGTGAGCACCACCCCGCCACATCCGATGAGTCAGGCGTTTGCAACCTCAGAGTCTGGTGCTGTGTCTGGCTTAGGAGATGTTCCACAAACCTGCATTCTCTCCCTTCTACCAAGTTGCATCACCCTGGAGAAAGGCCTCGTGGAAATGCACACGGTTTTTAAGAACCTCTTCCTGGAAAAGCCTGAAGAACCATAGTCCCTCAGTGCACCTCAAGGAAAGGAGGTGGATTCCAAAGTTAGGCAGACACTGAAGCTAAGGATTGTACTTCCTGGGTAGTCCCATGTCCCACATCCTGAACCCAGATCTGGCCATGGAAGAGAAGGGCAGCCACTAGGCAAGACTTTATATAATATCACCTGTCTATACCTAGGCAGGGAGGCTATGGCAAGAGATAATAGTCGCTCAGCAGTGCAGCACCTGCCTGGCAAGCACACGGTTCTGAGTTCAATTTCTAGCACACACACCAAGAACAAACAAACAACAACAACAACAAAAAAACCCAACAGATGACCAGGCCTACACAGGCAAGTGAGTGACAGTGGCTGTAAGAGCCAGACAGGAATCTGGGCTGGGAGAAGAGAATGAGTTGCTGGCTGCATCCAGATTTAACTCCAAGCACAGCAGCAAAGTACCCCTTGGCCCTGAACACCACACATGAGGGGACTGGGGAGAGAGCATGGCTGCCGGAAGCTCCTGTCAGTCCACTGAACAGCTCAGCTGGGACACAAGAATGGGGTAGGCTAGAAGAACATACTAAGGAATCACTCCCTATGAGCTATCTTAAGGATCAAAACATAATCAGAGGAGTTCCTGATTCCTCACCATGCTAGGCCAGTAGTGTCCATTCCACCAACCCTACCTCAGATCTGGATTCTGAGGCTCCCCTAGGAATCTCCTAAAACCCGGAACAGAATACATGGCCCCATCCTCAGGACATGAAGCCCTCTGAAGGATAACAAAGGAGCCTTCTTGCCTTCCTTCTGCCTCTGTTCAACTCTCCTGCTGCTGTGGCCCAGGTGACCATCAGGAAAGTTGATGATGTCCACAACCAGCTTCCTGAGCTGAGGAAGGTTCTAGAAAAATGTTGCCCCCTGGTTCTCTTTTGTATTCTAAGCAAACAGCCAATGAGCTAGGACGCCAGAAACTGGTGAGCTTCAGGTCCCAAGGGATCACCTCACAGGGCGAAATCCTCCTCCTCCTTCTCCTCCTCCTCTGAATCCAGGAATCACAGACCCCAGCCCACTGTCTGGCAGGGCATGATCATTTCCAAGCTATGCTTTGCCTGGACTTTGCCTGGATGGTCTGAGGATTTGCGAGCCTTGGGCCTTGTCATGGACAGACACTGTTACGAGGTAACATAAGTTGAGAGTAACCTTTCAGCAGAACAGTTTGAGTTAAAATAAAGGGATTGAAAAAGAGTACAATGACCAAAAAAATCTATAAAAATGCAATTGCGCTAATATAATTTTATCACTTATTTAAAAATTTAGTCGACCCAAAAGACTACCAAGTGTGAAATTAAGGAACAGCTCCTCTACTTTTATGGAAATCACTCTTCCTCACTTGTCTAATAGCCTGATTTTGTCAGATCATTTATTTCCATGGTTTTAAAATGAGCTTGACAGACAGAATTTTATAACACCACTTTACTGCAAATAAGAACATCATTTTCGCTTATTAAAACTGAAGCTTAGAGAAAGCATTAAAATTAACAGTTCACTCTGCTTTAACCTTTTGAATACTGCCATGACTTTACACCACAGACTATGTGTAAGAAAGACCAAGTGCCCGGCATAGATGGAGGAGGTGGGACGGGGCTGGGATTCCAAGCCCAGGGGGAGTCACAGAAGATTCCTACCCAGCTGGAAAAGGCCATGATGGTGCCCCAGGGAATGCCCCTGCTGGATCAGTCATCACCAGCCTTGAAGCGAGCCCTAAGGCCCTGGAGACACCAGTGCAAGGTGCTCCTTCTCTGCTGAGCAGGTGACCTGCATTTTTCCCCTGGAGACTGAGTTGATTGAGAACTGACTGTATGAATATTTTTTTCTTCTTTCTTCTTTCTTCTCTTTCCTTCTTTTCTTTCTTTCCTTCTTTTCTTTCTTTCTTTCTTTCTTTCTTTCTTTCTTTCTTTCTTTCTTTCTTTCTGTCTGTCTGTCTGTCTGTCATTCAATACTTCCCAAATATGTCAAGGGGGTGGGTCAGGTACTGCTCTAGACACTAGAATAAAATAGGAAGACCAAGCCCTTGTCCTTGGGACTTCCAGCCTCTTCTGAGGCTCAGAGGCTGGGCCATAATCCCTAAAGCCAATAAAAAGACAAGGTCCTGCCTGGTGGTCCAAGTAAGTCAAGGCTGCAGAGAAAGCCAGAGCAGGCAGGGGAGAGACACACAGAAGCACTTGCTGAACTGCAGGGAGGTCTCTTGGGCTGGGGCGCTTTGGGTCACAGCCTGCAAGAGAACCTGTGCTGGCCATCATCAGTGCATGAAGTCTTTTGCTCTGTCCTATGGGTGAGGCCTGGTCCAGGAGCTCTGTTGGAGAGAGCAGTTGGAGTATACCTTTCTGTGCCCTCAGCTCTGTCCCCAACATCAGACAGCCCCAACAGGCTAGGGATGTACTTCCCATCAGCTACTGCAGGGAACTGGTATTTGAACCCAAATAGGTCACTTCTAGGGTGGACAATCTGAAATGGTGTTTCCCAGAGTTTTCCTAAGGGATTCAGCTCTAGGTACCCACTTAATCAGTTGCCCTGTTCATACTTTACTGTGCGCCTTGTGTTCTCTATCCACCCCCCCCCCCCACCTCTCCTATACTCCAACATTCACTTGCCTTTGAATGCTTGACTCACAGTTTTGGAAAATCTAACTATAGGCAAGGATTCATGACCTGCAGCTGGGACCAATGGTTTTCGTTTATTCCTAAACCCCCAGTCACACCATCTTTCCTGCATCACTGAGACATGATCCTCTGCTTGCAGAGCAGCCCCTTTGGGGCACTGCTTGACACCAGGGCTCATCACTTCCAGCCACGAGCAACTTGGCTAGGGACAAGGTAGGCCAGGGCCAGCCCTGGGGCACTTTGCTCCTGTGTCCCTGGGATTCACTGCTCTGAGTTTGCTCTTACACAGTTCTGATCTACAGTGAGTGAGTCACTCTGGTTCAGCCTGACCAACAGTGGGGCAGCTTCCCTTCCCCAGGACACACAGTTCTCAACCTTCTCACCTAGGGTCTTCCCATCACTCCATGGAACAGAGACCTTCACCCACACCCAGTTTGATCATGCTGCCTTTAACTGGACTGGCCTCTGCTTCTTTTGCTCTACTATCCCTCACTCTTGTCCCAGGTAAACTACTTGCACGTACAGTTGTGTCTCAGTACTGTCTTCAGAGGAACCCAGACTAGAGCACTGAAGGGACCGAGGCTACTTCCTGCACCCAGGGGTGTGCAGGTCAGCCTCCAACGCTGGTGTCTGGGCTTGGCATCATCAGGCAGAGTGCCCTACTGAGTCCTTCTCTCTTGCCGTCTGACTAGTTCACACCCTCTGTGCCTCAGTTTACAGTTTTGCAATAGTACATGCAAATACTTCTAGCAATGCCTATCTCCCCATGGGCAGTCCATACCCACTGGTCCATCTACACATCTCAGCCTCTGTGTAGCACTCTCTCAGGACTCCCTGAGGCCACCGAGCACCTTTCTGGAGCACTCTCCATGCCAGGGGCCGCAGCATGTGCTCCCTGATCCCCTACAATGTGCCCATATGTTACTTGGAGCTGTGACCAGATGGACTGTGGAGTGGGGTGACCTCTACTGTGACCAGCAGCCTCAGGACTAGGATGGTGCTGTAAGGTTAGATGCCCGGGATGCTGGCCCAGGATAGCTCTGTCCATAAAGTAGTGTCCCTCCCTCGGAATGGAGGTCTGTTTCTGTGTCGGCGACCTTCTCTGTGCTTGGCACAAAGAAAACAATCAAGAAATGATGAATGAAGAGACCGAAGGACTGTATGGTGTAAAAAAATGAATGAACATGCTGGGTGTCTGTTTGCTGTGTCTGTTACAGCATCCGAGTGTCTACGCCTCACATGCCCTGGGGATACCCCCAGGCAGAATCAGTCACTCCCAAGGCCCCCTGGGCAAACATCTGTCACTGCTTTGTGTTGCAATCTGCTTGCAGGTGAGTGTCTACTCTAGTCTGGGAGCAGATGGGGGCTGGATCTTCCTCTGTCTGACACCTGGCATAGAGGAGTCTTTGTGGCCAGGTAGCAGGCTGGTGCGTGGAAGATGTACATGGATTAATTAGACTGATATAAAGGGATTCCTCACCAAAATGGGGGGGGGCGCTAAAAACAAGGCCTCGATGGTAGGTGTGCAGCAGCCGGGTGTGGGGCACATTGTGGTGCACACACTACCCCTTCCCATCTCACTGAAGAGGTGACATGACCTGCTTTCACAAAAGCGGTACCTGAGCCTTGAAGATACTGAATGTGCGGGCTAAAACCCATGCTAGTGGTGGTGGAAAATGATTACACACCCAAGGCTGGACACTCCTAACCTTGGAGTTATGTGCTACTTTCTTATGAAGTCCCTGCATTCACACCCCACCCGACCATGACTGGATTGTCTCCTCCTGTGCTGAGCTTCCTCCTCATCTCCTGTCGTGGGCAGCAAGTCTAGGCTTCTTCCCAAGGCTCTGAGCAGTAGGGGACCACTTCCCCTGACACCAGCCCAGACTCACACTTGGCCTAGATCCTACTCCATAACTGGTGATTACATAGTTCTTTCTGGGGAGGGAGTTGGATTCTCAGACACCATGAGATGATCTTGGATCCTAAGTAAAAAGAATCTCCACTTGCTGCAGGGACACAGTTCTCCTGTGTGTACCTCCCTAGGGGCACTGTGTTTGTCTGCGAGTAAGCTGAGCACCCAGAGACCCAGAACCTCCCGAGTGAATCTGACACCAGCCCAAATGGCACACAGGGAAGGGAGCAGTTATTGTGACAGGTGGCAGCCTTGGGGTGGGTGTGGGGCATTAAATGGGAAGAGAGTGCAGGTGGTAATAACCCAGTGACCCTGACATTATTGAAGAAAGGGAACCTAAAGGGTGGTGATCAGCAGATGGTAAAATGGTGAAGGAGGTGCTGTCCCATGATACTGTCCAGGGGAGGACCCAGCTGGTAGGCCCTGAGTAATGGTGGAGTTTGCTAGACTTTAAAGCTTCCTCCCTCTCCTGATAGCAGCTGGGCTTTCCAAGCAGCATGGAGAGTCCCACCACAGAGAGCGGGCCATGCAGTCAGTCCCTGCTGGTTCCAGATGTGTGCTGCTTGGATGCCCTCTTACCCTTGGCTGGGGGCAGCGGGGAGCTTAAAGAGCTCTGGAACATTGTGTGGAACTCTCCGTTGAAGATCAACCCTTGAAACTTCATCTCCTCAGCTTCTTTCTCCCAATCATCAGAGTGATGCTAGAACAGAGAACCAAACAGCGGATTTTTCCTTTGTCTCCTTTCCAGAGACTTCTATAAATGACACCTAGACTTCCTCTTAACTGAGAAGAAATGGGGCCAAGTTCTTTGTCTCCATTGAAAGAGGAGGCAGCTCCCCTGGGTCTCATCAGCTCCTCCTGAGTCTCCTGCCCAGCACCCAGCTGTCCTGGAGGGGAATTCCCCAAGGGACTTTCAGATTCCAGGCACCTTCCTCAAAGCCTTGAATCTAGGGAAGAGCTGGGGTTTGCTGATATGCTGGTTCCTCCATCCCCATCAAGGCTTCGAGAACAGTGGGTGAGAAGGTTCATGGTTATCTTGGGCTCCCTCCTTTCCTCAGCTCCTCTGTGCCTTCACACAGCAGCTCAGAGCCCAGACAAGGAACTTGGCCCAGATGGATCACACAGCAGTGTAGGACAAGCACCAGAACTTGAACTCTGCTCCTTCAAAATGGAGGAAAGTGCAGACACTGCTGGCACAGCTTGAAAATCACTGCCTCCCTGCAGGCTGTCTGTTTACAAAGACAAGAGCTCAGAAATGCGTCCATTGTGGAAAAACAAAGCTTCAGGAGTGAGCAAGCCAGCACTCCCCCGCCATATGGAGGCAGAGGGCCACAGCACGTGTTGCGCTTCAGCCCTGGGATCCACGCCCTCTCCCGCCAGGGCCGCTTGGTCTCTGTTCCCAGCATATCAGGGTTTCACTGCACCTGTGCAGCATAACTTTGTGCTGATTCACTCCAGCCTCCTTTGCAGGCCTTGCTGTGTCGGAGCTGAGACAGAACATGAGCCTTGGGCACAAGCTTCGGATCCCAAAGACCCTCAGCAAGCATAGCCATGAAGCCTTCTGCTTTCTCTCTGTGCAAACAGGTGTCCTGGGGACCCTGCAGCCAAGCAAGCTCTGCCATAGGGCCTGAGAAGCCTGCCTGGGCAGTGGGTCACTCATTGTCGTGTTCAAAATCTGCAAAGTGCCCAGGACCTGCCTAGGAAAGTCCCCCAAAGCCTTGTAGAGAGTAGAGGATTCTTTCCTGTGTGAGTTTCTGTTCCAGGAGTCAGGAGGGTCATGGGCAGATAAGAGCAGGGGTCCTCCAGTGTCTGCGGTGGTCACAGCCAGTTCTGTGAGGCTCAAGGTCCTGCAGTCCAACTACCTGCAAAGTAGGTGCTCCTGGTCACTTGTGTTGTGATGGAGAGGTGCTAGGTATGACCAAAATATACAATGAATGTTTAATTTTTAAAAATTACAGTAAAAAGACACGGCCATTAAGCCCCTGCCCTTAAGTGCACTTATTTAACTGCTCTCACTACATACTGGAGTGGCTCTGGAATCCTCTTTCATGAACTCTTTTAGTTGCACGGGCCTGGAATGCTTTGATAACCTGAACCAACTCTGGATATTCCCCTTTCATGTTCATTTTGACTTTGGGGAGGAGCTAGAAGTCACATGGTGCTAGATCTGGTGAAAAAGTTGGGTGAGGACATGCCGTCATGTTTCTAAGCACTTGCTTTTCTGGTCGATAGCACTCACTGTGTTTTTTCAAACAATTCTTTGTAAAGACACTCACAAGAGACTTTCAGAACTGCTTCAGGAAGTGCAGAAATGATGGGATAAGTCTAAATTATCTAATGCGTCTAAAAGTCAGTAAGTCTAATGTCTAATAAGTCTAAAAGTCTAATAATAGTCTAGTAAGTAATTAGCCTAATAATAGAATTAGTATAATAAGTCTAAAAGTCAAATTGGAGACAGGAGAGTTTTTTGAGGGGGACTATTTGGTAATATGTCTTTTACTGCAATAAAATTTTAAAAATTTAAAAATTCATATTTTGATCCTTCCTTGAACATTAATATTCAGTATTTACAAGTACATGTGGAAGTGCACCATGCACACATGGGTACTTTTATTTTTTACATAAATATGATCACTTTGCATGTAGTATGCTTGGTGCATTTTCTTAGGATCCATATCTTTTTTATTCATCTCTGTAGAGCAGCACAGAGTTTGGGTATAACTTTGGGCATTTAACGATTTCTCTATCAAACCCACCTACTTCCATTTCTCTTTCTTTTATCCTTTCTTAATTTTTCTTTCCTCTCCCTCTTCTTCTCTGTCACTCCACCACCAACAACAACATTACACTAAACATCCTTAAGCACTCCTTCTGTGGACAGCTGCTGTTCTTTCTGTAGAATAGTCTCCAAATAATTTCCTGGGGCTGAATCTAACCAAGGCTGTCATGTATTTTAAGTTTTTAAACACTACCATGTTGTCCTCTAAAAAGACTGTGTGTCTTACAAACTCCAAGTTTCATATCTTAACAGTTTATGTTGCCAGTGCAACAGAGGAGAGCCGCATTGTCCCCCTTCATGAGAAAGCCTAACCACGGGTTCACGTGAGGATACCTCATTCCACGCAAATAACATCTAGAGATTGTTTCAGTTAAGCACATTAGCATTCAAAATGCACTAAAACTCTATCAAGAAAAGCATACTATGTTTTAACCTAAATGTTTTGTCTAGGTAGGATAAACTAATATCTATGAATCACAACATGCTTTATGAAGCTAAGGATACTGTAATACTTATGAAAGGAAGAAATTACGGTGTGTTGAATAGTACTATGTCCATACCCTTATCGCAGGGAGTGTAGATGTTACTTTATTTAGAAAAATGATTCTTGCAGAGGTGAGTTATGAGTTGATAGTCTTTGGGTGATAAGTTCATCCCGAGTTATGCAAGGGGGCCCTAACTTCAATGGCAAATGTCTGTGTAACAGATATAAAAGAGATGGCTTAGGGAGAAGAAAGCCATATGAAGACTGGCTCTGAGTTAGTGACAGACCTGCAAGCCCAGGAATTTTGAGAGCCCTCAGAGATTAAGAAAGGCCAGAAAGTGAGTCTTCTATGGAGACTGAGGGAGCAAAACCCTATGGATACCTGAAGCTCTGGCTTCTAGTTTCCAGAATTGCAAGAGAATACATTTTTGTTATTTTCAGCTAGCACATTTTTTAACTGGCCTCCCAAAACATATACAGCTACCCATGCTCAGAGGGGTCAGACACATCCCAAGGCTTGCCCAGTGCCCTGCCAGTACGGTATGTACCTCAATGAGAGAGGAGGCAGAGGAACATTATGAGCCTTTGGCTCCGGAGAAGCTCCCCAAGCTCCAGGCTGCCTTGGGAATCACTGAATAGAGTTCTGACGAGAAGCCCTATGAACCCAGGTGGATCAACACTATGGTGAACAACATGATGAGATGAATATTCTAGAAGGTTCTAGAAGCTGAGAAGCCTGGACCCCACTGTCCAGGCAGGACTAGTGCAGAAAGGCTCTGTCCCATTGAACACAGACATTTGCATCTTCTGGTGGCCTCATCTTGGGAATGACACACTGTCTGTGTAACAGATACAGAGGAGATGGCCAGAGGTTTCCCGTGGAGGGAGGACTCAAGAAAAGTGTTCCCAGGGAGAGGTGGAATGAGGATCAGCATTGGGCTAAGAAAGTCTATTTCTGATGTTTTCTAGGGAATGCTTTGGCCCCTTAGTCTCAGTGGCAGGTTCTGTAAGGTAAACTTAAGCAGATTAAAGTGTGTCGGCATGACAGTAGAATGATATGGCTTGTGTCTAGATGCCCCCTCCCACCTCAAGCCTCATGTGGTCATAGGTGGGGCATTTCAGAGATGGCTGGATCTAGAGTGTGTGAAACTAGGATTAAGGGTATCAGATTACTAAATTAGTCCGCTGATTGATTTAGCATAGTTTTAGGTGTGGATGATAGGAAGGCCCATGTTGAATGTGAGTGCTATTTGTTCAAAGGGCAGGTAGATAGAATATAAGAGATAGAAAGAGGGCTGCTACTGTCACTTGCTGCTTCTTAGCTGCTCTGCTCCTTTCTGTTTTCTGCCTGCTGTGAAGTGTTTCTCTTCTGCAATGCCCCTCTGCCACTCAACCCTGCCTTGCAGCCAGTCAACTGTGTACTGCAACCTCTACAAACTGTAAACTACTATAAACCTTTCCTCATTTAATTTTGGGTGCTGAGTATTTTGTCTCAGCAATGAAAAATATAACTAAGACAGAGTACCCCTAGCCCCTCTCCCAGGTTCTTGGTGAGGAATTAGTAAGAGATGATGTGCTGCCTCAGGCACAGCCCAGCACAGAGCAGCACTGCAGACTCTGAGACCTCTGTGTGGGTCACCCCACAGATGTGTCCCCTGATCTCAGTTTAATGAGGATCTTTTTCATGAGTCAGAGTCAGGTTTTCATGTTGCCTACCTCAGGCTCCAAACAGAAAGGCTGCAGCCTCTGGGCAGACATATCCCCTTGGCCTCTAGACTCCTGGCTATGTGATGATTAGGGCTAGAAAGGACCCTGTAAGCATGGGGCTCAGGAAAGGGGCCCTGTCTGTCCAAACATGAGCTCTGCTCTGGGTCCCAAGCTTCATTTCTACAAGGATTCAGAGGTGTTCAAATATTTCTCTTAACCTCATTTCTTCCCAACCTTCCAGAACCTTCCATCACACTTGGCGGTAAAGCAGGTTCTGTCCACAGGTGCCCAGCAGAAGCCAGACACTGAACCTGCCCATAGGAGCACCAGACTTTGGCTGTTCCTTCCTCCTTTTGTAGAAAGAAGCATCCTTATCCTGCAGCCAGGCTGGCTAGACCAGCCACTTCTCAGATGACAGCCACCATGGACTTTTCCTGACAGCCTACTGTGTGCTCAGCCTCCACTTGCAGTACTGTTACTCCATGAAGGCTATCATGATTGTCCCCATTTCACAGATGAAATAACCGTGCCAATTGGCTCTGCAAATAAGCTGACACCTGGGGGTATCTCTTCTGGAGATTCAATAGCCTGTCTTCCCCAAAGTGGTTTTATCATTAAAAAAAATCTTTAGCACATTCCACTTAGAACAGTAGATATTTCATATCTTTTGCTTATTACAATGCACTGTGCTAAACATCCATTATTTAACTGTGCACTGGGTGTAATCATTCTGCAGGTACTGGTATGCCAGCAATAATTTACATCCTGCATGAGGAGTTGGGCTGTATCCTCTACCTGCACAGAGAGAGCTGACAGTGGGACAGAATATAATTGTTCCAAAAAGCCACACTTGATAGCTAATGAATGAGCAGGTGAGGATTAGAGATGGGGAGATCTCCTGGCGTTTGAGAGAGGTAAACCAACAATTAGAAGAAGAATATGTTCTGTGGGCTGTCAGGGAAGATTTTTGCATTGCAAAAGGGAAAAGAGGATTTAGACTTAAGAGTAATATGATGCCTGCCACAGGTATGGCGGAGATTCGCACTAGATGATGTGTTTGAAGATATATTTTTAAGAGGATTTAGAAAAACTTCTTCCAGCGACTGTAAGGTTTTGATCTGCTTTTCCACGTGTTCATGCAGCATGCATGTCGAGCATGTGCTGGGCACCTGGTGTGTGCAGCCTGGGGCTCAGAATCAGTTCATGGCAGCTCTGGCCTGTCTGAGATCAAGGTGCTAAGGACTCCTGGGCATGGGGACATAAAATACAGTCCAAAACTATATGGAGAATGTTTGAATTGAAAGATAGTTATGACAATAAAAGACACACTGTCATTAATCCTCATGTGAACACAATTATCCCATCATTCTTGCCACTTTCTGAAGCAGTTTTGAAATACATGAGTACCCTTAGTTGTTCTATCCCATGCTCTCATGGCTTGATGCTAAAACGACTTGAAAGATTCACCTTTCATGGTCATGTTGACTTTGGGGAGTAGACAGGAATCAGGCAGTGCCAGCCCCAGTGAATAAGGTAGGTGAAGACACATCATAAGGGTTTTATTGGACAAGAATTTCCATGTATGGTTTGAGTCTATTTAGGACTTGGAGCCACCCAGAAAAAGACATTCATGAAAGAGGCCTTTAGAGCTGCTTCAGAAAGTAGCAAGAATGATGGGACAAGTGAGTTCAAAGTAAGCAGACATATTAATGACATTAAGATGTCTTTTACTGAAGTACTTTTTTTTTTTGGTGGAACTGAGAATTGAACTCAGACCCTTGCACTTGCCAGGCAAGTGCTTATTCTACTAAGCCATCTCCCCAGCCCCTTGCAATATAGTTTTAAAACAAACTAATTTTATTGATGTTCTCTTGCCATACATAATGATCACATTCATATCTTTTTTTTTTTTTTTTTTTTTTTTTTTTTTTTTTTTTTTT
>NW_004524659.1:4025710-4032912 GCF_000260255.1 Octodon degus | reverse complement strand
TAAATGGACTCAATTCACCAATTAAGAGAAATAGACTGGCACAGTGGATTAGGAAACAAAATCCAACAATATGCTGTATACAAGAAACACATTTAACTCAAAAATGATAACTGTAATGAAAGAAGTACTAAGTGCTTCTAAAGGGGACACTGATAAAAAATAGAGGAGAATATAAAATGACGGCATCCTTGAATGAGCGTTGCATATAGGAAAGAAATAGAATGCAGGAAGCTGATTCAAAGTGATATAAAGGAAATTAAAATCTCAAACACAAGCTGGCAAAACCATTTGAATGAAAGTGAAAATAGACTTTCAGACCTTGAAGACACCATTGCAGCTAGTGAAAAGGTAAGAAAAGATTTCTTAAAAACAACTAGGATGCAGGAAAAAATAATTCAACATCTGCAAAATGATGCAAAGATGAACAATTTAGGACTAATAGGCATCAATGAGAAAGGAGTCAACACAAATGATAAAAAAAAGAATATTGGCAGAAGGAATAGCTGAAAACTTCCCAAATATGGAGAAACTATCTGACATTCATGTAACCAAAGCATATAGAACTCCAAATAACATCAACCCAATTAAAACCACACCTAGACATATAATAATCAAGATCCCAGAAATTCAGCACAGGAACAGTACAGTAAAAGCTGCTAGAGAAAAGAAACAGATCACATTTAAAGGAAAACCCAGCAGAATAATGGCAGATTTCTCTTCACAAACCATCAAATCAAAAAGAGCATGGAGCAAAGTACTTACATGTAAACAAATTCCAACCCAGACTGATATATTCTGCAAAACTGTTTCAAGTTTAATGGAGAAGTGAAATACTTCCATGACAAAGAACAACTGAAGAATTTCATGATGACAAAGCCAACCCTACAAAGACTACTAAAATATATTCTAGAGAGTGATCAAAATGACCACATCTCCATGAATAAGAATGGAAAGAACCCACCAAATAGGGTAAACAATTAAACACAGGAGAAAAAGAGGTATACAACAGCAGTCTTTAATTATTTTTTTGTATACAGCAGCAAAATATTTCCATCAGCATACTGAACTTATGCACCCTACAGGTCATGATTCTGTTGGGGCCTACAGGGTGGATATTAAGGAAATAGCAGTAGCTCAGTTCCACAAGTGACACCACCAGTAAGCGTCATGGACACTGTCTACATCCACCACATAGTAGAACTTTGTGCAATGTCTTATCCTCTAACTTTTAGAAGTGCTGGTCATATATTTGCCATGCCAGTATTTTTGTTATGTTTTATTCTTAGTAATTCTTTGCTATCATGAAAGTTTTTCTTAGTTGACGTTTTTGTATATATTAACCTAATCAAATCCTATTGAGTACTCTGAATTGATCACAGATTTGGACATATGATACACTACATTCTGGCCTCTTTGTTGGACTCACAATTTAATTTTAACTTTTGAGTATTATTTTGAAATATTTAATTTAATTTTGAGTTAATTAATACTTAATTTTATGAATATTGTTTAATTTTAATTTTTGTTTTATGATTTATGCTGTTTCTTTGACTTATAGTCTACTTATAAGACATGGTATGATATTTTCTCCTAGTATTAGAAACTTTAAAAAGTGTATTTCCATTTTTTATTGACTTTATATTAGTTTTTCTTTGTCTTTTACACACACACACACACACACGTATATGAAAATATATGCATATAATCTTACATAAGAGTCCACTGTTTTATGGAAATCTTCAATGAGCTTTTAAATGGGTTCATTTAATATAATTATATTTTATGTAGTCCTGCATAACTACCATTTTGAGAGCCTTTTATTCTTTACCCAGGACCAGCCAGCAACTTGTCTTGCCTTCTGGATTATGGTCTTTGTTATTTTCTATATGCTACATGTGGATGTATTAGAACATTTTGAGTTTGTATAACTGGAAAATATTTTACTTTTAGTTTTCAAAGGCATGTTTGCTAAATATAAAATTCAATGAGGACAGATTTTCCTTCAGTCCTTTGAATAAATAAGTCTAGTTTCTTACCCACTTGCTCTTTTTTTTAATCTAATGTGGAATAAGATGCTATTTAATTTTATTCTTCCATAGCTAATATTTTTTCTATGCTTATACTTTAATGATTTTTTCTTCACAATTAGTTTTGGACAATTTCATTTTTGTGTATCTTGGTATGATTTTATTCATATTTCTTGTGCAAACAGTTCATTTTTCTTGGAAATGTGGTGCTATAATTTTAACTTAATTCAAAATTTTTAAATCTTTAGATGTTACCCCCTACCTCATTCTACTTTGAGAATTCTACTTATATGAATATGAGTTTCTTGATTTTGGCACAGAATGAATTATTATATGACTGATCTGTAAACTTTTTCTTCTTCATATTGATTTTAGACAATTTTATTGTTATATTCATTTAAGTTTGTAGATAATTATTTACAAAGTGCAACCTATTATTCATCTCATTATGTATTCATTTCAGAAATATTTTTTAAATTCACTCTGTCTACATCTTATATCTTTCACATATCAATATTTATCTAAAATTTTAATTTGCTATATGATTATTATTGATTTTCAATAAAGTGAATAATGAGTTAAAAATTATAAATAAATAAATAAAATGTAAAAGAAAGAAAATGGATAAATTCAAGAGTAAGTTGAAATGATAACTTTGATAAATCCCTAACAGCAATAACTTCTTTTTTTTTTTGATTTATGTATTTGACACAGGGTCTTGCTATGCAGCTTGGACTCTTAGTGCTCCTTCTGTCTTAGCCTCCCCAGCACTGGTACTACAGACGTGTGCCACCATGTCTCTTTCAGTGGCTGGCTCAACGTGCCCAGGGGCAGGGCTGGCACTAGGGAGCCAACGTGGGTCCTACAGGAGTAACTTATAAAAATATAAGGAAGTTAAATAATCAGTATTCAAATTCAAGTAACATTATTAATAATATATTTCTTACAAAATAACGAATCTAAAAATAAAACATTCAGTATACATAGTAAAAATTATAACAATAGTAGTAAGGTATAATGATAAAGACTATCATAACATTAAAGATGTGTTGTATTTTTACTTTAAAAAATTCACATTTTAAGTGAATGGAGAAATTTCCTGAAAATACAATATTCTAAAATTGAACTAATCAAGAAGAAATAAAATATACGAATAATCTTATACTCTTCAAAATTTCATTTTCAACATTTTCATGACATTCTATTGATTGATTCTTTTGGATTACGGAAGATTTTTTGGCACAATCTCACTTTTGTACTTTTTTATCTGTGCGTCTTGTGTTATGTCCAAAGAAATCATTGAAAAGACCAATACAAAAAGCTATTCTCTTATGTTTTGTTTTATGATATTTACAGTTTCAGATCTTACGTTAAAGTTCTTAATCTATTTTCAGTTGATTTTTTTATCTTATATGCTCTTAAAAGTCCAGTTTTTACATAGAAAAAGGTCACAGAGTGCAATGGAAATCTACAGAAAGGGAGAAAATTTTTTCCAAATTGTGTATCTGATAAGGAGTCAATATCCAAAAATACATAGGGAGCTCAAGCAACTTAGCAACAATAAGAAAGATCATATTAAAAGGGGTTAAAGGCAAATAAACACTTCACTAGAGAAAGTATACAAATAGTCACCTTCAATTTCTAATCATTAGGAAGATGCAAATCATAACCCACAGTAAGGTATCATCTTATACTTGGAAGAATGCCTATTATAGAAGAAGAGGAAAGATGGCAAGTGTTGGCCAAGATATATACACTGTGGGTGGGAATGAACAGTGATACTGCCATTATGGAAGATGAGGTGGTGTTTCCTCAAAAAATTAAAAATTGAACTACCGCATGGTTCAGCAATCATATTTTTGGTTTTGTGTCAAAAGGTAATGAAGCCAGTATTTTAAAGATGTGCATGTATCTCTGTGATCATTGCAGTTTTATTAAAAACTGCCAAGATACAGAAAAAATCTAAAGTCAACATATGAATGGAAAAATGTGAAATCTCTCTCTCTCCTCTCTGTTTCTGTTTCTCTGTCTCTCTATCTCTGTCTCTCTTTCTGTCTCTCTGTCTCTCTCTCTGTCTCTGTCTCTGTCTCTGTCTCTGTCTCTGTCTCTGTCTGTCTCTGACTCTGTCTCTCTCCCTGTTTCTGTTTCTCTCTGTCTCTTTGTCTCTCTCTGTCTCTCTCTCTCTCTGTCTCTCTCTCTCTCTGTCTCTCTCTCTCTCCTCCCATCCCTCTCTCTTTCATCTATTTATTCACCCATCCAAACCAGAGAAGTTCTGCCATTTGTGAGAAAGTGAATGAAACTGGGGGATATTATCTATCCTAAGTTAAATAACCCAGACTTAGATAAATTTTTGAATAACTCATTTACATATGGAATCTGAAAAAAATCATTAAAAAAAGGGTAGAGTGGGGATTGTTGGGAAGTGAGGGTGAGGGAAGTGGGAATATGTTGATATAAGACACAAGGGCTCAGTGTTATGGGATGAGTGACTTGGCCCTTGAATGTACAGTGTGGTGCTGTAGTTAATGATACTGCAGGTTATTTTTAGTACTTATTTGCTAAGTGAGTTGATCTTAAGTGTTTTCTGTACTTGTTGCTCTTTTGACAAATGTCCCAGAAGGTCTGTGCTAGACACAGGGTACCTAGGACAGCCTTACTGAAGGGTGGTAGAGCCATTGGGGGAGGGAGGCTTGTGGGAGGTCTTTAGGTCCCTAGAGGCCTCTACTGAAAGGGATTGTGGACCCTAGTGGCTTTCTCTTTCCTTCTGCCCTGTGGGCAAGTGTTGTTCCACTGTGTACTACTGCTCTGATGAGATCCTTACCCTGGGGCCAAACACAGGGTTCACTGATCATGGATCGAGAACCTTCGAAAATGCGAACCAAAGTACCCTTTCTGTCCTTTTGAGTTGATTATCTCATGTGTTTATAATAATGACGGAAATGTAATGGAACACAAAAAATGGAAAAAATACATAAAGTAATAAATATACTACTTTGCTTAATTGTGCTCAAAATTTCACAATGTACACATATCAAAACATCACACTGTATGTGTAAAATATATACAATATGTTTTGGTCTAGGACACCTCAGTAAAGTTAGAAAAAATACAAAATGACTGAATTTATTATCACAAATCTTCCCATAAAAGATTCTGTGTTGATACAGAGTTTACCAATGAATACTATAAAAAATTTATGAAAGCAGTAACAGCAATATTACACAAACATTTTCCAAAAACACAGGAGGAGGGAATGTTTCCTAATATACTTTGTGAGGCTCAAATAACCCTGATATTAAAAGCTAGCAACACCATTAGAAGGAGAGGAAATTACAGACCAATATCTCTTATGAAAACACAAACCAAAAACCCTCAACAAAATATTAGCAAACTGAACCCAGCTTTTTATAATGGGTACATCCCATATTGCAAAAATGTGTCAACAGTGAAAAATTAATCAATGTAGTTTAACACATTACAGAATAAAGTAGAGAAATCATCATCTCAATAGATGCAGAAAAAGAATTTGATAAAATCCCAAAGCCATTCATGATGAAAGAACTCAGCAAATTACAAGTGGAAGGACATTTTCTCATGATGGGAATCTATGACAATTATACAACAATCATCTTTTTTAATGCTTAAATACTGAATGCCTTTCCCCTAAGACTGGCAAAAAGGAGAAAAACATTCAGTCTTACCACTTTTCCTCTTTATCGTACTGGATGGTCTAGTCAGTGCAATAAGACAGAATAATTAAGTAAATAAAACAAACGATAGGGGTAGTAAAAAGGATTAAGTAAAACTGCATTAACAAATAGTGTGATTGCACAGAAAATCCTCAGGAATTTATAAAGCTCCACCAAACTTAAAAATGAATTTAGCAAGGTCACAGAGTGCAGGATCAGCACACAATTGTGTTTACATATGCATGACAAATACTGTACTTACAAGTAAAATTTAAATATAAAAGAGTCATAAACTTAATGAAAATTGTACAATATTTCTACATGAGAGATATAAATCATTACTGAAAGAAATTAAAGAAGATCTAAATGAACTGAAAATAGATTCTCTAAGTGGATTGCAAGACTAGTTAGTGTTGAGGTATCCTAGGTCTCCCAACTGAGGAACCTGTTGAACCAAATTCCAGTGAAAATCTCAACATACATTTTGTTTTGTGGAGATTAACAAAATGATCCTAATATTTATTAGGCAATACATAGGACTTAGAATATCTAAAACGTTCTTTTTACACGTGTAAGACTGATTCATTTCACTTATGATTATGGTCTCCACTTGCATTCATTACATAAAAAGTCTCAAGTTTAATCTTCCTTATGACTGAGTAGTACTCCATTATATAAAGATACCACATAATTTTTATCCATTCTTCTGATGATGGGCATTTGGGTTGACTCCAAAACTTAGCTATTACAAATTGTGCCACTGGAAACATGGGTGCACATATATAAATGCAGTATGATGATTTTAACTCTTCTAGATAGCTACTTAGAATGGGAATAACTGAGTAGAATGGGACCCTCAATCCTAGAGTTTTGAAGAATCTCCATATTGATTTCCACAGTGGTTTTACAAGTCTACACCCAAATCAATAGTTGAGAAGGATTTTTTTCCCAACAGCCCCTCCATCATTTCTTACTGGTTGATTTCTTCATGATGGCCATAATTTCTAGGTCAAGATGGAATCTCAATATTGTAAAACAATTTTTTTAAAGTTGGAGAATTCATACTTCCTGAACGAGACACAGAGCAAGCATGAATTTCAACCCTGTTCACCTTGTCTTCAAGAAGTAATTTGAAACGAGCCAAAAATTTAAGTTTAAAGACTAGAGCTATGAAACTAATAGATAGTACAGCAGGATAAGCCTTCACAGTTTAGGGTTGGATGAATCTTTTTACGTGCATGAAAATCATTAACTGAAGAAGAAAATGACACATTGCAGTTCATCATAATTAAAACTGGCTGCCCCTCAAAAGATACTGAAAAGAAAAGCAACAACCACAGCCTGGGAGATATCACCTACAGTGTATTGATCTCCTGAAAGACTGTACCAAAGTGTCCCAAATTTTCTGATCAAGAAGATTATGGGGCCAAAGAGGAAAGTGATCGATGACATAGAGTGGGCCTAAGGAGAGTCACATGGGGAGAAG
>NW_004524659.1:4015671-4025610 GCF_000260255.1 Octodon degus | reverse complement strand
GGAACCAGGGATTGAACTCAGGCCCTTGCACTTGCCAGGGAAGCACTTATTCCACTGAGCCATCTCCCCGGCCCAATTATCACATTCATGATGGGGAATTTATACCTGTTTGTATTGTATCCTAACTCTTTTTCTCCTACTCTCCTCCCTTCTCTTTACTCCTTCTTCCCATTCACCATATTATTTGATCACGTGTCATATCTTTCTGAGTGCTCTTAGGAGTGACTGTTAATGATGAGCACAGTTGAGGTGATTAATGATTGACCATGGAATGTTTTCTAGGGTGCTGTCCATTACCTGCTCTTCATGAAGGCATGAGATAGACCATACTATTCAACCAGGATGATGTGGGGTTTAGGGGATTAAGTCTCTATCTAGAGCAAAGGGTAATGACCTGCCTGAGTCACTTTCTATGCCCTCCCTCAGTAGAGACCACCTGTGCTGCAGAGAGAAAGCCCCAGCAGAGTTGTGACAACAGATTTGTAAACTACAAATTCCCTGCTAAAGGAAGAAAGATTCAAAACTGCCTGAGAATTTTCACTCTAATCCGACTCTATGTTTTGTACATATTTTTATATATTAAGGTTCCCTGCGGAGTGCACATATGTGGAAATGCACACATATATATGCTGCAGATCTACTGGTAGACGCAAACACACGCATACATATTGTAGAGATAGCATTTGTATGAAAAATATGAAACCCATCATCCTGCATTATCAGCCAAGGTCAATGCCTAGCTGGCCACGGCCATGTGGAAACCTGCTGGCCATCCCCCAGTGGCAATGAGTGCAGCAGCCTGACTTGGTCTTAATGTCGTTTCTCAAAATCCTCAAAGCTGGACCCGAGGGCTCCGGAGAAGTCAGTCAAGTTTAGCACTGGTGAGGATAACCCACCCCACTAAGGAAACTGCTGCTCAGCTTCTCAAACATTTCCAGGCTGGGCGCACAGTGTTTTCCAGATAACTAAATTCATAACTTTGCCCATGAAAACAGCTCTGTACCACCTTCCATAGTTTCTCAGTTTCTCAGGTAATTGGGAAGGCTTCAGCTATTGTGGTGATGGAGGTAGGGACCAACAGCAGGAACGGATCACAACCCATACTCACTGACCATGTGCTGGTGGCCTGGCCCCGGTGCCAGTTATCCTGCATGCATAGTGCTTGTCCCAGGGGCCAGTGTCCTATGCTTTGGGTTATTTATTTATTTAGGCACTAGAGATCAAACTCAGTACCTTGTACTTAACAGGCAGGTGCTAGTGCTGCTGAGCTCTCTCTCCAGCCCTGCTTCAGGATTGACAGAGCTGGATTGTAGAAACTAAGGCTCTTGAGCTGTGTTTCTGTCCTTCTCTCTGTGGGCCAATTTTTGGACCCAGGAGATACTGGGGATTGAACTCAGGACCCTATGTTTTCCAGGCAAGTGCTTATTCTACTGAGCTATCTCCCTGGCCCTAGCATTTCTATGTTCTGTTCACTTGGTTCTCTTCACTGTTCGTTGGGTTCCTGATCTTGACCCCTTTGCTGGACTCCTTGGTTTTCTTGGCTTTTATTTACATCTCTGTTTTCTCTTTAAATTTGTTATTTTGGTTAAGTTTGCATTTTCAATCTTGTAGAAAAGTGGAGGATTCTCATAGTCTCATTATCAGACTCTCTAGATATTAACATGTGTCACTTTTTCTTCTCTTCTTTCTGCCCATTTCTTTCTATGTATTTACTCACACAATCATGCATAAGCCCACAAACTTTAATTTTTTTGGATCACTGAGCATTAACTGAAGATATGATTTTCTTTACCCCTAAATACAATGCTAGATATTTCCTAAAAACAGTGATGTTCACTTCTACACTCACAGGAATTGAAAATGAATGAGAATCAATAAATCAATATTAGTATAATGTTATTGTCTACACTAGAGATTTTATTCCTATTGGACCAATGGTCCTAACATTGTCCACTAAAAAAGTGAAAGAAAATCTCAGTTCCCAGTTGCATTTAATTCTCATATCTCTTTCACCTCCTTTAGGGAAATCAGTCAGTTCCTTGGCTACCTTTTGCGTTCTAGGGTCTTGACAGTTTTGAGGCTTTCAGGCTGGTTGCTTCACAAAATGTGTTCAGTTTGGATGTTTTATTAGGATAACATCAAAGCAGTGCCTTAGTCTTCTAGGATTGCTCTCCTTGTAGACACAAGATGTGGATTTGTTCCATGTATCCTGGATCATAGGTGTTGCTAGACCCTGCTGTTCTTTGTAACAAATACATACCATATGGGACGATCTCTTGATACTGCATGAATGTTCTGTTGTTTCTCAAACATTCACCCAGTAGTTCAGTATCTATTGATGATTCTTGGTTGATTCAATTGCTGTGGTTATTATAACTGCTTAGCAATAATTTTCCTTTCCACTGCAGGGAAGTGCCTTCTTTTTGTCTACTTATTTGTTTATATCAACATAACTCATGGATTCCTATTTTTTATTCAATGGGTTATTATTGTCTCTGATCATGGGACTCACTTCCAATTGCCTCCTTGTACTTTTTAGCCTGTCCCTGTCATTTCTTGCACTTTCCTCATGTTTCAGTGTAAGTCATTCTAGAATCTTCTCATATATATCTCTTACTCTAGACCTAAAATAGACAATTTCTACACATGGCCCTACTTCTGGTAATTGAATATGGTTCATAGAAACTAAGGTATGAATGCTAAAATGCTCAAGGCTGCTGGGACATTACTATTTTTAACTGTATAAACAAGTAAATAATCTCTTGCTCTTCTTTCCCCTCCTCCACTTCTTACATAGTTTCCCTCCCCTCATTACCAGATCCTTCCCTTTGTCTTTTTTCTAAACCACAAACTCATATCCATAGACATAGTCTCTGATTTACAAAAGCTTCACTTAAATCATTGTTTTTTTTTTTTTTTTTTTTTTTTTTTGTATTTTAGGACAGGGTCTACAGGGTCTACAGGATCTCATAACATAGATCGGACTCCTAGTGATCCGCTTGTATTCAGCCTTCCCAAAGCTGGGATTACAGGCATGCGCCACCATGCCCAGTCTCAATCACCTTCTCAGCACACCCCAAGGGAGGGTCAGCACAGCACACTGGGGATTGAACCCTGCCACTTCGTCTGCTTAAGCAGGTGATTTAATCTGCTGAGCTATTGGGCTGACCCTAACTTACATCATTGTTTAAAAATTTCTGTTAATGTGATAGGAATAGACATTCAGTAGAATCCATTCTTTGGAACTTGCATCCTTCTGAAGGTACTTCTGTACTCTCTTCTGTGGAATCTTGGGTAGGAGCAGCAGCAGTAAGCCACAGCTCCCAGTCAGCCACGTGATGAGGAGGCTTAACGAATAATCTGGTGGTGTGTGTGCAGCTCAGCTATGATGTGTGGTTGGGCATGTGCACTAAGTGTATCTCTAACTAAATGATATTTTCCATTTACAGTGGGTTTATTGGCATGAGGTATCCACCTTCAATTGTGGTCCAACAAAATAGAGTTTATTCTTTCTCCCCCCCCCCGCCTTTCCTGAATTTGAACCCCTTTTTCCAACAATGAGAAACCTGCTTTTGATTGTCTATGGTTTATTTATTTATTTATTTATTTATTTATTTATTTATTGGCTTCTCTTAATTTTTATCAGCTATTAAGCTTGCTTTTCAATTCATTTTAATTGCACATGCAATCCATCACCATACTCTCTTTGAAAATAGACAGGAAAGATAGTTTGTCCTTTGGACTTCCTTATGTTCCCAGATCTAACTACTATTATCAGTTTGGTGTTAAACTTTCCGGACATTTTTCTATGTCTTTATACACCCACAGACATTAAAATTATAATGTTTTGAGTTATCTTTATATAATCAGTTTGATGGTTCACACCCTGATTAGCAACTTAGTCTTTAAAAATAAAAAAAAATAATTCTTGGACACTTTCCATGGTGGTACATATTGATTCAATTCATTGCAGCTGAACTGGACATGCTGAATGGGAAGCGATGTCTCGTGTCTGAGTAGTACTTCAGCATATTTCTGGAATAGCATGCAGTACTTAAAAAGACTGCGTCACCTTCTCATGCCGTGTGCAAATATCTCCTGTGGGTCGCTGCAGAGGAGTGCGAGGGTGGGCTGCCAGATCTTCACATATTGCATTCCAAAGTGGCTGCAGTTGGGGGCACACCACATGCCATGACTTTGGAGTGTCTCCTTGTGATCCTCAGGATGGGCAGCAGCAGCCTCTGCCCTTTTCTCAGAGATGGAGGAAGTGCTCTGAAGGCTGCTGACATCCTGAAGCATCAGGCTTTGGGCAGGAGACCGTATCTAATCCTTCGGACGGCATATGGCTGGTCCTAAGGGTTCTTTCAGGTCTTAAAGTACAGAAATAATGATCCTAACATGTCCAGAGCTCCCATCAAATGGTACAATTATGAATCTTAACTATCTAGAGGCACTTGACTACTGGGCAGGCGAACTTTCTGGATGAGCTCCTTCCTTCCTCCCTCCCTTCCTTCCTTCTTTCCATCATTCCTTCATTCCTTCCTTTCTTCCATTTTCCTCCCTCCCTCCTTCCTTCTTTCTTTCCTTCTTTCCCTCTCTCCCTTCCTTCCTCTTTCCCTTCCTCTTTCCTCTCTGCCTCCTTCCTTCCTTCCTTCCTTCCTTCCTTCCTTCCTTCCTTCTTCCTTCCTTCCTCCCTTTCTCTTCCCTCCTTCCTTCTTTCTTTCCTTCTTTCCCTCTCTCCCTTCCTCCCTCCCCCTTTCTCCCCCTTCCTTCCTTTTTATATTTCCAAGTTGTGTTGGAGGAAATGAGAGTGACCTAATTAGAATCCTATAATCACCAATGTTTCCTTCTCTTTTTAAAGATTTATTTATTTGGCACAGGGTCTTGCTATGCAGCTTGGACTCACAGTGATCCTCCTCTCTCAGCCTCCCCAGCACTGGGATTACAGGTGTACACCACCACACCCAGTTTCAGTAGCTGGCAGAGGTGCAGGGATAGCACTACATGTGATACTGGGGATAGAACCTGGGTCCTTGCACTTGCCAGGCAGGTTCTTAGACTGCTGAGCTATCTTCCCAGCCCCCGGCAATATTTCTTTTAAGTAAATTCATGTTTGCTAGCCCAATTCACAGGAGGAGTGGTGTGTCTCTCTTTTGCCATTCCGCTGCTCCGCAGCTGTTTCAGGCACATTGTCTGATTTCTGCCCTTCATCCATCCAGTGCAGAGAGGCAAGTTTTCCCCGTTTTGCAAATTCCTCTTAAGTTCCCATCCTTGGTATTGAAAGCTGGCCTCAAACTCAAACCTTCAGATCTCAATTCCAAGATAATTTTTCAAGTAAGATTTTTTTTCTTGTAACAATTGAAAAATGTAAAATAGTAAGATGAAGAAAATTTTTTAAATCATGCATAATCAACATTGTCATCCAGAGTAATCACTATGAATATTTTCCAATATGCTTTATAAACACATAACAAAATTAGATAGAACATTTATTTGGGTGCTGTATATTTTGAGCACTTTCCACTGCCATTAAATTTTCTTTATAAGATTTTAAATGGCTATATAATATCCCATCATGTGGATAGATCATAATTTACACAACCCACCATAGTTGGATGTAGACTAATTTTTATATTGTCATTGTTATAAATAAAGTTTCAAACAATATTCCAGAATGCAAACATTTAACTTTATCATTGTGTATTTTCTTGCAATACAGGCCTAAAATCAGTAAAATTGTATGCCCAAAGTTATGCGTATGTTTTAGGCTCTTACTAATTAATGCTCACCTCCACCCCGTAAAGACCTTGTAGGGACACAATGACTCCCAGGGCAGACAACCAGCCATGTGAACAGCTCCCCTACACATGCATTACACATAAGCAATCATGATTTAATAGAGACACATCAGGTTTCCAAATGCAGATAAGGAAAACAGAGTCAGCAAGGTTAAATAAGCTTCCTAAGGTCACAGAGAGGGAATCCAGCTCCATTCCCAGTGCTTGGTGTGTACCACTTAGCTGTTCCCCCATATCATTTGAACAAGCCTGACCTTGGCAAGGGAGCCACGGAGCCCCCAAGGATGGTATCCTGTGTCGGTGGGACATGCTTCTGCTCCCACCACCTCTGCTTTTGTTATTTGAGATGACCCATCCATTACGCAGGCAACAGGGCAGTTACCACTATAATACCAGCCTCTGGGACTCACCTCCCTCTGACCCGGGAAGTTCAGGGCATTATATGATAGAGGATAGGATGTCTGATATGATGGTTGGAACCCAGTCTACACAAGGGTAAGTAGATAGATGATATGAGCAACGAGGGCAGAAATGACTCAGGCTTGTTTTAAGTGGTATTTGTAAGCTGGTAAAAGTATGATCATGGATTGAGTTGATAGCATTGATTAGAGATCTACTAGGTACCGAGCATGAAATTGTGCTAAGGTCAGATTATAGGAATCAGTCTTGTGGGTTTATAAGTGTAGCAGAGAAAAATCCATAAATCACACACATAAAATGTTGTGCCATTCAATCCATTAAAAAGTAAATGGTTAATAGCTATATCTTCAGATAGAAGAACACCCTTAGTTTTATTGAAGACTTTGTGTGTTGGATTAGGAGAGCTGTAATGGTTTGCTTTAGTGTCGACATGGCTGGATTAAGGAATACTTAGACCGCTGACAGCGCATTACTTCTGTGTGTGTGTGTGAGGGTGTTTCCGGAGGGGATTAACACATTGGCCAGTGGAGTCAACAGGGAAGGCCCACCTTCCTTCTGTGTAAACAGGCACCATTCAATGCCTGGAGATGGGGGTCCACATGGGACAAAATGCAGCAGAGAGGCAAATTTTTTCTTTCTCTTTTATATCAAGGATTCCCTACTTCTTGGACATGAGAACTGAAGGACATGAGAACTGAAGGTTCCCTGGCATCTGGATTTTGGCTTTTGAAGCAGTGGCTCTGGGATTTTTAGCCTGTGGCCTTATATCTTATAGCTCCCTTGTTCTGGGTCTTTCAGTAGTCATGCCACCCCTGAGTGCGAATGATCTGTGATGGGCTTTCTCAGCTTCTGTCATCACGGGAACTAATTCTCCAGTATAGCCCCGCTCACCCACCTGCCTGTGGGTCTATTTGTCTATCCCTCTTGGTTCTGTGTCTCTGGAGAATCTTGAAATAAATTTCAGGAAGAGACAAATTTTAAAAGAAGGTTTGCTGAATAGAGTTGCCACATAGGGGAGAAAATCATCAGCAGACTAGCTAGGCCACTAAGGCATTTCAAAACTATGGTGTAAAAATTGCTTAAGGAAATCAAATTGCATTTACAATTATTTATATGAGTTAAGTCCTTCCAGTAACTGTTTGCTAGAAGTCTGCCAGGATGGTACTAGAGGGGTAGTTGCCTAATTTGAATGAGATATGTGGATCTAATGAACCTCACAGCTATGGGATAGCTTAGTAGTCTCCAAACTTTCCAGTAATAAGAATTAATATCTTACTAATTCTAATTTAGTAGGACAGAATAGAACCTAGAAGTGCACATATTAATAAGTACTTCTGGTGATTCCTTGTGTTATTTTGGAAAACACTGCATAGGTAATTCTAAAACTTACAGCCAGGGTTTTAAAAATGCCAATGAATACAATACTTGTTTTTTTGATACTTGTTAATCTTGTTAAATTATAGATTCTGACTCCATGTGTCTGGGATGGGACCTGAGATTTTGTGTTTTCTATAGTCATCCAAATGATACTGGTATTGTTCTCTTAAAGATCACATTTTGAAAGCAAGCGTGTAGACAAGGAGTCTCAAACCGATTCTGCAGGACACAGGTGGTCAACCACATTTTGTTTGGCTTTGTGTGCTGTTTAAGGTTTCCAAGGTTGATTGTCAATATTTTTTTAAAAATTAGGAGATTCTGACTTCTCACCATGATGGTATAACTTGTAACAAACTGACTCTCTTGTCATAAACAGACATAACACAGACACAAGGGAAGTTGGTTTGAAGTAATCAAAGTAAACAACAAACCGCCATTCTTATGAGAAAGGAGATGCAGGAGAGGAGGCTCCTGGTCACCCGTTCATCTGTGTGGGTTACTAATGTGAACTGCACTGTCCGTACACCAAGTGGATGTCTGAGCAGAACATGGCAGTCATGCTGAACTACAGGCAGACACCAGAGGTCAGGCCATCTCAAAGGCCAGGAATCTGCACAGCGGAGGATTAGAGAAAGGGACCTGAGGGTGATAGGTAACCCATACAAGCCCACCGCTGAAATCCAGGCTGTATATGCATAGGAATTACCCAGTGTTTACCAAAGAGTAGCTCTTAAGAGACTTAATATATATGCTCTTCATACTAAAATTTTTGAATGTTTTCATTAAAATTACATTGTGTGAAGATTCTATGTGTCAATGAGAAAATACTTTAAAAGTATTTCCAGTTCAAATTTGAATGTAGTAAATATGAATAGTCATAAGAACATAATCAAATATTCTTCATGGTTTTTGAAATTTTAAGTAGTATAAGGGAACAAAATATATAAACTGTCAGGACTTCTGGATTTAGATACTTGCAGTTGCAGTCCCAGAAGGAGAAGACAATGGTAATGAGTACGTGTGTTAAACAAACAAACAAACAAACAAAAGAACCCAAGACAATAAAAAATGTTTCAATTTCTCTGATTATAATGGAATTAAATTAGAAATCAATATAAATGATATATCTTGAAGATCTCTAAATATCTTGAAAGAAAACATTTCTAGGTAGCTCTTGAGGCAATGAAAATTACATGATAAATTTAATGTATTCTGAAGATGGAAATATAGCATTTCAAACTTTAGGGCATAGCTAAAGCAATACTTTGAATAAATTATTAGCTGACTTGTCTACTCTATATTAGAAAGCATTTAACACTAGTTAGTTGTTTCCATGTTACAGAACTAGGAAAAAAATTCAAGGAAATAATTAATAAAGGTAAGAACAAAGGGCAAAAATGGAGACATAAACATGGAGAAAATGGATAAGGGAGTGGGACTGCCTGGGCCAGCTGGATCGTCACTCCAGCCAGAGCCCAGGCCCAGCCTATATGTGGAATTTCCACCATCAGACAGGCCAGTTGTAAAACCCTGAAGCAGAACTCCCTGCAGAGAGGCTAGAGGCAAGACACACCCAGCTGTTCCAGGAGCAGAAAATCTTTCCAGAGTGGCATAGCAGGTTCACTTCCAAGGGCTGCAGCAGTAAGAAGTGGAGCACAGCAGCCAGACCTAAGCCACCCCCACCTGGATGAGTTTGAACTGGGTAGATTCAGACCTGGTGCTAAGGTAATAACTATATCAAAGCTCTACACCAAAGGTCTGAAGAAAGTGCTATACAAAATGACAAAGAGAAGGAACAAAATGCAGTCTCAGGTCCCAACCTCTCTCAGAACAAATGCAGGGAGACTATAGCATCACAGAAATTGGAAAGAAGCACACACCTGAAATCTCTGTGGATTTCAGAATGGAAATAATAGTGTCTGAATTAAAGAAACAACTGCAGAAAGGTATAGAGGAAATCAGATCAAAAATAATTTCTGAAGTAAAAAAGAAATTATACCTATAGGGGCCGGGGAGATGACTTAGTAGAATAAGCACTTCCCTGACAAGTACAGAGGCTTGATTTCAATCCCCAATTCCACTAAATAAATAATAAATAAATAAATTTTTAAAAATGATAACTCTAGGAGTGTGTGGAGAGCTTCCTGCTACCCTGCACCGGCGGGATCAGTCCCAGCCCAGGTGCAGCGTGGGCCGGACCCTCTCCCCCCCCCTCGGGCTGCCCCCCACCACTCCGCCGTACCTCCGCACCCCTCCCGCCGAGTAGGAATTTCTGCTGACTCCTGGGAACCCCCAGACCCAGTCCTAGCCCAGGTCTGGTGAGTGTGTGGAGAGCTTCCTGCTA